>NW_028321897.1:28670714-28999285 GCF_036245765.1 Copidosoma floridanum
AGGAGATGTAAGAACACTCGTTAGTTTTAGAAATGCTTCCTGACTTTTCAAAGACTATTCAAACCGCTCGTTTTTTAATGCCAAAGTATGGAGAGATCTAGCAATATCTGAAAAGCCTTTGATGAATCATCTTTGGTGCTAGAAAAATCCCAAAAACTAACGTACGGTTTTTTTGTTCTTGGAATCGGCCATTCCAAAACAGTCGTAATCTTTTCAAGATGTCTTCTTTCCTTTCTTTTGATTTAACGTGACCAATAATTAGAATTTCCCTTTGGAAGGAACTACACTTCTTTTTATTCATTCGAAGATTAACTTTCGAAATGAAAGAAACACCTTCTCTAGATTCACTAACATTTCTTTGAACGAGTCTGCTAATACTATGTCATCAAAATAAACTAAGCAGATTTTGTTCAATAATCCTCCAAGTGCTTTATCTATAAGTCGTTAGAAAGTCACTGATGCATTGCACAATCTGAATTGCACGACTTCGTATTGCCACAACCCTTGTCGAACAGAGAAAACTGTGATTTCTCTATCTTCGTTCTTAATTTTCAATTGCCAGTAGCCATTGTGCAAATCTAATATAGAGAACCACGACTTTCCTGATAATCTAATGTATCATCATATCATGCTAAAGAATATGAATCCTTGATTGTTGTTGCATTTACTTTCTGAAAGTTGACATAAAATCTTCTAGAACCATCCTTCTTTTTCTTAAGGACGACTGGAGCACACGAGGAACTTGATGATCTTTCAATAACTTCAGGTCTCTCCATTTCTGTCCCTTACAGTGTCAACTTCCTCTTGTTTGTGAATAGGAACTCTTCTTAGTGCACGGAGGATTATTGTCCTAATAAAAGTCGATTCTTAAAATAGCGTCCTCGTTAATTAATGTGTTGTAACCAAAAAGTACGATGTATGACACAAACATTTCAAGTGCATGCAGCATCATAAAATTAAGGTGTATGTAAACGGTTATATTGCGTGCATACACTGCTAATCTCGATGTCACAATACATACACCAAAGTTTTCAGTGAACGCTCTTGCATTCACTGAAATTTCCAGTGTACGTTGAAGCGTTCACTGAAATTTCCAGTGTACGTTGAAGCGTTCACTGAAATTTCCAGTGTACGTTGAAGCGGTCACCCAAGTTGAGATTTTGTATCCATATACCATGATACAATGATACGTTAATAAAGTTATTGATACACGGGAAGTTTTTAGAAAGGGTTTGACTTTTCAATAAGTTGCAAGGTACAAAGTTTTAATGATGCGTTTGTGTAACCAGGAACGTTTGATACTCACAACCATATGATACGAGCCACATAACCTGTAAAGTGTCAACTTATAAATATCCTACACGGCACCTTAAGTTTCACCGAGATTTTGGATGCATCCTGCGTCGTACATCGAAAATCTCGGTGTACGCTGTGTCGTACATCGAAAATCTCGGTGTACGCTGTGTCGTACATCGAGAATTTCGATGTACGATATATTTACACGCAAAGTGACCGTGCACACGCACCTTAATTTTTTGTTATCAGTGTACCTTAAAAATAACGTGTCATACATCATACTTTATTGTTCATACATGCTTATTGACGATGCTCTTTTATTGTTCATCGAAGTTTTCAGTGCTTGCATGTGAGAACAGTGATTATTTAGGACAATAATCCTCCGTGTGGCTGTCTAATTGGTTCTGTGCCTCTCTTTAGGTGTATCTCATGCTCGAACAAACCACATTTTCTACGACATTGTCATCTATGAAAATATTTGTATGTTTAATTAGCGAATCCGCAAACTTTGACTTATAGTGATAGTCCAATTCTTCACAAGTTTGCTGAAAAATACCTTGTAAATTAACTGGAACAATGTCTTGTAGGTTCATAATCCGTCAAACAGGGGCTACATCTTTATCTTGTCAAACTATTTTCTCAAATATCAAACTACGAATTTTTTCTGTTGAACCTATTTTATTAATAAATCACTTTCGAGAATACAATCATCAACTATATCCACTAAATATACGATCAATTTAATCTCGTGTTTCCGTAAAACCACAAATGCTTTTACCCTAAACTTAAGAGGAACATCTCTCACCTGTTATATACTTTAGTGTTTCAGAATTAATGGGAATTTTAATATCCATTGAATTAACAAATTTTGAATTCGGAATGGTTACATCAAAACCAGAATCTAATACAAAATTTCAAATTTTGTTATTTAATGTACTTTTAAACATAACTTTACTAGAATTTCTATTAATCCTTCTGGTATTTAAGACCGAATGTAACGGAGCTGACTTGCTTACTGTCAAACTCGCTCCTGGAAGTTCAACAAAACTTAGTTTTTCTGTCGATTGAACTCGGTAGAGGTTGTATTGACTGTAATGTCTGTCACGAGCATCAGAAAGAGTTGACCACAACTGCTGGAGTGTCCTCTCATGAACCTTCTGTTGTTTGCATAGGTGTCCTCCATTTCCTGATGTGTACATTGTCAAGCTGAAACCGCAAATCATCACGATTTTTCTGCAGCTTAAACCAGTTCATTTTTAAATTCTCTTATCTTTTTATTCCGAGTTATTACAACTCGTCTTGTGTTTTTCGGCTGATTTTTCAACTCCAGGCACCGCTGTTTGGATTCTTCCAGCTGTCGCGTGATTGCTTCAGTCTCTTCTGTAGACGTGTATCTGATGCAGGGTTTCTTCAACCTCGAAACACTTGACATTCGGATCCCAGACGAGCCCCCAAAATTGTTACACTAACCAGTAACAATTAAAGCACATTACTTTACGAAACGAAACCATTCTTTTAGTAGAAGTGAACAGAAGTAATCAGCTTGAGGTTATAATTTCGACTAAACTACTATTTTTTTTTTAACAAAAACACCTAGCAACGCATAGCAACATTTTTTGATCGCGCGGCCACTTATACCTTCCACGACTTTTTAACCGTGTACTCAACATTTAGTGTTTAGCTGTTAGTCCAAGCCATTGATAACATTTTTTTATTTTGAGAAACAAAGTATTAATCAATGCTGTGTACAAAAAAGTTATTCCCGATCCTTCAAACTCATTAATAAAAACTAATTCCATTAGTTTGCTCACATATAATCTTAAAAATATTTTTTTGATCGTTTTTAACAAAAGATACATTGAATAAAACCTATTTATACAAAATGAAATTTTTTCAGTGTAATCATTTGTTGATATTGCTCAGTAAAAATTTTTTAATAAAAAACACAAAAAGAAATTTAATGAGTGTTAAGTACGTGGCGTAGTAATCAAAGTAAAAAAATATCATGTACGTCATATGAGAGACCGTATTAATCGCAAATTATATAAATGTCATTTATGTCATAAAATGTTCAAGAGACAAACACTTTTACGTCGTCACATACTTATACGTAATCCTAAAAATGTATGAGAACGTTTACAATGTGGAAGAAAGTTTTTGCAAAATGATTCATTTAAAAGACATGAAGTTAATATACATGAAAAAGTAAGTATATTAAATAACTATAATTATTTAAACTTTTTCAAAGGATGTTTTTCGATAAACTTTATTAATGAAGTTATAATTTTTTTGAATTCAGAAACACTATCAAGAAGAAAAGTTGACTTTAAGATAAACTATAGAAAATTATGATTAAAGTGATAAATGTGTGTATATTTACGTATATCCCTATATTATACAGTGAGTTTGGTGAGTTTCGCGATAAGACCCTCTCAATGCCTCCTTATAGTCCCCAATTGACCACCCACACCTTGCCCACCCTTCTCATACCCCTCCACTGACCGCCCACACAATAAAGTAAAACTGGTTATATTTTTCCATTATATTAATTAGGTTTAAATTTCCAATCGTCTACCCACCGTCTCCCTACAATTTACGGGCCCCCCCATATGATAAGCAAATTTCCACACCACCTATGAGGTATTGCTAATTAATGGGGCGTTGATTATTTTTCTTTGTTTTCAATAAGTTTAATAGTGATATTATTCAGAAGTACAATTTTACTACATTATACAATTATACTAATGCTATTGGCCAGGTGCATGTCATGCAGCGCCACTCTTGATGTCAAAATCACGCAACCACAGGTACCCACATTATACGTCAACAGCATACACCGATGCACACTTTTAGTAATAATCAATTAATTAGTATATTTATTCATCTGATAATTTGTGTAACTGCAATTTCATAACATTAATACTATTTAGGCATACGTGCTGATAACATCTGTAAATTTGACGAAATACTGTTATTCTTCCCTTAATTAAGCAAAAATGACAGTAATTTGGTACCCCAGATTTCCTGTTTTCGCCACTACGCACACTGGCGTCGACTCACCTATCCCCTCCTATTACTTGCACCTGGCCAATATCAAATTAATAAAACAGTCGAATTAACAAACCAGCCGTAGACCTTGCTTGTAGCCCTATTTACCACGAAAAGATAGAAATCATATGTATTGAAATATGTCAAATAATGTGCATCGTCATAAAACAATATTTAAATAATAATTTCATTGATTTGATACAGTAGTTTATTATTTAATGAACTGTGCAAGAATATTTTGGATAATTTTATGCTTTAGCTAATGTAAAGAAATTAAATTTTTACATTATTAAAACTACGTTAGATTTTGGTATAAAAACTCCCTTTCCAATTTTTTCTCCAGTTATAATTTTTGCTTTAATATTGTATTCAAGTTGTTTTGTAATTTGTAATCTTCTACTGTTATATAAGCCATCCACTGTACTTAAATTGCGTATTAACATATCAACTGCTCTAATTCTCAAATGAAGTGCATGCGCTGGTAAGCCTTCACGAATATTGTTTGGAAATTTAATTGTATAGTTATTATTTGTTTTTGTTATATGTTTTTGTTTCTTCTTTTACATGATTTAGAATCTTATTATTTAAAATAAGTATATTTTTTACAAGAAGTAAGTATAACGGTATTTATTAAAAACTTAATATTCTTGCCAAAGATATCGGAATACACATCAGTTGTTTCCATTTATTTGGAACTTGAAATTATTTAGTTTATCCTGTCTAAAATCACCTCCTAAAACAATTAATTTATTACCAAAATGAGTATTTGTATTACATAAATCACGTAATGTTCTTTAAACCATTTCTAAGGCTTTTTTGGGATCATAAAAGTCTCGTTCTGATCTGTACTTAATATTAGGCCTAATTACAATCCCACGTTAGGATGTTTAAGTGAAGTAAAAAGAACTTATAAGACCTTTTTCTCCAAAAATTCATCTGATAACCCCTTATTTCCTCAAATCTTTACCTTTGTTTTAATATATAATTCTTTGATTCTTTCGATTAAATATTTACTGAATCCTAGTTTACTTGTTGTATCCTATAGTTTTTTCCTATTTACCGTATCGAATGCTGCTTTGAAATCAACAAAAGCGCAAATACTTGACCCTTTTTTTTCCTTTGCACTATATAGTCTAAAATGAAAACATTATCTCAGGCCGATCCACCCCTTTTAAATCCCACCTGACCCTCTGGTGACACTTTCTTCTCCTCTATTTTTACCATTAGTTTCTCTTTTAAAATTTTAGTGTATAACTTGTCGTCTGTAGAAAGCAAGTGGATTCCTCTGTAATTTTTTGGGTCATTTCTATCGCTTTTTTATGTAGGGGCACTACTACCGCTGTTTTCCACGTTTCCTGTATTCCTTCTCCCACCAATACCGTATTTAATACCTCCGTTAACTTATTTCTGACTTCTGCCCCAGCATAGATCATACCCTGCAGCCTTTTTTCTCTTTAATTATCTAATCGCTACTTCAACTTTGACTTTACTTATACTTTCTCTTTCATCCCTATGATCACGCTTTTTTTCCATGTACCAGCACATTTTGTACTTTTACCTATCAATAATTTTCTAAAATGATCTACCTCCTTGTTTGGCCTTATGTGATTGTCAACGTTCTCTCTTCTTTTTCTATATTTATTAAGATACTTCCACACATCACTCTCGTGCTTAATGTATTGTAGTTTTTTCATCTGTCTTTTCTAAAACTCTCTTTCCTTTTCCCAACATATTTCTTTCCAATCTTTCCTAGCCTCTACGTACTTCATTTCGTCCCCACATTCCGTCTGCCACCTTAAACAACATCATTTTTGCCTTCCTTTTTTTCGTTTTTACAATTTCTGTCCCACTAACCATTAAAACTTTTTTTTTTTTTCTTAATTTTTTTTTTTTTTTTTTTTTTTTTTCTAAACCATGGCACTCAGCACGTATTCATTCAGTGTTCTCTAAGCTTTCTCTGTCCCTCATGTACTACAACCTAAACTTTATTCTGTACCAACTTTAAATAATTCAATGCTTTCTTTTGTCCACGTATACACTACTTTTTTGCTCAGTTCTTGTTTTCTGTCGTAAGTAATTTCATTCAAATCTATCCCCCCATCCTCTTATAATACTTCTAACGGCATATGATCCGACTCTATCCTATGACCAACTTTGAAACTCAGAATCAACTATAACATTTCCGTATTAGTTAACAGATAATCGATTACTGATTTTCTCTTAGGACCTGTATATGTAAACTCCCTCTTGTAATTCCCCTCTACCGAGCTATTTAGCAAATAACAACCTTTATCATTTATTAAATCTATAAGTCTACCTCTTTTATTACTTATCACTATGTCTTTACTACACCTTGCTTTATTTTAATCTTCCATTTTTCTCAGCCACCACAATTCACATTACCTATTCTTATATAAAAATCCCCACCAATTCGTAATCTACCTTAATTTACCATATCTAAATTTTCTAGAATTTCCACAGTTCTTATAAGATCTCCTCTATTCTATGTTGAAAAAACATTTATATTTTTCCTTTATTTCCTATCCTTTTAGTTCAGATCTGATTATACCTAACTCCATGACTTAAGTTAACTTACTATTTGCATTGTAAAACCCCTTTTTCAAGTCAATAAGAAAAACCCCTTTTGCTCTACCTTTTTTGTTATGTCTCATTGCGTGCACTGCCTCCCATGAAAATTCCTTAGACAATTTTTCTTTAAAATTATTTCATCCTTTTTCCTCCATCCAGGTTTCCAACAGGCTCACTAAATCTGCATCTTCTATATATTCCCAGAAATTTTTATCCTCGTTGCAAATCCCTGCTACGTTCCAAAAATAATCTTATTTATAATATGATCACGCCTTTTCATATTTTCTGTGTTATTTGTTACTTTTTGTCGTTTCTGGCTTATGCAAAAGACTTGCTCAACGTCTTTTTTCCTCCCTGACTATCTCCTTTTCTCCCTTCTGCCCCTTTTCTTACCTTTCCCTCCCCTTTTTTCTTGTTTTTTTTTCTTTTTTCTTTTATCTCCCTTACTGTCTTTCATCCGTTTTCTTCGTTACTAACTTCTGTAAACTTTACCCCTTGTCCTTGTAAAATTATATTTTCTTTCCATCTATACCAAATCCCTTTAAATTTAATCTTGACAAACCCTGTTTTCACCTTCTAACATGCATTTTTGCCTGTTAACCCATCTCGTGATCTGTTCTTGATTTTTTTTTCCTTGAACGACAAATCCTTTTCTGTAGACATATTTTTTTCTTTAAACTCATACTTTTTCTTAATAATATACATTTTATTATTTAAACAGTAAAACTTTACAATTATTACCGACCTACTTACTATTCCACTCAACACTTACATTTTAATTTTCAAAACATTTTTAAACAGACTCTCTAGCTGCTCTTTAAAATCTCCCGCAGCAGAACTTTCTTCCCTTATAATGTATAATGATGTTATTTGCTCTTTTTTCTTTTTCTTTTTCGTGAACTAACTTTTTAACTCGCAAAACGTCCCTTACCGATAATTGGCTACCCGTACTCCCACATGACCTCCGTCTTTTCACTGATGCTTTCCCTCTGCTGCTGTTTCTTGTTGTCCCACCACCTGACGTCTCTTCATTCGAATCTTCTTCATGCAAATTTTTCGCCAAGCCTCTTCCAACTTCTTCTCCAGTCTCTTTAGCATGCTTGCTGACAGCATCTTCCTCTCCTTAATATTAACTATCTTTTTAAGCAACCTAAGCATGTTTCATTTCAACCTTTGGATCTGTTCTGTGTAGCTTTGTCTCATTCTCTTGTTTTCCTCCCTCTCTTACCTGCATTTTCTATATTCTTCTTTTAGTTCCAAGTGTTTCATAACCTTTTCGCTCTCTTTGACATCGTTTTTTTCGAAAGATGCCGTGCTAGAATCGTCTTGACTATACTGCTTCCTACTCCCTGTCTTTTCTTCCTTCGTCTAGTTTTTCCTCTCCTTCTTTTGCCTTGTGTTCTGACTCAGTTGGCTTCAGAGCGGGTTTTAGTTGTGCACTTTTGATGGGGTTCAACTGTTTCGCTGCCGTCTTCCCCTCATCTATCCTTGGCGCCATCTTTTACCGACGACTATATCCTTGTCACTTATAGTTGTACCAATATAACCTCAAAATGCACTACACTTTTCCAGTCTTGTATGCACCTTCTTTAACCCACTTCCACACTTATTACTTACTTAGGGCGTTATTAGCCTACTTTTTTATCTGAAAACATTTTTCATCCGCTTTTTACGCCACAGAACACCACGAAAATACACACACAGCACGGACACTATTGACGATACGTCCGTGCGCTGCAGCGCCCGCCAACCGTGTCCAAGATCGAAATAATATAATAGTAGTGAAATTATTAGAAATCAAAAAGTAAACTTACTAAAAAAGTTTTAAAATATAAGTTACAATCTATTTATGGGAGGTTAGTAAATAAAGCGTGGAGAGGGCAAAGCCCCACTAGTGTATTTACATAAAAAACCGTTCATGATTGTTATGTTTCCTAATACATGTACTACATAGTGCGTGCATACATGCATAAGTTGTTTATGTTTATAATAGAGCCCCTTGTACACAGTTCATAGTAAGAGTCTACAGACTACGCATATTCTTATGACTGACGCGACCGACCACTTGTGATAGCGATTCTAGACTGCAGTGGTCATCTCTACATAAAATGTACTGTGGCGCATGTAAAACGCGTAAAGATTACAGTTGAAGATTTTAGGGACTATTAGTTTGTAGAACAAGTTTGCTTTTTGCTTTTGGTTATTCTGGTTTTGTAAATTTTAGTGTGAATAACACCAGCGAATAAAAATGGGATGAAGAAGAAGAACAGAAATTAAATAATAGTGATACTAATAATGACTTTACCGGGGTAAGAAGTAAACGATTATAGTCTTACATCAGTATACATAATCCGAGTGAAATGATATTCAACAATGTTTTTTCTATGACACAAACTCATTTAATGAATTGAATAATTGACACTAAATCAAAACAGTTTTACCACGTAATACGGATAAATTTTCAGCAGTTTTCGTTGTACATTTGAAGTTTACAATAGAGCAATATGCAATCGTATAATTGTCTAAGAAAAGTGAAAGAATTTAAAACACAGATAGCACATATTGGCGACCTGGAAATTCTTTCTATGATTCTTGGTCAATAAAGCAGTATCACTAAACACCCACGTATTTGTGTTTAAAGAACAGTAGAAATGGAAACAAAATTTCTGAGTAAGCTAAATGGCTATAAAGAATATCTTTCAACGTTAAATTTCTAATTGTCATCAAGAAAGCTTTAAAAATCCATCTAAGATTCTTATTCCCTTACTACATAGAAAGTTAAGTCTTATCATCCATCAACGTCTATTTTCCAAGCAGCAGGGCTCTTTTCAGCAGGCCTTTGACCAATGGTACATTAAATCGGATGCGGTCAAACGAATGATTTCATCTATCACCTTTAGCATTTTATTTTCACCCATATATCTTTGCAGTCTGACCCTAAAGAACATGCTATTGGCAATTTGTTCAGCTTTCAGAGTTTAGGCTTTGACCTTTATTAAACTAGAAAACACAAGGTTTAAAGACCCTCAATATAAGGATCTTCGATCTTGTAATGACGTCCAGGATGGGTGCAAAACAGCTATTAGCCTGTTTTCTATCTTTTAACAATAAGGCTTTTTGCATCACATGTACGGTAGAAGCGTATATCCAAAAAACAGAGACGATAAGAGGCTCAGCTGAGTAGCCACTAATCTCTTTTTTTCCTCCGTTAAGTCCAATCTTCTTTAACACAGTCAGGATTTGGATAAAAGTAGTTTTAAAAGAGGCAAGAGGAGATGAATTCTTCGCCAAGCAAGCAGCCAAACAGTTGGAAAGATTAAATACCTTTGATAGGTTTTACAACAGACCGGTTGATAACGAGAAGGGATATTTTGCGGCTACAGTTTTAGAAACTCGAGATTCGAAAAATTGGGGGGTTCATAAGTTAAATTGTTATTTGGCTTTTTTCTGTGAGAAAGACTTTAAGGATTCAAGTTCAGAGAAATTTTTTTTTTTCAAGCTTTTTCTATGAGGATATGGAAAAAATCTGGTATGATAGAAAAAATCAGACCACATATTAAGATTGAGTGATCTTGAAAACATAAGATTGACCTGTACTAGTCCAATGAACAATATTTTTTTGATTTTGTGAAGCTATGTTAACGTAAAAGGTAGGAAAGGAAGAAAATATAAATTATCTAGAAATATTTACGATAGTTGATTTTGTTTGTAGACACAATAAAAACTGTGAGTCGTCTATGATGAGATAGTTTTTTGAGGCTGATTATAGAGTTTTCTTCTTGAAGCACTAAATGAGTGCACTTTATTTATTTGTATGTAATACACATACCAGAATTTGTATTAACGATTTCAGATTATTAACGTTTTTTAGACCCGTAATTTACATGTACATGTGAAACAAAAAAAAAAAACAAATAGTAAGTTCTGTATATTGTTAGTAAAAATACAAAAAGTACGTATTATAAATTAACGTCAAAAAAACTAATGTGCCTTCAAAAGAACATTTATATAATCCTAAAATAAAACCCTTTTATTTGTCATTTATAAAGCTGATAAAGTACAATTTTATTATTTTCAAATACCTAAAAAATACTCACAATTCTTAGTTTCCAAATTTCATCTCCTTTCTGAGAAGCATAATCGGGATCATCAGTTAACAAAATATTATCGAAAATGGTTCCATTTTTTACTTGCCACAAGTCAAATCCTACCGCACAAATTTCGGTTTTGACATATAATTTAGAATCAGGTGCATAATCGGGATTGTCAATTTCAGGGTATTCCCATGGTCCCTTATAGGCAGGATTATCAATTTGTCTTGGCTTCCACGTACCCTTATAAAAGTAAAAAATTTTAGCACACAGCAATTTGCTTTAACGTATTTTTATATGTCACTTAACATCATGCTTTTTTTTTTTTACATGTTATTCACTATACCTTGTATTCCGGATTATCTATAACAGGAGCTTCCCACTCTCCATCCATTTCATCTTCCCAATCTTCTGGTTTTGAAGCATCTGGATCAGGAATATGTTCAGGTTTGTCCCAGTCTTCAGGTTTTTTGTCATTTGGATCTGGAATAGTAGGTCTATCATCCCAATCATCCGGTTTTGACTTAGACGGATCTTTAATTTTTTTGGGAGGAAGAAAGTCCCAATCATCTTCAAGCTGACCATACTCAATTCTTTCTTTATCAATTAGTACCTAAAACAGGTTTTATTATTGTTTGATAAATTAATTTCGAATGATAAACTTGGAGTTTGCTATTACCAAATGTACATGAACATAAAACGAAGAAACATAATATAATCATAATAAAAAAAAGAATCAATTAAACTTGTACTGTAAGGAAGTTTTTTTTAATACATCGTGGTACATTGACTATAATCTAAGGTGTTTGTTCTTACATTTGCAAAATAAAATTTTGATATAAATTTATGCACTCGTTTAACATTAATGGTTATAGAACATGATAAATACAACCACAGTGAATAGTATATCATGTGGTTTTAATTATCGCAGGCCTTTTTAGTACATTATTAGAATGACACACTTAAAGTATGTATTCTAGCTGTTCTTAACAGTCACAGAACATCAGTAGTATTAATTACTGTAGAGCGTTGACGTTAGTTTCTTTATTGAAATAAAAAGATAGGAGAGATTAGTACTTTTTCAGGAAAAATTAGAAAAAAGCCTTCCTGAGGTTTTGTCTCAAATTCTGCAAGATAACTTCCTATTCTTCGAATCCGTCAAGATTTGCAGTAAGCGATTCTAACTAGTAGGTGCATAATATTGTTGTCATATTTGTCTTTATGTTATAAATTTTTAGGAATTCTGTTTATAATTATGCCTCCCTTACGAACCAAATACAATCACATGTCCATTATTGTAGCAAATTGTTTTCTTGTTAAAATTCACACAAACAGAATATAAATTAATTGAAACCCACTAAGTAAGATTGTAATTGAGACAATGAGATATAGTTTACCTAAGAGTAACACAGATGGATAAATTACTTTAAATAAACATATGTTTTATACATAACTTTTTACATTGAATGATACTAAAAATACTATTGGTGTAACTGACGTAGAAACAATTAAAAACTAAAACAAACATAAAAAAAAAACACAGAAACATAGAAAATAAAGACAATAGCAATATGACCTAGTTTAAGGACTTAATAATTCAGAGACAGCGGGATAAAAGTAGACGTAAAGAATTAATTATAGAGATGAAGAGTTAAAATATTTTTTTTCAACTACGATGACAAGACACAATAAACACTTAAATACATAAATAGAAAAATAACGATATAAAAAAGACTCACAAATCAAGGATGAAAAAGGACAAATAGACATATTTCACCTTTTCAGGAAACCTCCACCGACCCGTAACAGCCTCACGCACCATTTTTCCCATCTCACCGCCTACCGTCTTTTATAGTATACTTGAATGAATATACTATTGTTATTATTTCATCTTGATATTACTGATCGTAAGGAAGCATAAGTTTTCTTATATATAAATCTACATTATCGAAATTCTGACCTTGAAATTTGTTGATAGTCATGGCAAATGCCACTACTATTGGGATTTGCTTACGATATAGAATAACAGATAGTGAAGAGATATTTCTAGTGTTTAATGTTATTCTTATAATAAAAACATTACATCCGTTTTTTCCCAAGTAATAATTTCTTCTTCCACGCTGATTTTCAATAACTTAGTAATTCTTAATCGTGTGCCATCACATAAACCATCTAGTATAATTAAATTACTTATCAATATTATTTTTGTACCAATTCTTAAATTACGTTTATAAGGTGATAAGCCTTTGCGAATGAATATCACATGATGTTTGTTCTGAAATATTTGGTGGTTCTAAAAATCGTTCAGTCGATGGTCTCATATTTACTTTATAAAACGAGTATAGCAGTTTCAGAAGTAATGAAAATATTAGAGAAGTAATTCAAGATATTATTACTTATTGTACTATATATGAGTGAAACACGCTTACAAGTGATGGAAAATAGCTAGAAAAAAAATGTAACAAAATGAACCGATAGATTTTGACGTGTCCTTTCTGATAATGACATTTGTTTTTTCTGGGAAAATGTTTTTAGCGGTGGAAATTAAGTTTTAGGTTCGGGTCAATTTTTTTCAAAATATATTAAATTATATATATATAAAAAGAAAATGTAATTTCTTTAGTTTGAATTTAGCGCGTCATATGCGCACTCAAAGAATACAGCTGTAAAGAGATAAGAGAATGACAAACGTAGAGTTAGTACGTGGCCCAATAGAAGAACAGAAAGTGTATATGAGAGGCTGACACGTAGAGTCACTATGTAGCCGCTTGTATCAAGGCGTGGCTCAGCAGTGAACAGAATACGAGGCAGTTGAAAAGTGGATAAAGAATAAACATTAGTTGTCGTTTTTTTATTTACCGGTAAGATCGCGTATAACATCTATTATTTGTAAATAGTGTATAAAGGGAAAATATTTAAATAAAACAATAAATAAAATTAACTTTATTTACAGAGAAACTTATTGTGTTAATTTATTAATGAAATTCAACTTCCTTATATATAGATACAAAATAATCAAAAGAGCGACTCATAAACTACATCTTCTCAAATTTTTAGAGTGAAAGAGCTTAAGGTATAGAAATAGTCAATAAATAAAGACTATGGCGTGTGGTCACATGCAGTGCCACGCACACAGAGCGGACTGACCACTGCGGCTGCTGGATGATACACTAATTTATATTTACTTATAACCAAAGAAAGCAAGCTAAAAAATATTTTAAACATGTAAACCTATAAATTTTAAGCTGCTTTATTTAATAGTTTCTTTGTTTTTTGTCGTTAACTCTTTATTTTGTTTTCGTACTTTTTGACACCCGACTTTTGTACTCTCACTGCAAAAACTTTTCCTTTATTATTTATTTTGAATATTTTCAATATATCACTTAATTATTGGTTATGTTGGCGTTAAAAAATGTAAAACATAAAAGGTAATACAAATTACTGTCAAACAGAATAAAACAATAATTACAAAGGAAAGTATATATAATACGAGTAAGCTTGTCACAAATCTACAGATAACAACAACAACAGGTATTAATAAGAATAAACTTAATGTAATAGAAAACATACATTTAAGCGCAAATTTGACGCTTAATTTACAACCTTTTTTGTTTTACTCAAAAAAAGAGTTAGAGATGAAAAAACAAACAATCTATCTAATAAAGCAACTGCAAATCGATAGGCTTACATGCTTTAAATATTTTTTTAGCTTGCTTCCTTCGATTATGAATGAGTATAAAAAAGTGTATCACCCAGCAGCCGCAGTGGCTAGTCCGCTCCATGTGCGCAGCAGCGAGCGAGACCACGCGACGTAGTCTTTATTGACTATTTCTACATCTTTAGCTCTCCCACTCTAAAAATTTAAGGAGATGTAGTTTATGAGTTGCTAATTTGATTGGTCTGTGTATATATATATATATATATACATACTTTGAGTAAATTGACCTGAGCTTAAAACTTGATTTTCACTACTAAAAAATTTTTTTCAGGAAAAACAAATATCATCATCAGAAAAAGCAGGTCAAAATCTATTGATTAATGTCATTACATTTTTTTTAGCGTGGACGTGATTATATATAACGCAACACATGATATGTCGAACAATAATATTTATATACATTTTTCAGTATAAATAATGAAAAGTATCCGTAAAGGTTTACCCCCGAATGAACTCAATTTAAGAGTTGGTGCAATAGTAATACTTAAGAATTCAAGTGTATCAAGCGCTTTATGCTAAGGTACACAATTAAAAATTACTAAATTTGTGAAGTACAACGTATAAGAAAAAATATCTTGGCAAAAAAAAATTGGGTTAAAATAAGGAAGAAATACATTGAATTCTCCTTTTAATTTTGGGGGTGGCAAATCTTTTTATTTTATATACAGTAGTAGTAGTCTGAGGCTAAATAATAACCCTCCCTACTCCACTTCAACCTCTCTACATCACTTTGAATGGTATTCCTCCGCAGCCCTCTACACATTCACATAAAAATATGCTTATTAAAATGTAATTTAAACAATGATAAACCCAATTGCCTCTTCCACACCAGCCCATCTATTACACGCTTTAACACATTCCCCATGAAAATTATTGAGACCCACCACAAATAAAGAGAATAATTAGCTATTTTTCTGTTATTTAAAAGATTGGTGAGATTTTATGAGCATTCTGTATTAGTTTTTCGAGGCTTGGACAATTCAGAATCTTTACTTGACAAACTATCACAATGAAATTTTTTTTTCAAGTGTAAAAGAGCATAATTTTTAAACTTCTTCAAATGTTTTATCCGTATGGAAAATATGAACAACTAGGCTTAGATAACTTAAATTTAATTAAATTAAAATAATTCAAGTTTTATCTTTCATCTTGAATCATTGGAAAAAAGTTTTCATGAGTCTGATTTGGTAATACTCCAAAATTTAGAAAAACAATATGGCAATGAAATTCCCTCCTAATGCATTTCTATTTGCCTCGGCTTTTACACTTAATTAGCTAGTGAGAGTGGAAAAATAGGCACAGACTTTCTTCAACCGAGATACTGCAAGGGTCATACGATGAACTGTAGATATCGATCGTTATTCTCTACTCTGACACCGGATGTAAGTATGTAAATTTTTACGGATAAGGAGTGTCTGATATGATAAAGAGAATAATTATGGTTTGTGTATGCTATGGGAGAACCTGTTTCGTAAGAGGCAAGTCTATGAGTGCGATGAAGTACATTGTCAAGTTAAGAAAAATTTTGATGCGTGTACGGGGACCAGATAATCGATGCATAATTTAAATGTAGAAGTATTAAAGACTTAAACAAATGTACGATGGACTCCAATAGGAAGTTGCGAGTGATTTTTCGAAAAAATCACGCGTTTTTTTTGTGTAAAGCCCAGAAGCTCGTAGCACATGGAGATGACTTTACTGATATGGTCTTTGAAGGACCATAAGGAGTCGAGAGTACACCCAGACCAGTTAGTAAATTAACCCCTTTTTTATTTCTTGTCGTTAATTGAGTTATTATAGTGTGATGTGATTTTGCTTTTATTAACTAATTAAACTATGCACATATCTTCAGAAACCGAGAATCCACTGTTGGAGCAACACAAGATCGCATTTAAGAGATCGGACTGTAGAAATAGAGAATCTGAGGTAATCAAGCAGTTTTGGTATAGGACTCAGTAGAACAATAGGTCTGTCGTTGTTAGCCCATTGTGAGTTTTCAAATTTGTAGATAGATATAGAAATAGGATAGAAAAGTTTTTGGAGGTCCAGAGTGTTACAAATACAAAAAATATGGGAAGCGGCTTGAAGTCGGTCAGGTAAAGCGTAGCCCGTAAGATGCAGAGAAAGCGGATAATATAATTAGTCCAAGAACAGTTGGACAGATTGAGATCACCACATATTAAAATTTTTGGGAGAGATATAAGTTTATGAGTGACCCAGTATGGTCATTAAGTTCGGTGTAGGCCACTATAGCAGAGCTCAGAGTAATGGAGACCACTACTAAAATAAAGTCCAACGCAGCACCTCATATTCGTACACACACTCAATGTTTATTTATAACAGAATGAGATTAGATGGTATGTTTTTGTCTATTGCCACTAAGACACTACCACCACGTGTATGATATTCTTTAACTAGATGCCTGTCCTGTCTATGGATGTTATAGTTGGGTAGAGCCAGCTTAGAGTCAAAAGTATATAATTTTGGATAAGTTTCATTAAAGATTATTATACCTGGAGTTATAGTAAGTAAAGGTAAAGTTGGTTCTATTCTACAGAGTTCATTTTATAGAAATCTGACATTTTTATAGTACACGAATTTAATGTGATTGTTACCACGATTGAGGGTTTTTATCTGAATTAAAGGGCTGCTCATCATCAATAATAGTCGAAGTGTCTTTAATGTATTTGATTTTTTAGAACGAAGTTTTTTACCATGGGATGTATACTCCTCGTGTATCGTGTATTTCCTGCCTATAAGGACGGTTGGAAACGGAGACCCATCAGCCAGAAAGTGTAAGGAAAAAGCGTGCACTTGTAGAGAGAGGGAAGACAGAGTAGTAGTAGTGACACAGAGAGAGACAGAGACAGCCAGCGAAGGGATCCATCAGCCAGAAAGAGTAAGGAAAAAGCAAGCACTCCCATTTTTGCTGGCGAAAAAAAAAGCCAAATTACAGAGAATTTGATTACGAATCGAATACAAAAAAAAATATTTGCAAACGAATGTTATTTAAATAAATGGGAGCACTTTTTTGGTCGACATGCATACACACGACTCTCACACCCATCTAAGTTCAGGCGCCACAATCACATAATTGGTGGTAGATTTGAACATTCAATTAGACATATTCCTATTGCCATGTCGTAGTGTGTTACTGTGTGCAGTGTCCTCGTATACAATGTATACATGCAAGTATGAGTGTAACTTGTTCCCAGAATTATGAATGCAACCATAGAAGTATGCATGTATGATGAGTGTTTGTGTGTACTTTCCACTTTTACTGTGCAAGTATGTACATGTTTGCCGGCACGCATTTGTATGGAGTAAAGTAGTTATATTAATACTATATACACTAGTTAATATTATTATTTTAATAAAGGATATTAACAAATAATTATTGAATGCATGGCAGATCGATGCAGATGGCCAGTATTGATTAAACAAATATTTATAATATGGTATAACCTCCAAACATTACAAAATACGCCATATCTTTAAAGGGTAACAAGACAGAGCAAAAATAACGAGTTTTACGGGCTTTCTAAAAGGAATAAAAATATTATGATGTACAAAAACAGAGGCATTGAGTTATGAAAAAATATAACCTTAATTTTTGATGTACCTTCATGAAATGAAGAGGGAGAATCATGGGAAGTTATATTACGCTCAGTACAGGATAATGTCAGTGAAAACAACCTTGAGAGATTTAGACAGCCTCACTAGCTATAAAAGTTCATCAGCCTCCTTCTCAGTGGTTCATCCCAACGGCATACCCTATACTTCTATATAACTAAATAGAAGACGATGAGAAACAACGTTTTTAAATCAACAATAGTCATGAAAAATATAACGTTAGTATAATAGCGAGAGGTGAAGTTTTCATCAATAACCATAGTGTTAGGGTTAGCACAGTAGCTGAAGTAATTTGGCAAAACTTACTTTGAACCTTTACAGTTAAATCAGGCGATACCATAATTCACAAAAATAACGATAAAAATATTGATGTTCTTATAAGTTATGTCTCAACTAAGTTCCAAAATAAAAATAAAGATAATAAAGAAATTAAACATATTTACCTCATAAGTGTGATCTGGTCTTATGATGAGAGTATATAAATGTGTGAATACATCATCTTTGCAACGTATATCTTTTTTGATTGAATGGTTTTTTCCTTTGTAATTAAAAATAACGTGAACTTTTTTCGTTCCTGGTCCACAAATGTCGGGTCCTACAAAAAAAATGTTCTTAATGAAATGGTAATAAACATTTTACGTTTATGTTAGGTAGCGATAATTCTAATTTGTTTGAAAGAGAACTTGTTAAATAATCTTTATTTTATGATGACACAACATTTTTAATATAGTTTTGCAGAGAACTCTGCAAAAAACTATAAGTATCGCAGCGACTACAGTGGTTATTGTTTAGCTAGAATCAAATGATAAAAGTCTTTCTAAACTTTGGGCTTTAGTTTAAATTCTTATTTGAATATTTTTTAACTTATAAAAGTATGCATAAAGTTATTTGTTCTTGCAGCATAAAGTGCAATCAATACTTTTCGCTGTCAGACAGAACTTTTCACCCTCGTAATTACTTTGCACGCACGTCATTACTCTGCAATAACGGTCAGGAAAGTATTTATTGGTCCTCCGGGAGTCAAATACTTTTTCACTATACGGCGGCAAAAAAATTTTTAAAAAATTATCCTTATATTGTGGGGGTCTCAATCTTACCTCGTATCAAAATTTTTGTGAACTTGTAAATTCAGACCAAGCTAGCTAGAGGTAGGCAGAGGGCTGTAATGGTCAGATATATGCTCTTGCCTTGTGGAACAAATATCGAGCTACCCTGCAACGAGTTGTGCATACGAATGCCTTTATGTAGCATAATAGGTTCCAGATTGTGATTGGACGATGCCAGGCCAGTTATAACGCTTTTTTAAATAAGGTATAAGAAGAGCAAGGCGACATGGATTGCATAAAACGATAACGTACTGAAGCCAAAAAAAAGCGAGCTACCATGTAATTAGTACTATAATATTTCTAATACTGAGAAATAATTTTTTCTTGTTTTTTAGTATGTTCAAGTCGAAGGATGTGTCTACACAGCACTAGTTAATTTAAAAAATAATAATAATAATAATAATTTTGACCAAAAAAACATTACTTTGTAAGAAATTTAACAAGGGACAGAAAAGGTAATATAATATTTCCTTATTGAAGTCTTTTTTTTTATTTATACGCTAAAGTATGCCTAAAAACAGTGATTTTCGGTTAAATTAGTCAGTTACCGAGTCGTTACTAAAATTGCTCTTCATACAATCACTGCAGAACCCCGTTATTATGATAAGGTATATTATTTCTATCTCCTAACAGTAAAAATCATGGTTGTCCTTTGTCACAACTATTCCACTTCTTGTGCCGCTTAAACTAACAATATTATAGTGAAAATCCAGAAATAGAATAAATAAACAACGATAGTGCGCACTGTGTTATTACGTCGGCGCGACGATTTATTTGAGTATAAGTTTTTGCTCAATGACTCGGGAGACACGCAGGGCACGTAGGTGGAATGCGGGGTTACAGAATAGTTCAATCAAACTATACGATATTTGAAAAAAGGGGCTACGACTGTTTTAACACGACTCAAAGCGACTGCTGTACAGTTTCCCAATGTGCTTACTTGCGGCGCGCTTGAGGTTTGTCGACATTACCCGAAGCAGCGTACTGAATGGTGTCCGGTTCGCAATCTAGAAACTACCCGTACCGTTACGAGTAAAGGTATCGTTTCTAGAGGTTACGTAAAGGGTCTGATTGTATTTTAATTCGCGACCCGTCCAGAATCTACCAAAACCGCCACGAGTAAAGGTGTTTGCTCTAGTTTTTATGCACAATCCAATAGATTATATAATTTCCGTGGGTCCTGGGGTACCAATACTATTGCAAGTAATGGTGCGTACGTTTGTTAATTATTTCCCGGTATTCCATGGGTACCACTACTGCAACAAGTAATGGTGTGTGTGTTAGAGTTTATGCCCACACCGAAGGCGAAAAGAAGAAATTAGAAAAATAAAATAAATGTTAAACACTTATTTTTATTTCAAAACATAACGCTTATACACGCGGTGGATCAGCGTAAGATGTCTGAAACCGAAATTAAATCTCGCTCATGAAGGACCGTATGGTAGCAGAGGCGGACTCTATCTACACACTCGACCGTTCGAGGGTAAAAATGGACCGCGTTCTTACCTCGTGGTATACGGGGAGGTAGCAGAGGTGGACTCTAACTACTCAGTTTACCGTTTGAGCTACGAAAATTGTGTGCCTGTTTTTGGGGCATCTTAAAAATCTTGAAAAAATGATAATAGCCAAAAATCTAATTGGCTAGAGCTGCACTACTTCAGCCACTCAGAAATTAGCACTTTCTACATCCGGCTTGCTTTCCTACATGCGTCAAGAGAAGGGAAGGTGATTCACTTACTTTTGCCCTTCCTTTTTCTTTTACATTCAAATTTTACATAATTTTATTATAACTTAATATTAACATTAAGATAGAATATTATTAATATTTACCAATGCTAAACAGTGTTTGTTTATTCAACTCAACTCGCTGCAAAAAGAGCAGTGAAAATCGCTTAAAAATTTAATTAATGCTCGGGTGAATAAATGATCGATGTGTTACGATATGTCAGTTAAGACTAATACTTAAACAGCAGTAACGGTGACCGTTGCCATAATAACTTATAGTTATAATATAAATGGTAGTAGTTATAATAATAATAATAATAATAATAATAATAATAATAATAACAGTAATAATAACGATAATAATAATACTAATGATAATAATAATTGTCATAGTAAGGATAACAAATGGCCATGAATAGTCACTAACTTATTTTAAGATCATTGACTTAAAAATCGTCATTATTTGCAGATGTACAAACCTCAAGCATGGTTACACGTGTACTACACTGGCTTTATATCTGACGTGGACTGTACTCGACCTTCTCTACATGTAGTACAATCACTGCCCTACTAAAAAACCCGTTACGTGAAGACATCAATAAATGTATAAACGGAGAGCTTGAGGTACTATACTGTACGTATCATATCAATGGTATATTTACCAAGCGTAATACTCCAACTGTACGACTGATTATAGTGAACGGCTTATGTAGACATACTACAAGTATAAGGGTGTATCGCAAAGCTTACCTTAGTGAAAATGGCGTCGTTCACGCGTAACAATATAATTATATATGGGTAATTATGTCGTAATTTGCTCAGATCGACTTAAAAAATTGTTTAAAGAGAAGTTGGTTGAAAAAAAATATTTTCATGTTATTTCTACTGTACACAACATCAGTAATAACTGTCTAAAGGGATGCAACTACAAGATTAACTAGTCAAAAGTTATACGAAATTTTATGAAAGTCAGTTTTCATTGATTTTTGAATAATTGTATCTCTTTGTAACACGTGTAGCTAAGCTTCTTCATTAGTTTGAGTGTTCTTACTAAGCGCAGATAAAAGCTGGGGTCAAAACCTATCGATTAAAAATTTTTTTTTTATTTTTCCTCTCCATATAAAAGTTACAGCTGTTTTAATTAGAGCAGAAATATCGCTTATAATGAGACTTTGGCTAAAATTTAGTATTTTTTATAAAATCACTATAACTTTTCATTCGGGGCATAAAATTCAAAGATTTGTGTTTTAATCATTACGACAATGTTTTTGCTTTCATTCAAACCCAGATAAAGCCACCTAATGGAGTGCACCACGTGGCTACCAACGTTGGAAGTAGCACCACCGTTTTTGCATTTATGTAGCGAAAAGAGGTCAATTGGACGAAACCCTGAGACACGTGTCTCGTCTTTTAGCTCAACAGTGATGAAAAAAAAGTTTGGCTGGAATTGATTGCTCTAAAACAAAAAAAAAAAACGGTACTTTGAGGTGAGGTAGGGTCGGAATGGAAAAGTTCGGAATGGAATTTTCAATGTTTGTAGTGCTCGTACGACATAGACGTATTACAATGACTTGTCCACCCATACTTTATTTACTAGCCTCAAATGCAATAGGAAACTGTAGTTTGCGTACTTGCACACATACACCGAGTGGTTGTTCCATGGGGGGTCAGAATGGAATAAAATGTTTGTACGCGCGAAATACGTAAATAGAAGAGCTTGGCTATTCGAGACGTAACATTTTCTGGTACTACTGCCGTGAGGATTTGTTCATTCTAGTCCTATACTTTAAAAAGTGACCGTTGGTTAGCATTTCTAATCCAAAAAGTTACTAGTTTGAACTGATTTTTGTTAAAACCGTTATTATGATGTAAATATGCAGACAAAATGTATGCAGTGAAAACTCACTCGTCTTTGTCAATTTTTGGTGGGGCTAAGGTACAAATCCTATCCCCAATAGCTAAAGTATATAATGCTTACACACCTAAGTAGCAGATAAGCTTCATTTTTTACCGGTGAAAGTTTTCATAAGTGAAATTGAGTTGTGGACATGGGTCGGAATGGAAAATTCGACTCTAAATGATCAATTATCTCAATGAAGAAATGAATGCATTGATATTAGACAATATAACAAGTGAAGTTGACAACATTTAACACAATTTAACGTTTTTAAAATTTTGGATTTAACGATGGCATGCGAGTGCAAGTACCGGACATAATCTGAGCAACTTACGGCAGAATCACCCATATACAACTTCAACTTGTGTGCCTATACATATTTTATATATATGTGACTCGTATGTACACGTATGTTACACAGTGAACGACGCCATTTTCTCTAAGGTACGGTCGCACTATCCGACGAATGAGCTTTATGCGATATACCTTCATAGGGGTAACATAAGCTTCGGTTCGTCGGCAAAAATTAGGAAGAGAGTAACTGGCTAGAAAGAATCTGCGTTCTCTTTTTAACTTAGTGAGAGAGAGAATTAAAAAGCTGTACCAGAGCTAGCAGTTCTCCTTGATACCAAACACAGAGAGGAAGAGAGAACGCAGATCTTTTTAAAGCAAGCTTTCTTTTCCTTACTTTTGGCGACACTTAACACAACAAATGCATTAAGTATGCTCGATTTATATTCATACTATGTCAGTGCTTATTGTTACTATTTTTTATTTTATTATCTGGCCATTGTGTTTCATAGATGTGGTAACATTATATTCTAGAAATCTAAAGACTTTTGTCTTCTACTTATACTTTTACTTGAATCATTATGTTTTGGTTCGTCAATAAGGTCTTGGCACAAAAATCTAACAAAGAAAAAGTTCACACGTAAGCCTAAAAATAAGCAAAGAGTATGGTATGAAGGCCTTCATAACAGAATAAGCGTCAAGAGTAAGGCCCCTAATCAGCCAGTAAACCAAAGCCATAGGCTGGCCGTCTTATCGATCCTAGAACACAGTTAATCAAGTTATGCTACTTATAAAAAATGTGTCTGAAATTCAGTATTATCAAAAGTATGGCAACTTACCACTCGTCTAATCAGTAGTTAGTATTTGTTGTCATCGATTAAATGTGGTGTATCGTAGTATTTATTATGATCGAACATACAGTAGATAAGACATTTTTTAACATGCAATGAAATAAATGTATATACTGCGCCCTAAGATAGTCATAGTATTTTGTTTCTCTTTTAAATTTGTTTGATGTATAATATGATTAAAATCAAGTAACATTGCTTATCTTTTTAGATTTTTTTCGGGCATTATAAAAAATCTAATTTATTTGGACACAGCATGAGTTTGTAATTACTTCATATCACAAAAAAAATCAAAAATAAATAAAATTAGTTATTATAAAACTGTTTCAGACTTATAAACACAATAATCAGTGTAACCTAAAAGTGAATGTGTTTAGTGACATATTAACTCCTTTGCTAGCTGTCTAATATTTGAAAAATTTAATAAATTTTGCTAAACTTGTTGACTTGTAACAATTTGGAATAATAAGTCTAATTACGCGTTACGCACTGCGCATATAACGTTTGTCTATTATCTCCGAACTTGTATTGTTTAGCCCTAACGAAGACAGACAGATGTCAAAAGATTGACATAAGTAATTTGTTGGATTAAATACAGTCATGCTCGAATCATCAAATCCCGTGTTGCCAAGTTCATTTACCATACAACAATTGAGCAAGTATAAAAAGGTATATATCTTTATTAATATACTAGTGGGGTTCCACTCATTTGCGCTCTACGCACGCAAACCTCCCACGATTATATCTTAAAAGAAAAGTCTTTTTCTACCTAATATATGAAATAGAAGCATATGGAAAATTGGATTTTAGATATTTTAAGCCGATGATTCCAGATTAGTTAACTTAAGAAAATGTGTAACGTAAGTGAATTTTTTATTTAATCTCGCTTTTTCCCTCATGATCTTCTGTACACTAGCCCAGTACCCTATACAGTTTGCTAAGAGCGATCCCTTTTGTATATTAAACTTTTTCTCCTAGTTTTAATGTGGTTTGTAACTTATCCCTAATTTTAATATTCATTTACTGTTTATTAATTTATAAAGGTTTTTATACATTACATAACTATATTAATAATTCAATCAACTATTTTTATATAATTAAATAATTACTTCTAAAACTCAGAAATAAATATTTTTTGATAGCTGCTTCGCTATTAACTATTGAATATAAACTTGATTTTTATTAATTTTTTTCAATAAATAAATAAATAAATAATGTTTATACAATTTCTTTATTTTAAAATAGTTTGTAATAAAACTTCAAGCAATTTATAATTCTTTCCGTCTTTTTTCTTTTTCTGGTTTATTCATACACGGTTCTGTTAGTACATTAATTGATTCTTATTCCATTTTTCTTACCATGGGCACAAAGTGCAACTGCCGCTATGCGCCTTCTGAGCCCAAAGTACTTTTCTGCCCTAGGGCCCAAAGTGATTTACTGGACGCAAAGTGTGCCCACGGGCGCAAAATTACACTTTACGCCCTCGATAAGAAAAACATTATACGCGACTAGGTCACCAACCTACAACAAGCGTGCCCTTCCGGCGCTTATGTTTGTACTTTGCACCCTAGTGACGTAATGTACCACTATTCTTTCGCAATCATTTATTTAGGACTAACGTGATATTTTTACTTAAAGACGTTCTTAACAGTTAACAGGGTGAATGTTCAAAGAAGTGAGAGGAGTGCAAATATGCAGCAACTCTGACAATTACTTTCATCATACGGATGTACCTATGTATACGCTTTTATGCATACTCGATCCCTTCTTGCTTCTTTCATTAAAATAACCACTTAAGGATCCATTTAAAAATTAAATTGGTTTATCTAATAATAATCTATAATAGGATAAAAATTGGAAAATTTATACAGATCTTCTTCTAATAAATACCACTTTGAAGTTGGGGTTTTTTTTTTTTTAAATTAAACGTATAAGAAATTGAACAAATAATCAATTATAATAATTATTTATGGATATTTTTTATGCTACAACGAATCAAATTAAATATTTTAATTAAATCTATCAAAAATTTATGTATGACGAACGTCCTCTAGCGACATTCACCGGCATGTAATACTGTTCTATTGAAGATAAAACGGTACTACAAAATGTTTTTTCTCTCACTTTTATACATGTATAGTCACCCTCTTGATTTTATCGAAAGACTTATCAGACCCACGTAATCTCACTTTAGATTTGTTATCAGCGACCATAGAAAAACTGGTTTGTTGTTTAAAGCTAATGATTAGAAATGTATTATTTTAATATTCATAATCAAAATAGTAGATCGAAAATAGTGCCGCAAGATAGTAAATGGTATGTAATCAGGCAAATAATATTTTAAACTCACTTCAATTATTAAAATAATTTTCCAATATTTGCAAAGTAATATTCTTTGTATGTAATGATCTTGACATGACTAGAAATTCTTCGCATTTATAATGCAGTACTCCAATGGGAAGACTGAAACTCAGACAAATCGAACAAAGAAAATCATTAAGGTTTACCGTTTCAAGATACGACCAATTTTATGTAATATTGAAAAAAAAGTAAAATAAAAAATAGATAGATTTTTGTGTATCGAGATAAAAGTACAAATATATCAGTTACTTAGTATTTGTAAGTATAAATATACTGGATGAGGATTAGTAATATTTTAAGGTGCAATACTTTCTTAAAATAGTGTCATGGCATAATTTTTTGTTATGTTTTTAATTTATTTTTACTGATTACATAAATAAGCATTAGTAATCTGATTTTTTACCATAAATTGAAAGTGTTGAAATAAAGAGACATTTAGAACGATTTTATCTTACTATAACACACAATATTTGATACAAGATAAAAAGAAGTCCCAATGTTTATTGTATTACAATACATTTATGTACTTCTAATTTATATTATTATTGGACAATTTTTTTTTTACTCGCATCGAAGTATTCTGATAATGATTTTTTGCCAGTAATGGAAATGAAAGAGTGACTGATTTGGATGTTGGGTACGAAGGACACTGTTTTGTAAGTTCGTTTCAGAAACTTTAAAGTCTTATCGTGATGCTCCTTGTTGTAGTGGAATATTCTTGTGGATGTAAAAATTTTTTGGCCCAATCTTGGAGGGATTTTGAATTCAATACAGCTTTGCCTGGATTGACTTGTAGACTGTAACGTATTGCCTCTCTTTTCAGAACAGCCCTCAGATCGTCACATGGACCTTTTCTATGAGCAGTGTCATGAAAGTGCCATTCGGCCGCTATATTACAATCGTTTTCATGATTCATCAAATTATTCATGTTTAACCTATTCTTTAAGTGCTGTTCAGCACCATTACTTACAATAATTATTTTTTAAACTTTTGAACAGATTTTTTGAATTTCCGTTATCACCATTTTAAATACACTGCTGCTGTGTCATGAGTTGTGCAATGCGATAGCAAAATTATATTATGCTTCATTTCTGTATCGCAACTATAGTAAAAAATAACTGTAACAACTGAGCATTGATCATTGTTGTTGTCAGACGCTTGTACAGCATCTTGTGCAACGTAAGCGTAATTTTCAGCCAAGTCTTACGAGAGAAATACTTCACCTTCCTTTGAATTCCGTTTTCTATTGCTTACTAAAGTTAACTAAGCTTTTGATAGGAAATTATGAGGGATAAAATTTAGTAGATATTTACTCATTCGTTCTACAAAATCTTCAGAAACAAGACATTCTTGTTCTAAGGTGCAGCGATTACTAGCTGTCTGTGTGCTGAATATAATTTGCCGTACTATAGATTTCTTAAATTACTCTACGAGTAAAATTGAAAATTTCTCCGTATCTGAAAATTTTTCACACTCAAGTAATTGACAAAACGCAGTTTGCTTTATATATAAAACGTAATTAATACAGTCATTGTAGTTTTTTTATCGAAACTTTGCAATTGTAAGTTAAGTACTGCAGCTTAGCTACATCAATCAAATTCGTAAATTTTAGTGAAGAACGCAGACATTTACACTGTAAGTACCAGATGTTTTTGCAGTCACACACCAGTTTGGTCTGAGCTCGACAAATTTTGTCAGCATAATAGGTAATTATTTAAATTTTTATGTAAATTGTGTATACTGTGCTTTTATGTCACTCAATAATAAACGCTTCTGCACTTTTAATTTTTGACCATTAACACTGACTGAAAAAGTATCTCTTGTGTTCGAAATTATCCTACTATATAAGTCACTTTTACAAAATTCAAGTATTTGAGAAATAGTATCTTTTCTTGAATCTTTTCCTTCTTTTTATCAGTGAAAGAACTAAGATACCAAGTGAACCTTTCAGATCTTTTGATTTTTTTACCATACAATAACAGGTGCCGAGCTCTGCAGCTACTTTACGGATACTCCAACATAGTAGGGCGATCGTTAGAATCAATACTTTAAGAGTATTATTTTTTGGCAAAATTTGAAATTTTTTCTCAAGGCCATCTAAAACTGAATAATAATTTATCAACAATTTTAGAGGTAATGATTTTAAAAGCATATTTGAAGGTAATAAGCAAATATGTGTGCAGAAATATTTTTTCTTCAAATTCTGTAACGTAAACACAGCTGGAAACTTTTCCAAAAACTTTTTTTTACAACTGAATCAGACGATTTTTGTTTTTCGTTTTCGGGAGAAGCCCTGTAGTTACAAAATCAGGCCTATCACAAACTTGTTCCTCAGATATTAAGTTTTTAGGAATTAATAGTATGTGAATGTGTAGATTTCGGTAACATATAACTTAACAAGTCAAAATTATATTTCAACTTCAAATCAGTTTTGAATTCTAAATTTAGTAATAGTTTTTAAGCTAACTAATAACGTCAAAATTAAACGACCAATCAAAGGCGTTTTAAAAAGCGACGCATCACTTCTTCATTAAAGAATGGTTCATTTAGTGCTTCTCAATTGGTAAGTTTTTTAGACTTTTTATTTACTACAATTTAAAATAAAAACATTTTTTTCTAATTACTGTCCTAAATCCTTTAAACAAAAATAATGATAAAACGATGAAATTTATTGCAACATACCTTACCAATATATAAAGCAGAGCAGCAAAAACTGTTGTAATCGCTAACCACGAAAGCTACTTAACCGATCTTGCTGAAATTTTTTATACTGAGTCTTGACATTTTCTAGATAGTGTTAGTACAGTTTTTATCTTAAAAAAACTAGTAACAGTACCAATAAATAACCTTTAAGTTTAGCAAAAATACGTTAGCTTTTCACTTCAGATCAGTAGCATCCGCTAGATTGCGAAGAAGTAAAATTGAAGCTACCTAAAATAGAATTAAGCAAGTATGGTTGTAATATTCTCAAAAAAATATTGCATTCTACAGTCATTCACCAACGGTGCATAAAGCATGGAGCTGGGAGCCGTGCAGCTAAGTATCCCGACTACCAGCGATACTGCTTCCTACTGGACAAGCGACTTACTTCGACCAACATTAACGAGTGCCACGAATGAAAGGCACCCTGAACGCCGACATCTCCAGCGCAATACCAGGAGAAGTCTAGCCAGAGCACAATCTTCTTCAACTATTGGGGGTTTCGTGGCTGTATTCCTTACCAGCCTGGTACTACCAGAGCAAGTTTTGCTACAACACCAAGCGAGGGAAAACGACCCTAAAGAGTTTGAGCAGCCTGAAAATTTCATCAGCCTCCTCCCTAGTAGTTCGCCCCAACGGCATAGCTACAAAGGCAACATTCTTCAGGCATACTTGCCTGACCACTGGTGAACGATTGGTTATCCGAAAAACGATCCAAAGACGAGATTTCCTTTGGCCAGTGTCGTACCTCTCTCCAGCACAGTCTCTGTACGCAGGAACTTTGAGAGTAAGAGTCAAGCTACCCACAGCCGACTCTCTATCATCAAAAATAATAATAAGGAAGGACTAGAAGTATCACCACAGGCCCTTTTTAAGGCCATTATAAGTATTAACGTTCCCTTATTAACCATTGATCTCATCGGTTCTTTTTAGGACCACTTAACGTTAAACTACCTAGCCAACAAATACATTTTTACTACTATTTTCAGCAACGATTCGTCAACTAAGAGACTATATAAAGCCGTCCACTATTAAACCGAATCAGTCACTTACTGACAGACGTCACGAGCGGAGTTGTTCGTCGCAAGGCTGGGAAACCCGTCGACCGACAACCTTACATTATATTACTCTTTCGAACCTAAGCTTTTAACCCAGAATCACTATCTTTTGCAAAGTCTGCGCTGGGTGAACCTAACAGCTATAAAGGAAAAATAAACTATACCAAACGGGACAGTATCTTCTCACACTAGATTACCAAAACAACTGAGTCTGCAAAGAAGGAGGTGCTTGAGACACCGACGTCTTTGGCGTAATACCCGGAGACGTTGGGAACGAGCTCTACAACTAGCTCCAACGCTTCAGATGTTGCAATTTTCCTCCTGATCAGTCTGGTGCTACAACAGCAGACCAGAGAAGATCACCCTGAGGTATAAAGGCAGTCACGTTAGCTGGAAACTTCAGTCAAAAAATAGTTTACTTGAAGCTTGCCGGTCCTTTTTAGGGCCATGAGACGTCGAGCAACCTTACCAAAAAATATATATGAACTAAACAAAGTTGACAAAAAACAGCCTTTAAGGCTCACAAAAGTCTTGATTATGCAAAAGCCGCAAAAGGGTGAATTGGAAGGAAAACTTTAAATGCACCTAATGTTTACAATTGTAAACGTCAAAAAACTGACGCAGAATAAATTAAAAGACTCTAATATCTTATTGAATGACATGTTAAATTTGAATAATTCGCCTCTACTTAATTTAGCTTTGAAATGACCAGTATTATTGACTATATGCGAAATGTATGCATGTGTGTGTGTACGTATGAATGTGTGGATGTATGTATGTGTATAGCCCCTGTTATCTGATTGTCGACCACGGCGCAGCGTGTATGTTCTTGAGAGAACGCTGTATATTATCAAGTCTTGATGTACATCTGTCTGACAAAGGTACTGTGATACCGATACAGCTGTAACACGTTTTTAACGAATAAAGTGTAGATCGACAGTACATAATAAGTCTACTTTTTCATTTAATCTGATATGGATCTTCATTAAGCGACGACCGATAATATAGAATATTAAAATAATACGTACAATTACTGTACAAATAATAACAGACATCGTAGACGATTCTGTTAATTCTCAAAATGAGATGGGGAGATAATTTTTATCATTTTTTGATGGAGCCCTATACCATAGCCCCAAAATGAGCTTTTTTGATAGAATGATATTTTTACGTTTTTATCATAGCATACTTATGTTATATTCTAATTAATGTACGTTTTTTAATAATTTTGTTTAATTAAATGTAAGAAATGTAAAATTTTAAATATTTTTATAATAATATTATCCAAATACAAAATCAAGATAGAGAGAACTTTCCATGCACTGAAATAAAAAAAATTAAAATAGAATACATACTTAATAAGTTACTTATACACATATGGGGTATCCATCTGCATGACGTATTTTTAAAATATAGGATAATTTAGTTAGTGCTTTTTAATTAGATTTTTAGATTGTTTCTTTATTATAATTAAAAAAGAAAAAAAAACTTCTTTTTATCGTCCCAAATCTACTAAACGAAAAAAAACATAGGATGCTAAAATTTTCTGCAATGTATTGTTTGTACCATAGTTAATAAAATAGAATTAGACACTGCTAAAAAGTTTTTTTCTTACCTAACAAACCTATAAAAGCACAGGAAAAGAACACTTTTATTTATTTAATTCAAAAATTTTCTCCATTACTTCAAAAAACGACGAAGGAACATATTTGAACTTATGGTTTGTGATACTAAACGTTTGACAAAATTTGACATACATAAACAGCTACTACCTAACCTACAGAAATGGCAAACCCTAAAAAAAATGATTCATTTTTATTTAAAATCGTAAGTATCTTAAAAAAATTTTGTCTACGATTTACTAATTAATCGTTCTTTGAACTTATTATGTAACTTACAACAACCTACAAAATCCAGTTTTTGTCTACAAAGGTTGTTGTTTTTCTTTTTCAGTCTTTGGTATGCATGCAGGTGTGTGTTAAAATTATCAAGAACAACTATTTGCCAAGTGCTTAATTCAGGCAGCACCGCCACATGAAAGAAACTGTCGAACACTGAGGTGGCCATGTATATGGCACAGAGCCATGTATACAGTATAAATTTTATTTTTTATTTTTAAATTGTTGCGTGCAAGCTGACCGAGTGAATTAGTGATTTTAGTGTATTATAAGTTCCTATAGCTGATTTAAGGCTTTGTGCAATCTTTAATGTTTAGTTTCAGTACTATGACAAGTTCCAACGGCCTCAATATGTACACGAATTTTTGGCTTGTAACATATATACTAATAATATGATGGTAGTAAAAGGAAGTTATAACAGTGAAAATAATAGAGAAATCATACTTAAATAAATGCATGTATTTGGAAAAATATCATCTTATTAGGTGTAAAACAATCGCATGATTTTAGTTTCATGTTAGTTTATTTATTCATTTCATAAAAATGGTACAAGATTTCTAGATAAAAGTCTAATTTGATCATTCTTTAAAATATTTTTGTAGTATGTCAGCATGCATGAGAAATTTACAAAATTCAAATTTATATGTAGAAAATATGCATTTAGTGTACGCAACAAGAAACTTTTTGCAGTACTCGACAGTACGTTTCTGCTTGTTTATGAAAATATAAAAACGTTAAATGGAAAAGAAGGATTGCAGAACATAATTTTTTAAATCAAATTATCAACCTTAGTTGCACTTATTTTACTAAGTAAGTTAACGATCAACACAGTGTCATGAGGATCTCACCATCTAATGGGCTAACAATCCGATGAACTCAGTGCTGGGGCACGTAAAAGAAGTAAAGCACCTGAAATATTTGATACATAAAAATTGAGAGTAGAAGACAGTTGAGAAGCTCTATATAAGCTCTGGTTGCAGAAGTAACCGTTAGGGAGCTACAAACATTTAAAAAACTTCTGTGTACGTACCATAAAAGTGAAAATTTCGAAAGAGAATAACCTAAAAAAATTCTATAATCTTTTTCTCAACATATTACACGCTCTTTTATTACATGATTTAGAAGGGTTGTCTATACGTTACTCTACTGCCTCCCCCCCTTAGTCACTTCTCGATCTTCTTAGCTCTCTTAGTCCCCCCCCCCCAAAAGGAAAACTTCTCTTTATTTTTCTTTAAAATCAACCCAATAAAATTATGGTCAAGCCTCTCATTGCCACTACTTTAACCACTGTCAACACATCCCCGCACTATTCTCTAGGCCCCCTCCTTATCTCCTCTCAGTCACTCTTTAAAGTAAGGCTTAATTAATTGAACTATGAAACGAGATTAATGATCTTTGATATCTTTTTGTCCCCGTATCAGCCACCTTATTTATTAAAATCTAGGCACCAGGTAGGGTCCTATGTACTTCTTAATTTGGAAGGACCCACTTAAGTTTTTTTAATGTATTTTTGTCAGCTAAACATAATTATCGATAGTGGGTCATGATTCGAATGGGCAATTCTTTGCTGTCAATAAATTTTTTAAGCAAATTAAAAATATTACAACTTTAAACAAAAAATTAATCGGGATGTATGTGCCTAAAACCAAGAGATTTAAAGTAAGAAAATTCCATAAGTCTGAAAAAACGTGTTTTGGGATTTTGACCACGTGTTAGTCAGCTGCTGGTGCATTATTTTTTAGGGCACAAATTTCACCACACAGCATTTACTTTTCGATAAAAAAAAATTCATAAACGTGAGTTGCTTAACAACTCTGATGTAACATCTACAAATGGTCATTTTCATAGCCTACTGTATATCTGTATACGATATGTACACATATATATGTAGAACCAATCCGTAGACAGCATAGAAGATACAAAAACCATTCGTAGACCAGTAATACGGCAGTTGTTGAGCAAGTAACGTTTATCAATTTTTTTTTATTTCCAAGTACATGCTTTAAAGTAAAATTTGAGATTAGACAAGTTGAAAATAACGCAGCAACAGCTGAATAACATGCAGTCAAAAATCGTAAAAACGCGTTTCTTTAGACTTGAGAAATTTTTTTACACTATATCTGCAGGGTTTAGGTACATATATTCTAGTTAATTTTTTTTTTCTCAAGTGTAAAAGGATCAGAATGTATTTTTGGTTCACCGAAATTGTAATACTTTTAAATTGTTTATAAAATTTGTTGATAATTGGTTTGTTACTTAATTTGGTTAAATTTTATATTTGGTCCTCTTAGCCTTACAACTTTTTTAAAACTCCTATTTTAATAAAAGTAAAAAATTTTTTTCGTTTTTTATTTTGTTTAAACAGATCGGATTCTCTGTTCAGTACCTCTTAACTTTTTTGAAGTATTAGAACAAAATTTTCTTCTTTCTTGCATAACTTATAACTAATGTTTTTTACTGTCAGTTTTATTTAGTATTAATGTGCAAATTTAATACAATATTATTTTTTGTATAATTTGTTAGCAAGTTTTCAAACTAACCTTGTAGCGTTACTTTGGCAAGCTGTATTTTTCATTCAATTCCCAATAAGTTTACGAATTGTGTTAATTAACATGTAGAAGAATATGACATGGTACCATCATACTCAGATCAAATCTAATGAATAAGCTTAAAGAATGTTTATGCAGTGGACCTCTCTAGTACCCCTATGTACCACATAAAGACAAAACCCTTCTTTCTCTTTTTATGAAAATATAAAGGTTAAGTACTCAATAAAGTTCAACCTTTTGCCTTAAACTTAACATTTGTTAATAATCATGGAAAACGCTTAGACTGAAGAAAACTGTTATTTGTATAAAATAACTTGCATTTGTTGTACTTCATGTAATTTACTACATAAAAACTTTCGATACAATTTTATCTGTGTTTATAATTTGGGCTAGATGTAACAGAAAAATAAAATGGTATAATCAAACGTAGGAAACAAATTCAGATTTCCAAAAAAGATTTGTTGTTATCAAAAAATTTTTAGGTAAAATTTAGGTAATAATATTTCTTTTTAGTACTTTAATAACGAACTTTGGAGTTCTAGCTTACCTCTCGGATAGTGCTTTCAAATTATTTGAGTGAAAGAGTAAATTATTTAATATGATTACTTTGGTATTAAATACTACTAATCGTTATTTGTCAAACATGACTGAGGTTGATACCACTTCCAACGTTTATATGATGAATCAACTAAAAAATTAAATGTCATCAAACAAAAAATATTTAAAAATGTTTTTGAGGGAGGATGAGTTACTCGTCGTATAATTAAATAACTATATTATGTACAATACATTTAAATACAGAGTTAAATTCAACTTTTAAGACATTTCTCTATAAATAACAGCATATTGTTTATTTAAAAGGAAAAGTGAATAGTTAAAAAAAAAAAAATTCAGATCTATTTCTCTCTCACAATGTAAACAGTATTATATGACTTATGACGGTAAAAAATCAACAGAGAAATGTATTTGAAAAAAACACTCTTGATGCGATAAATATTAAAAAATTAATATATGTTAATAATCATTTAAAAGCGGACAAAAGCGGTTCAGTCGACGTCTTGTATACTATGGAAATAATTAAAACAATATTTTTTAATGCAGAAAGTCATTTCTAAAAGACGATTTTAAAAGGCATCTGAATAGTATGATTTGAAAGTTTTCGTTACATACAATTATGTATTCTGTTAAGAAATTAATAAAACAAAAATATATTCCAAGCACGTTAAGGTACTTTGAGACGTAAGTGTATTTATTATAAGTTGTAAGTATAACTCTGTTAGTTAGTGAAGAATCTTGTTTAAATAATCTAGCGCAAGTATGCTTTGTTTTTCAATTCACTTGGACATTCAATATTTTATTCTTCTACCTTTGATTTGGAATAACAGATTTAAGTATTATTTTTTTTAAATAAAATAGAAAAATTTAATGCTAAAATATAAATCATAGAAGCCTTTATGTTAGACAATAAAATACACTTTTTTCATGATCCTCATAAAACAGTTTGACTATTCGTTTAATCTAAAGCTAAACAAAAAGTTATATTGCTGATCACACTTTTTCGAAGTTTAACGAATACAATGCCAGTCGAAGCCATCGATACAATTTTTTCTTTAAAGAATAATATAAATTATATAATTAGAAGAATATACAGTCAGGAGTATAGGGTTAATTTGTATTAGATGTTTGAGAATAAAATAGTTTATGTAACTGTCAACAGTGCGGAACCTCGAAGAAAGTGGATTTCTTATTTTCGTTGGATTAATTGCTCCACATATGTATAATTACATTTAATTACTTTCTACTAAACGCTTGGAATTGAAAAAATGTATTTAACAAATAGAAGTCGATTTACAAGCTAAATGTATAAGATATTTCATTGCCAATTGATGATTCTCACTATTCAAGTTACTTATTTAGTAGATTATTGTCTAATTTTTACTATTGTTGCATAATTTTATTTAGTGAAGACGATCATTTTTTGCTATGGCTTTTTTATGCAGTGTTGAATGTGCTCTCTGATCTCGTTAGAAGAAAATTCGATACGTAAAGTTCCTTATTGTTACAAGCTTATCACACTCTTCTATTAATTTTTTACTGCTTTGACATTATCATAATACACAGCATAGCACACTACACATTACATTACATCATGGCACTGGGAATTCATCAAAATGTAAATAAAGTGATAGTATTAAACCGTTTACCTACTCAATTATTACGTATTTAACATCAATATTTAAAAAGACTTAATTGTACAAAATACATTAATAAACACTTTATTTTTACGAACAATTTATATAGTTTGAGATTCATTGTACCATTACTTATACTATGAACCGTACAAAATCATTAGTTGTGAGATAAACAGTATAATAGAAATATTTAAAAACTAACTTAGTGTGTAAATTAGGAAGGCTGAAAAAAAACTAACAAAGGTGTGACAATTATATTACTTAATAATTTTTGGGAGCGTAGCAGGGCAAGAGGGACGTGGAAGGCTACGGTTAAAATGTAGATAGGCTTCGGGAGGAGGGGAGGGCAGAAACATTTTTAATCACAGAAAAAATATCTTTTAACCTTGTTTTGAGTAGAGATGCAGATAGCATACAGAAAAAGTGTGGGAATCGTTAGGGGTCACAGTGGGCCATACTTACAATCAAGAAGCAACAAAAGTAGGCATGTAATCTTTATTAATAATTACTCATGAAGGTACAAAAAAAGTGTAGAGATGCATTGACTTGGATCCACATCGATTAACGATGTTACTTAGCCGATGTTCACAGTGAGTACACACGTATAGAGGTAGAGTGAATCAATTAAAGGTCAATATTCAAGTTGAAAGTTGCGCCTTTTCTGCTCTAATAATAAAATACAATATTCTAAATGGTTAGAGTAGTTTACTTTAAGAAAAAGGCGTGAAATATTTTTTCTGCCAGTATCACTTTTCAGATTTTTTATCTTTGACCTCTTGCTGTGCGAACATCGAGCTTATATATCGAGAACGTCAATAATTTTGAGATATTGTCAATCTTTTGACACTTATATTGCAATTAAGTTCCTCTACAAACAATCCGAGAAATCTGTTTACACGTTGGCCGTACACTTAAGTCAAAATGTAGTGCATCACAAATTAGGCCTTCACAACAGCCCTAAGTAGTTAAATGACATCCTACAGAGGTGTGTTTTCAATATTATAGCATACAAGTAAACAGAAGCATGCTTAGGAAAGAACCTGTATCAATCTAACCTTTGGTAGAAGCTTTCGAAAGCATATTATGTATGTTCTATCCAAGTTTTTTTTGTCTACCTCAATGATTAAAGGATCTATTTTTTATACTTTAGAGCAACATATTATCACTAAGCTTGTTTTTTATCACTATTAGGCGAAAACATTGGATACGTGTCAAGATACACCTATTGAGGAGGCTTCTTCGTGAAAGTCCCTAAAAAAGATATACCATTTCTAATAGAAGAAAACTGACTGTATCCAATGCTGGCCTGATTTATATCCCATATGGATCATAATATTGAGATATTGGAGCTCGAAGTTGTAACTGTTATCATGTATTCTAATAGGGCTACGTGAAAAACGTGTTTTACGTTTATGATAAGCCAAATAAACTGTTCCAGGAGAATGAATATATAAATTTTGTAGATAAAGTCTACATCTTTAATGTGCTACATTAAAAATTGAGGGTAATGGGACAATTTAGAGATACATTTGTGATAGAAATAAATATACAGTCATGTCCGGAAGTTCATGAGATTACGTGGGTAGCAGACATACTTACTCAATTTGTCGCGCGAGATTTAAAAAAGTTAGAATTAGTAAGGGTTGAAGTTTGTACCTGCAATCTATCATAATGAAGGAGTACGTAATCAGATAAATACTGTTACATTAACTTTTAGACTTATAGAATTTTTGTAACATACAGGTCCGGAACACTATATTTACTAGGTACAGCCAAAATATAGTCACTGCTACACCAACCGACACATTGCTGTACCTGTCTGCACTGGACTGATTAAAACAAAAATTCTTTTTTCGTAAAAAAGAAGAATTAGACACAAAAAAATCATTTCTTTCCACTTCAGTTATCATTCAAAATAGCATAACACTTTTTAGATAAATCTGTTAGTTGACGAGCGAAACTTGATTTTTTTGTTTTTATTTGACCTCAGCAATAGTCACAGGAGCCTCCTTGATAGAACACTAATTTAAACTTCAGTAGCGAAGTAGTAATGTATTTGAGGTGATAATAACGTGGCTTAAATGAAAGCTGAAATAAAGCCCAATTGATTACATGAAATTTTGGGCCATTTAGTTCCACCAATTAAAAGTTACAGTGGTTTTCAGTGTAATAACGGATTATTAATAAATATATACAATAACTCATTGAGGAATTTTCAACATTGAAAGCTATCATATAAATATATCCATCCCTATGTTATATAACTGTATTAACAAAAGTGAGTCTTAGCACCCCCGATCCCCCCTCCCCTTCAGCACCCCTACAGGTCCCCCTCGATTCACATATTTATTTGCTTGTTTGAACGTTATTTTTGATCAAATTACATTTAAGTAACCTCCCCCCCGCTCCCCCTGCACCACCCCCCCAAAAATACTTATTTATTGAATGTTTTACCATCATAAGTGTTAAAAAATATATTTAATTTAGTACCCAAGTCACACCTCGTTTTTAGGGTTTTCCAAGTCACTGATCTCCCTCTGTCTATTTGCTTCCCCTTACTTACTATATGTCTCTGAAGTACCATTATTTGTTCAACTTAATTGAACTTTTACATTTCAAATCTTTTTCTGGTCCATGTGTACTTTAACTAAATATAAAATTCTTGATTACTTGAGGACTTTATTTACAAAAAGACAGAATTTAGTAGAAGGTACAATTAAATAGACAAACACAATTAAGCTTTTAAAACAATAATCCATTCTGTTAGCTTAATGTTGTGACATTTCATGTGTCGTTTTAACCCATCTGTTCTTTTAAAACCCTTTCCACATATTTTACACATTTCTTTTTCATGGTTTTTATGAATTAACATACATCTGTTAAAATGTGACGATCTTCAAAGTTACGTATTTTTGAATTACTGAAAAATTTCTTGCTAAACAATATTTTTAATTTCTGATTTATTCTCGGATTCAATTTGAATAAAAATTCTTTTTGGATTCTTACGTCTCAATAAAGCAACGTATAACTGTCCGTAAGAGAATAAAGGTTTTTTAACATACAATCCTAAGGAATCAAAACTCTGTCCTTGTGATTTGTTGAAAAACATAGAACATACTAATACAAAGGGAAACTGTTTTCTATATAAGACAAAAGGTGATGATGATGAGGTGCCAGTATTCAATGTTATTCTAGGAATATAAACTTTGTTTTCTATTTTTTCTCCCGTTATTATTTCTACTTCTACATTATACTAAAACAATTTTGTTATTTTAAATTTTGTGCCTCTACAGAGACAGTCTGATATACTTAAAGTTCTTATTAACACTACTATAGCATTTATTTTTAATTTTAATTCGTGTAATGTAAGAGCCTCTCTAATATTATTTCAAAATACTATTGGAAAATTAATATTTATGTTGTCATATGTTTTATTAACTCTTTTTTGAGTCACGTATTCTGCTGTTGTGAACTAATTATCAGCCTGCATTGATAAATACACGAGTAATGTCATTATTTTGTCTACTCTATCTGTTAGTGAGGGGTTGGCGGGCGGAGCGCGCAGGGGGGGCGTTAGCTTCACTAGTGTATATATATATATATATATATATATATATGCATGTCCTGGAATTTTGCAGTCACTATTTGACCTAGTTTTATTGAAGCTATCGTATTGAAAGGTGTCTTAGTGTATAATTTTTCTATTAACATCCATGATATAGGTATTGAATGAAAAGATTAAGTTTATCTTAAAACTTTTACTATCATTGTGTAACGTCATTTTGCAATTCATATGATATAAAAGATTGTCGCACAAGATTTACCTGAAAAAATAAACACGTAAATTAAATAACTTAGTCAGATTTTATTTAGGATTATTATTGATGGTATTGAAAAAACGTAGTTGTACTGAAGAAAACAAAAAAAAAGACTTTGTATAAGAGGCGGATGGATGAAGCTTCAAAAAATAGATTCATTCTTCAATGAGAAATTTTCTGCGACTATGACGAAAATTGTTAGAATTGCTTTGTATTGTGATCAGAATACATGGAAAAATAATTTTGGGGCATAATCGTGCCAGTTTTGTTTGTTACAAATGAATAGTGAAAATCGACTGGACTTTTTCATCGAATTTCGCTTATAAATTTCTTTAAGGGCATCGTATAAAAAAAATAGCTTAATATAATTTAAATAAATAAGTAAGCCAAGGGCTATGCTGTTCATATAATTATTAATATGCAGGTGATGACAACGTTTCGACTTCACGATTGGTAGTCCTTTTTAAGTTTTGAACATAACATAATATGCAATGAAACATGGCTATCAGATCAGGACAATTAATGTATACGTTTGTAATGGACAAATGGTATAATCATTAGATAACTTACAAATTTGCTAAGAGTAACGTTGAAGAAGGAAATAATCGTAATGTGTCGATACTCAAAGTAACGTCGGCAACGTTATCGTAAGTTCATAAAGCTAGCTAAAGTATGAGAAGGTATACACGCATAGTACACACTTATGTGAAAGAAACGAAGTCCAGGAAATTGAAGAAATTAATGTGAAACAAACTTATTTAAGGCAAAAATGGATATAGTATTAGAAAAATAGATTCTTATTATATTCACTCATAATCTCTAAATGTTTTTTAAGATGCAAAAGGCCGCCAGATCTCGAAAATTAAGAGTTTTCCGCGGACACGCATATCAGCGTATACGGAGAAAATCAGAAAAAAAATAAAAACTTTTTTGGGGCTATTGTGCCACGATAAAAATAATAGAATACGTTTCTATTATATCCACTTATAATCTCTAAATGTCTTTGAAGATATGAAAGGCCACCAGGCCTTGAAAGTTAAAAGTTTTCCGCGGATACGCGTATTAGCGTATACAGAAAAAATCGGAAAAAAATCTTAACTTTTTTTGGGGCTCTTGTGCCACGACAAAGAAAAAAGTATATATTTCTATTATATCCACTTATAATCTCTATATGTCTTTGAAGATATGTAAGGCCACCGGGCCTTGAAAGTTAAAAGCTTTCCGCGGATACGCGTATCAGTATATACGGAAAAAATCAGGAAAAAAATCATAACTTTTTGTAGGGCTCTTGTACCATGATTGAAATAGATAGAATACGTTTCTATTATATTTACTTAAGATCTTTTAAAATTTTTGTAAGCTGTGGAAGGCCGCCCAGCCTTCAAAGAGTTTTCCGCAGATACGTGTATAAGCGTATACAGAAAAACTCGAAGAAAAAATCATACTTTTTGTTTTTGCTCTTGTGCCACACCAAAAATGAATAGAATACAATTTTATTATATCAAATTATAATTTTTATAGGTTTTCTAAGCCGTGGACGGCCACCAGGCCTCGAGTTTTAGGCGGATACGTATACAAGCGTATACGTTAAAAATCGGAAAGCAAATAATTTTTATTTAGAGCTTTTGATCAGATCGACCTAAAATTTATGATTTTGAAGTTGTTATATTCTAGAAAAAGCAATTTTTAAATACTTGATTTTGAAAATTTGTAAATTTAGAAAAAGCAATTTTGTAAGACCCGCCACAATACGTATAGGGCGCGAATCTCATTTTTATCGTGGCACAAGAGCTAAAGAAGAAGTTATGATTTTTTGCTCGGTTTTTTCCGTATACGGTAAACGCGTATCAACGGAAAACTTAATTTCCAAGGCCTGGCGGCCTCCCACAGCTCAAAAAATCCATAGAAATCATAAGCAGATATAATAGAAATGTATTGTATTTATTTTTATCATGGCACAAGAGCCCCAAAAAAAGTTACGATTTTTTTTCGATTTTTTCTGTACACGCTAATACGCGTATCCGCGAAAAACTTTTAACTTTCAAGGCCTGGCGGCCTTTCATATCTTCAAAGACATATAGAGATTATAAGTGGATATAATAGAAATGTATTTTATTATCTACATCGTGGCACAATAGCCCCAAAAAAGTTTTTATTGTTTTTCTGATTTTTTCCGCATACGTTGATATGCGTTGTGACGTGGCGAAGCGAAGGTGTGTACAAGCACGTCACAGAGCCCTTATCATCGCGAATAAACGGCGAGAGTCTTAAAGATAGCTCTCTCTTTCCCTCGTGTATGTGGCTTACTAAGTATAACACGCGGAATTTCGATACAAGGCCCGGAGGCCGTAATAATACAAACAATCTAAGAGCTCGGCTTGACTCTCCCTCCCGTGGTCCTACAAAGGCACCTTAGTAATGTGTACATGAGAAATATCATGAAAGTAGGCTGTATGTCCGTGAGCGATAGCTGTCAGTGTATTGGGAGATAGCTTGGTAGCGGTGGTCGACCGGTGAGGCCGTGTTGGGTGGTGTGTGTGGCAGATCGTAGAGAGTACGTTGCGCCTGCGCGGCGAGACAAGGATAGACACTTGGGCTCGCTGCGAGGCTGGTACTGGTGCTGCACGACGTGGCATCGTTAGACTCTCGCCTGCCGAGCCACTAAGTAGTCGCAACACTGCAAGCTAGTGCCAACACACAGCCTCGACGACGTTAACCAGGTCGCCCAAGCTCTCCGCTGCCCGTGACGCACGCAGCATTGCCGGGAACAAGACGATTAGTCCGGCAGAAATATTGAACTGGTAGGTGACGCCAGGTTATCTTAGCGTTGTGCATACAGTGAGTGAAAGTGGTCCTCCCATAACTACCCATCCCTAAACGTTTAAATAGAGTCAACCCGAAGCACCCCTACGGAAGTTAGTAACGTATAGCAACACATAGACTAGTAAGCCACATCAGAGGGAGCGTCCTCGTGGTGTGCCAATCGAATCTTATATTTTAGTAACTAGGTGGATTTTAATAAACGCTCAGTTCACAACCAGACGCAAAGTGTTATTTCTAATTGGAGGTGCGCCGTGCTGATTGTAGTGGCAGCAGACTAGTGCCGTTACATTGGTCATAAAAAGCTAGTCCACAATACTTGCTATATTGCACTACATGCTGCTGCAGTCAGCACTGTACACTGCCAGCTGAATCCCGGTCCCTTTCCCTAGTAGAATCTAAATATAATATTGTACTGAGCGTTGCTATAACTAATTAAAAAGATTAAGGTAAAAACCACACACAGACACGCTAGTCGTAATCCCCGGCTACCGTATCACAGCGTATCCACGGAAAATTCTTAATTTTCGAGATACATCTTAAAAAACATTTAGAGATTATAAGTGAATATAATAGAAATGTATTTTATTCATTTTTAATTTGGCACAAGAGCTCCAAAAACTCTTAATTTTCAAAGCCTGGCGGCCTTCCACAGCTTAAAACATCCATAGAGATCATAAATAGATATAATAGAAATGTATTCTCATCATTTTTATCGTAGCATAATAGCCCTAAAAAAAGGTATAATTTTTTTTCCTGATTTTTTTCGTATACGCTGATACGCGTATCCGCGGAAAACTCTTACTTTTCGAGGCCTGGTGGCCTTCCACCGTTTAAAAAACTCATAGAAGTTATATGTGCGAGAAGTGCAATAATATCTATTGTTTTCTAGCTAAAATAAGCTCATAAAAATAATTTTAAATCCTCAGGGCCTCCCTAAGCCCGATTCGTCCCTGGTGAGGGTACTTCGGCGTGAGGCTAGTTTCAGCCAACCTTTTGCGAAACAGGTGAATGAGACAGAAAATTCAAGAACATGTTAGCATGTGCAGGTTTTTGAAACTAATTAGTTTTTAATTGGCCATTATTATCGTAACTGATTGTGACATCCAAAAAATTGATTACTCTACTACACGGTACCTTTAACGTGAATTAAATGCTTTCGTCTATTTTATTTGCAAATTGCAAAATGTCCTTTCATGTCTAGTGAGTATGCAGGCTATTATATCGTCTACATATATTTCAGAACATTCTCACAGAATAAATCACCGAAAAGGTACTGCAAGGACTACCCACAGCTGACCCTACAAAGTTTATTGTTAAGAATAAAGTAGTTGTTGTGTACTATAAATTCAATTAAGTCTAAAAAATCATTCAAGAAAAAATTAATATTTAATGTTAAAATTAATATATGCCAACGAGATTTAATTGCTTTTTTTATAGCTTCAAAACGTACGTTATTTAACAGGGAATGGCATCAAAACTCACGAAACAAAAACCATCCAGAACAACACATTCTGAAATATCTTTGACAAATTTTAAACTGATTTTAATGTTAATATTTAAAACAGGTAAACTTTTTTTTTTTAATTTGTAATAAATTTGAAAAGAAAATATGTAGGCGATCCGATCGAAGACACTATCAACGTTATAGGTTTATCCGGTTTCTATATCTTGACTAAGCTATAGCATCTTACTAAATCAAGTCGCGCGGCAGCGCGACGAGGTAATTTTGAGTAAGCAGACGAAGCTTTGGTGACCGCACGACTATTTACTTCAGATTTACATACTCGAATTTTTAAATATCGAAAATTGAGTATTTTTTCTGGTGTGCCTGACATATTTTGGTTTAATTCAGTTTTTTTAATCTTACTCCACAGCTTTACCGAAAAATTTACGTCAGAAAGTCGTTATAACAACGAAAACGAGGCATGTGTATCTCGAAATGCTCAAATTCAGATTGAAATTTCTTAAGTTTTAGTTTCAGCCTGAAAATGTTTTTACCATGAAGTTGGCTGCAAGCCAAATTTTTCCGGTGTATAATTGGGATATGCGTGTTCTTAAAATCAAGCAGAGCTACCACCAGTGTGATATTCGCTACAGGTATTTAATCTAAATTTAACTATCTCGAATACATCAATATACTATCGTTCTAGCCCTGAATTGCATGCGCTTTACACGAAAACATCTTAATTTAAGTATCTGAATAGGGATTAGTAATAAGTAAATATATTTTATCAGCAATCAATTTTATAATTTTTTAGTAACAGTGATAAGTTATTACTCGTACTGTTTTTATGGTTGTTATAGACGAATTAAACGTAGAAAGAGTTTGATTTATATGATAAATATAAGTTATGGGTAACAAATAAAAGATAATAAAAAGAAAATTAAAATTTTTCACCTTAAATGAAACAGCAAACTACAACAAATCTTGCAACACAGCTGTAGTAGTATCAAAATAATCGATAATAGGAAACTCATGTTATTTTTCGAAGTGCCCTAAATAACAAGCTGTATACTTAAGCCTCATTTAATTAAGCTGTTTGGGTAGTTAATAATTATACACTATTAATTAATTTTTCAAGTCGAAGTACAAAAAGGAATTGTTTAATGAAAGCAATTGGTCAAGTAACTTGTACATAATTTCTACAGTTTTCGTATGTATTTTCTTAAAAAATAATTATAGAATCACTTAGTTATTGAATAACTGTAATTTGGAAAGCTTACACTTCATCAATTCATAAAAAAGATAGAAGAATGAAAGCTATTTGAATAAATGACACACTTGGGATTTTTGATGCGTACAATTACTAAAGTATTTTATCTAAAAAGAGTAATTTAATTTATGTAATCAGATTAAAAAAAAAAATGCTGAGAATCATACAATAAAGTAGTTCAATAAAAGAAAGAAAAATAAAAAAGCGTTGTACAGACTTTGTTTCTATCCAGTACTTTCTAGTAGTAGCAATATCTGATGTAATAAAGTTTTTTATTACAAACATTTAAAAAATATTATTTTCCTGAAAAGTTATCATTTCCCCATAAAAATACCTTTTAACAAAACAAAAAAGTTAGGTAAGTTTCAAGTGTTGTTGAGTTAATATTTTAATGGAAGTAATTGCTGAAGTCTTTGTATGCTGGCAATGAATAGTATATTCTATCTATTGAATCTGTAGCCTTGACAAGTTCTGAAATCTAAATATAAAAACGGTAGATTTTTTGTTTGCACAACATACATTTTGTATGACACTCGTATTATAATATTGTTTAGTACTTGTACTTTAACAAAATCAAACTAAATAATTTTGACTTTCGAGTGGTACTGTATATAAACCTTTTCTTTCATGGATTAAAATAATGCGCTAATATATGTATGTACTTTTGACATAGCAAGGCATTACTGTATTTTATGTGAGATTTGCATGAAGTACCAGTCAACAGTCAATATTATTTAATTTGATGTTGTCAAGGTACGAGTACTAAACAGTATTACAATACGAGTGTCATACAAAATGTATGTTGCGCAAAAAAAAATCTATCGTTTTTATTTTTGAATTTCAGAACTTGTCAAGGCTACAGATTCATTAAAAAAAATATACTATTTATTGACAAAAGACTTCAGCATTTCCTTACATTAAAATATTAATTCAACAACACATCAACCTTACCTAACCCTTTTGCTTTGTTAAAAGGTATTTTTATGGGGATTACTCTTACCCTAAACAATGTAAAAAATCTCAAATAAGTTTGTTTTGCATTCAACTTTTTCAATTTCCTGGACTTTATTTCTGTCTCCTTAGGTGGCTCCAGTGGCCTCAATGTTAAAATTATAGATAACCCAACCGAGGTTAATAAAATTGAATTATATTCTTTGAATTCCCATCTTTCTATTCGTATAAAAAAAAATTAAGGTTGACGATGAAAATTGTAAGAAATCATGCTTACAAAATCGTAGTTTTAAGACGGGTTAGATAGGAAATACAAGCTTACGCGATATACAACATACTGCTGCACTTATATAAATAACCCGTAAGGTGTAAAAAACATACTATCTTGTATATATTATTACGCAGTTTTCGATGACATGAGAAAAGTGTCTTGTTATCGAACAAAATCTTTAAATAATCGGAGACTAAGTATACAGCTGCGAGTGCACGTCAGCTCTCAGCTGTCTGCATTCTGCAGAGTACATATATATAGGTATAACTACTCTTGAACTTAGGAGCGCACCGTAACAGTTTATCAATTAGGGCACCATAAAACTTTTTTGTTTTTTTATATTAACTCACTAAAGTAACAGATAAAATGTAGAATATGGCTTACAATAATCTCTACGATAATTTTATACCATATTTGAAAGAAAATAATGATTAATTTTTAGTCTCCTTATTTTGATACGGCACTAGGCGCTGGAGCCACCTTAAGTGTGTACTATGCATGTATGTGGCGTCTCACATCTCTCGCGCTTCAGGCTCTACTCGCCAGGTGGCCAGGACGAAACACATTTTTCTCTCTCTTGTAGTTGACAACGATTCCTACATGTATACCTTCTCATACTATACCCAGTTTTATGAACTTATGTACACATTACCGACGTTGCTTTGAGTATAGACACATTACTTCCCCATTTGACGTTACTCTTAACAAATTTGTAAGTTATCTTATAATTATACAATTCATCTATTACAAATGTATACATTAACATACATGAACAGCATAGCCCTTAACTTACTTGTTTCTTTGATCTTCTTCTCTCACAGTTTTTGGATGCTTTATTTTGAATTACTACAATTTGTTCGTTATTTAATCATTCATCGATCGGTGCTGGTTAGGTTATCTGAAACCTATTTTTCAAGTTATACAGAAAAAAAAAAAAAAATCAACACTTTAATCTTTAATTTTGCAACATTATTAACGTTTTCATTATTAAATAAAAATTTTTTAATTTTGAATTCGATACCTCTTACTGGAATCTTTAATCATGCAGAACGATTTTTGTCCCATTTCAAAAACGATATCACAAAATTATTATTAATTTAAAAACTAAATTGGCTGCCCTTAACCTCGCAGAATTGCTAGATCGAAGTTTTGAAATGGATTTGGCTACAGATACTAAAAACTTTAATATCAAGAAAAAAAAAGTTTTTCCTACCGAGGGTGTTTTTAAAAGGCTGGAGTGTCCTCGGTAGGAATAGTAGAATTCGCCACAATAGCGCCATCAGACTGCAACCGCAAAATAGCCCCGGAGACGATGGCATTTATCCGACAACAATTACCTTTTTTTCAATTGGACCCTAATTTCTTACAAAATTCAATTTTGCAGCATAAACAACTCTAACGTTTTATTATTTACTGTTTTGCAACCATTTTTTACTCTTAGAGTACACTTTCAATATTTAATTAAATGAATTAAAGGAAAAGAAATTATTGCAATAACTTATTTGAAAAAGTTTCTAACTGTTTAGTGTTTATTACAACTGTTTCAATTTTAACTATTTAACATTTTAGACCAAGAGCTGGGGTACAGGCTCTACCAGGCTCAATGGATAGAAAGTAAAAAGTTTTTGTAAAGAAGTGACGTTGGCAGCAAAATTAGGACTCATTTGCTACCTTAAAAAAGACTTTACATACAACCCACCGTTCAGAGAATGGTATATAGCACGTCAAAATGTCTAATTTTTTTTCTTTCGTGTTAACGTTTTTAGTATCCATAACAAAATTCATTTTTCAGAATTTGATCTAGCTGAACTCTGAGATTCAAGGTAGTCAATTTAATTTTAAAATTAATAATCATTTTGTGACGTCATTTTTGATGTTAGACAAAACTCGCTGCACGTGATTGAAGATTCTCATAAGAGGTATCAATTCAAATATTTTTAGAATTTTTATAAAAAATATAAAAGTTAATAACGTTGCAGCAAGGAAATTTCTGAACACGATTTTTTAACTTTTTTGCTATGTAACTTTGTGAAAAACAGATTTTAGATAATCTAGCCAGCACCGATCAACAGATAATTTAATAACAAACACATTATCATGACTATGGTTTTGCTTCAAAAAAAGTTATAAGCAAAATTTGAAAAAAAATCCCGTCGATTTTTACTATTTGTTTAATAACATAAATAGTCGACACGATCATGCCCCAAAACTAATTTTTTTATGTATTCTGATCAAAATACAAAGCGATTCCAACAATTTTCGTCACAGTTGCAGAAAACTCCTTTCTATATGCTTTATCAATCCATCTATTAATCAAAAACAAACATTTTAATTTCACTTTGTAATTGTGAGGTTATAAAATGAGAACATTTTGATAAATTTTGTTACTTATTAACTTTATTATACTATGTACAGAGATTCAATTACTATAGCCTTTACTATTATTCGCTAAAGTATACATAGTACTTCAGTATATTTATATAGTTTAATTTAATTTCTTGCTTAAAATTCAGCAATACATTTGCATATTTTAACTATTCATACTGTAAGCGGCAGTTTCGCTTTGCACTCTAAGTAGAAAAAAGGAGGTTTTTTTATAGTAGTAATAAACAACTGTGAGTGACCAGAACTGTAAGAAATAAGTACAAGTCGATTGTACGAATTCGTAGCACAAGTGTAACTATACAGCATGAGCTACGGGCATCGATCACAAGTATGAAGTTATCACACGAGTATTGAAACCATTCCATACGAGTTGGGAAAAAATTTTCACGATTGTGTAAAAAAAATATATTTAGCAGTATTTTTTGTGCGGAAACTATTGATCGCACTATGAAAAAAAGATGTTTTTATATCTAGTGGTGTATGACACCAGGACAAGCTCCAGGCTTAATGGACTTCTTATGTTTGTGCTTACTCTAACTGGATACTTACCGGCTGCATAATTCATTTTTCCTACTGAGAACGCAGTTAATTTCTAAAGGTAAGACAAAACGCCTATATTCAAAAATAGTTATGCACGTAACAAGTACAATGTCCTGTATAATTAGTCATTGTTTTGCACGAGTAGCCAGAGTTGCCAAGAACGAGTGACAGTTGATTGCACAAGTACTTAGTATGAGTATGATCGCACAGCGTAAGTTTCTCGCATTGAACACAGGTATGACATTATTAGGCTAGTGCTAGAATCGTTCTGCACAAGCTACTTACTCCTGGGGTCATTTTCATTATCTTTGGATTTACTACACTCTCATAAACTGGGGTTTGCACTTGGTGCGCATGCGTAGTGCGTTTGGACTTGCATTATGTATAAAAATAGGATACGTAAAAAAATTATAAATGAAAAACAGACGTAATGATACAATTTTTTAACAAGCACACTTTTAACTTACCAAACATCATAAGGTAAGGGCTATCTCCGTGCATATCCACTTGATTTAAAGAACAATCAAAAACTTTGATGTAACCTCCACCACAGTCGATATTTTGTTCATGCTTGACCGTGAACTGAAGAACAAATATTTTATTTTCATTACTAAATGGACTAAATTTACGACTTAAAGCGTAAAATCTAGCCTCGTCCCAAGTTTTGATTCCTACAAACACACAAGATATAAATTTAAAAAACTTAAACAAAGTATACGTGTATGCATGTGTGCATAAAAATATTTTTAAACCGTAAGGGAGCCATATTATCGTAAATTTATTGAGATTTTAAAAAGTCTAGTATACTTTCGAATGACATAGTTGAAACCTCCCTTGTTTGATAATTCATAGAATCAAATGAAAAACCATATCGTGTACGGACACAAAGTTCGCTTGAGGCCATACGTGGTATAAATATTAAGCAATTCATTTATTTTACACAGTCATTCTGTAGGCAAATGATTTTATGTTAAATGTAACAGCAATTGAAATGAAAATTAGGGAGCACTATGTAACGTAACAAAATCAAATACATAAATAAATTAAAAAAATATTTTTGATAAAATTTAAAATACTGAATCAATTTTCTTCAGTATCACATGAATTAAAAATTTTTTTTTGATATTTTTACTACATTAAACGTGCATCAGAAAACTCAATGCATGCTTTACATGCCAACTTTTGAAATTGGATCTAATTTTATTTGAAAAATATTTTTCGAGTACAATTAAAATAATATATCTTACTACATAATGTGGTAATTTAGGTAAGGCTTACTCCATCCACAACCTTCTAACGTGACATGTTGTTTGACTTTTTTTATTTATGTTCTCGTACTTACATTATTTATGTAATTTTATTATGTTAAATGGTAGTCAAATAAACCAGTAAGATGTAAGTATACAATTTTTTTATTTGTAGCCTTAAAATATTTCATAATTGATCACTCGTTTATAATAAAATAATTAGAATAATTACAATAAACGAAACTGTTAACTGTTATTATATTATAATACAACAAATTACAATTTCAAATTCTAATTAGCATGTTCTTTTTATTTTGCTACAATATTTTTCGTTTTTATTTAGTATGGACAAGTTTTCACACTATTACAGAGATCTACAACCTGTTAGATTTGTATTTTAACTATTGTGTTGTAGCTATTGTTTTGTGAAAGTAACATAAAAAACTAACTTTTTTTAGCACATGAGTTTGAATTTTTAATATGTTAACGTAAATTAAGAGTCATTTTAATTTAAACAGCAATCTTTTTACGTTTGATCTAAATATGTGCATTCAGTGAGTAAGTAAAAGGCTGCGTATTATAAAAAGGAATAATGATTTCACACTAACAGCGCATCAAATTAATTACCGATTTTTTTAGCTTAGAGAATACATTCAAAAATTAAAATACAAAATAAAGAACACAAAAAAAACCATAAAAATGTATTACTTATACCTCTGTTTATTTTGACGATTAAGGATTATTTTTAATTTAGCATAAAGTATACTAAGTCATTAAATAAATAAGTCTTTCCTGGTTATTAAAAGAAGGTACTCAAGTAGCTCATCACTCCCATACTATCTTTTTACGTGATATCAGACTATCACACCTAAAAACATTAGGTAATGAAGTTGCCACAGTTTATTATTCAAGTAACCTGTACCTTTTTATAAACAGCCACCTAATTGATAAAATATTACACAATATTTTCTGTCAAACCTAAGTTTTCTTGATATAATCGAAAAGCTGATGATTACTTTTTTTGAATACCTAGTTGTATGATCAAAGTAAGAGTGTAATTTGGGATATATTATGTTTAATGTTGTAAAGATTAAATAACCTCCTATAAAAGGCCACGTTCAACATATAATTTTTAACATTAAACAGAAAATTGCCTGAAAACATGGTTTGAAATTTTGTGAGATGAATCAGCTTATATTTAAATGTAATTCCTGAAAATTTTATTCATACTTACAGTATTTAAATTTTGTGACAAACCACCTTAAGCTCGTGTTCTCAGGTCACTAAGAATAAAGTCTTTGATTATTATAATTGTCAAGTGTTGCACTTGCTTATTTTTCAGTGGCTGAACAGTATGTATAACAATATAGATTTTGTACAATGTTGGTATTTTAAAAATATTGATTTTAGTGGTCGCGGTGACGCAACGGTAGAGTTGCAGTTTCGTCGATCTCCGAGGTTAAGCTGCATTCGGCGCGGTTAGTACTTGGATGGGTGACCGTCTGGTGACCATTCAGGTCTCGCCGTTCCACCTATGCTCTTGATTCATGAGGGTCGATTAACTGTTTCTCTTTCGCTTCGGCATGGTGATCATAGGTGTGACTATAAGTTGGTCCAGATATTTATATGCGTATAATATAATATGGTCATAACTCAGGTGCACCGATGGCTGAAAAACACTATTCTTGTGTAAAAAAAGCCATATCTGAGCCTACGGGCGATGATAAATAATAAAAAAAAATATATTGTTTGATCACGAGGGGGTGTGTGTGCAATAGTGGGGCTCGACCATTTACTTAATTTGTTAAAAAATTTTAAGAATTCCCTGATAATGGCAATACTAAATTGCTGAAATATCGGTCAAATGTTATACTTTTTTAAAATAAATAGTCCGGCTCAAACAACCAAATTGTCATTCATTTTTACATTGAATTGCGGCTAACTGAGCAAGTTTTTGATGATTAGAAATGTTTATATTTCATTCATAAAAGTAATAAATTTTATAAGCTTTTAAATTTCAGGTTTTCACCCAACTTTACTGGTTAATAACTGTCGATCTAATTATTGTTCTTAGAGTTTTTAAAAACGTACTTCTTCAGTTAGTGTACCTTTCACGGTTCCAACTTAGCCTTTATCGTTATTATTTTTTTTAAGAAGTGGTTGATGCTAAATTGAAAGTCTTTAACAATGTCCCTAATGCATCTATTATGTAGGCTTGGTCGAGGTATAAAAGAGTGCCTATAGTTAAAACACGATGATACTTTTAAATTTTTGAATGTGGATTCAGAATTCGTCGATATATTTTATAAAATGTTAACATCGTTTGTTTAAAAACCTATTAATTAGACAAAAATGTAGGAAACTTCATTTTTTTCGAACAAATTTTTTTGTACGTTGGTTTTTTTTATTTTTTTTTACAAAACCAAGGAAACTTAAAATTTTTCTAAAATTGCATTAAAATAAGTTTATAAGTATTAAAATATTCTAAGATTTCTTGGAAATTTCGCTTGACGTTTTCTATCTTGATTCGTATTCAGCTAAGCTGACCAATGTATATACCAGTTAAGTAAATAAGTATATAAAAAATAATCCATTCGCTTTGTAAGCAAGTGCCACAAAATGTCATAAAAAACATATAAACACAAAGCTGTTAACTGATAATAAAAGAAAATTTTGGGAATAAGCTGTAACCAGTAGAATCATACTTACAGAGATAGCGCATTTAAAAAAAAATTCTATTTATTCATAGCCGTTGACTTTTATAATTTGTTCTAAAAGTAATTTGTGAGTTAAAAGAGTGCATGGATAAATTAGGTACAATGCAGGCATCAGTAGCTGTACCATTTTTTTATTTGTATTAAAAAAAATTTAACGTGGGGAGAAATAGAAATTTAAGGGTTAAGTAAGTTGAAAACTTAAGATTATCGCAATACCAGGCTTAAAAATCAACAATTCCTACGTATCTTGAACAGTTAAAAATATCATTTGAAGCTGTAGCATTAATACAGAATTTGCTAGCTTCATTTCTTTATCATTTATTTTTATACTTTTTTTCCTGGTACTTACAACTAACTTTGCATTTGTTTATTGTATGATCGAAAGTAACATATTTTTTATGTTGGGAATTTGAAGTTTCTAATACATCAGTTAAATATTTATTTGCAAATTTTATGTTACGGATCTTTATACTTTACTAATATTCTTTTCTATAGCCTATGTACAGAAATATTTGAAAATATTTTTAGATATTAAATTCTTGTACCATTTGTTTTACTTTGAGTTACCTTTTTTACTTTTTATTTGTGATTTTTCCAAACGGCCCATTCTTTGTCCTAATCTATTTCAATAATATCTACTTTTATTTTAATTGCTTATTAACGCCCTAATCTAGGCTATTTAAACAGTTTTTTCTTTTCACGCTGTATAAATATCACTCCCAATATTTCTATTTTGTTCTAAAATACTTTTATTAGTCTTTCATTATTCGTATGCCTCAGCTTTTTTTTTTTTAACTTAAAGCTTTGATACTTCACACATAACGTAGTCTTATAGTATTAATATTCTTATTATCACTGTATCTCTTGCATAAAAATCCAGCTTCATCATCCATTTGATATAGTTGAGCTGCATTTTCTTGCTTTTTATTTCCAAATCCTAACCTCATATTTCTTCTAAGGTCATTTTTTTTCAACTTTCTCTCTCCTCAAGGGCGATTATGACAGTTATAGGGAAAATGTAGAGAGTGCAGTGAGGGGGGAGCGAGCATGCGGCAGCACCGGCAACTGTTTTGCACATATATATATATAGGACATCTATTTTTTTATTTAATTACAACAATAATTTGTTGGTCCCTCTGAAAATTAAATATGATACCAGTATTATGCTATAACCATTTTCTCATAAAACACATTTTTATGCGACTCTTCCAAAAGGTTGCGGGTTGAGATGAAATTTTTTCAACATTTAATACCTAAAAAATGGTGTTGTCAAACGGTTTCAAATTTTACACGTGACTTTTTAACATCATTAAAAATATCCTGTTAAAATTTTAGGAAGATTCTACCCAAAACGCTAAATGTAATAAACGTCCTTAACTCCACAGTTTTTTCCTTTCTTTGTAAAAAACTTATATTATCGTTTTACTTGTAATCAGTATCACATTCCTATCTATGAAAAACTTTGTTTATGTCTCAAGCACATTTTATATTTGCTCATAACCTTTGAGCTTTGATTCTTTACTATCACCCGTATCACTGTTTTCTCATGTATCTCCTTTATCTCTATTACCATCCAACTTGAAATACACGGCAGTGTCAAGAGCAAGTACTCTTTAATAAATACTACTATACATTGAAAACCATAACTTTGCTGTATTGTCTCTCTCTTTTTCTTTCTTACTCATTATGTCCTTATGTCGCTTAGCTAGATTGTCTAAGCAGAGATTAGTAGGGACATTGCCAGTGCCTATGGTAGAGAGTGTGTCGCTTTTTTCTCACTGATTTGAGCGCACCGTCGCGGCAGACCAGTCGAACTATACGCACGTTTTCAGCAGCGGAGGGGAAGACTAAAATGTGCGTACCATAGGTACCTCATAGCAGTGTTGCGACGTACCCAAGACTTCTCTTGGGTGCTCTTGGCTAGTAGCGCAAGCGCAGAAGAACCATGCTCTCTCTCTCACCGGGCAGGTAGGAGTAGGGGAGCCCCCCTACCTAGCCTTTAACTTAAGCCCCGCCCACTTCTCACAACTTAAATACTACTTTTGACCCTAGCTTTTCGTAGCTCTCGATGGTCGAGCGGACTAAGAGTTTTGCGCTCGCTTGACTCGTAGCTAGGTACTCTTCGATTCTTGACCATGACGTTTTTTTATTTTTATTATTATTATTATTAATATTATTATTACTATTATTCATATTATTATTAGTGTCATTATTATTATTATTATTATTATTATTATTATTATTATTATTATTATTAATATGAATTGTTAGAGCCGTAATTAAATGCGCAATAAAAATACTAAAATTAGCAGATACTCTTTCCTCACCACCTTGCCGTAAGTATCGGGGCGCGTTTTTTTTTTTTTCAAGAAAAAATTAAGGAGTAATTTAATTACTAAGAAAAGAATGATGAAGCTATGACTCAAACTAAAAATACATTCGAAAAATTAAGTAACTTTAAAAAGATTTATTAATAAATGATCAGTTTTTTAGAAATAAAATTCATTTACTTAGCGCGATTTGTTTTATTTTCCAATTGAAAGTATTAATGCAATCAATTTTAAAATTTCAAAAGAACATCTTGAACTATTTAACTCTAAAATGTATAAACGCGATTCAACAGACGATCCAGAAATCAAAATTCAAGGCAACTTGTAATTAGTTAGGTGTTTCGAAATTTTTTAAACTTCATACTAATTTAGTTTAAAATGGCTCCTATAATTTGTGTATTTCATGCAAAATTAATTCTTAGCTATTTTTACGATAAAGTGCAAGATTTAATATTTAATTTTTTATTTTTAAAGCTACAATTTTAAATAATTAGAGTCTGTGAAATTATTGCTTTGTTTTGTATCGATTGCAATTTAATTCAAAAAGTTGTATTTAGATAAGAAATTACATTAATTCTAATTACATGTAATAAATTTCATTCATTTATTTATTTATTGTGTACGTAGTATACGTCTATTTGAAAAAGTTTAAATTAGTCATTAGATTTGTGTCACTTTACAGTATTATTGAAAAACCTAAGATTTTTTTATTACTATCCAAATAAGTTTACTTAAGGGATATTTCATTAAATCCTGTATTATAAGTGTTCGTATAAAATAGTTGTTGTTTATCAGAGTAACGTTGATAGTCACTTAAAGAAGACTGCTTAGAATTGTAGTAATTTATTTATTTGTTAAAATTATTAATTTGATACTTTATGTAGATTTCTGAATTGATAATTGCTTTAAAGTAGATTATAACTTATCAATTTTAAAATTATGTTTAATTATTCTGTTCTTATTTTTGTTTGAATTAAGTGTTTTTAAAGATATTCATTCAGACATCATCATTAGTGGAATAGGCCTATGTGGGATACCACTAAAAGAAAAAATTACGGTTGTAATAAATGTTTTTTTATTAGTCCAGTTTATTCATTTTTTATTTTTTTTGTAAACTTAGTTTATTCCGAAAAAAATGATAATTTATTAATAAATCTTTTTAAAGTTACTTAATTTTTCGAATGTATTTTTAGTTTAAGTCATAGCATCATCATTCTTTTCATAGTAATTAAATTATTCCATAAGTTTTTCTTGAAAAAAAAAAAAACGCTCCCCGATACTTACCGCAAGGTGGTGAGGAAAGAGTCTCTACTAATTTTAGTATTTTTACTGCTCATTTAATTACGGCTCTGATAATTCATATTAATAATAATATTAATAATAATAATACTAATGATAATAATAATAATAATAATAATAATAATGACACTAATAATAATATGAATAATAGTAATAATAATATTAATAATAATAATAATAAAAAAAAAAAAAAACGTCATGGTTAGGAATCGAAGAGTACCCAGCTACGAGTCAAGCGAGCGCAAAACTCTTAGTCCGCTCGACCATCGAGAGCTACGAGAAGCTATGGTCAAAAGTAGTATTTAAGTTGTAAGAAGTAGGCGGGGCTTAAGTTCAAGGCTACGTAGGGGGGCTCCCCTACTCCTACCTGCCCGGTGAGAGAGAGAGCATGGTTCTTCTGCGCTTGCGCTACTAGCCAAGAGCACCCAAGAGAAGTCTTGGGTATATCGCAACACTGCCTCATAGTGAGGAAAGGAATATATGCGTATACATGGGTAAAGCTGTATAGGTTTTGGCTGCCTCCTGCCTGTGCTCTTAGCTCTCACTGTATCTCACAGCTCTCGCATGCATGTATACCTATATATGTTCCTAATGCGCTGTATTCCCTCGAAAAATATTTTGCTTTGAATGTTAGACAGTTAAGAATGTTATTATGACTGATCAAATATTACTTGTTAAATAGATAGTATTAAATACTTTAACAGCTAAACACCGCTAAATACTGAGTTTTTCCTCGTTAAAAATGACAAATCGAGTAATTATAACGTGAGTCCCTTTATGTAACCTTTTCAATAGAAATAAATAACTATTAAAATATTCAGAAAAATAACTGTTCTGCTTTAAGGTACTTAAACTTTAAATCAATTAACAACAGAGATAAAACCAAAACTTAAATTTAAACCTTGAAGCTTTACCATGAACATATGTCACTTTGATTGCATGGAGGGAAAGTGTGCCAGTAGTCGAGGCAGCTAAGTGTCTACCTATACTTTTGCAATGATCACTCCAGAGTTCAAATCTCCGTTACGTCATATTTTTTTGTTACATTTGTTTTTACTTTTTTTATTTTTTTTTATTTCGATATTACTAAGTAAAAATTTTTTTCTATAATTGTATTTCATTTTTATATTTACATTGCGTAAGAAATAATCCTAATTAATTTATTAGTTAGGGGATTTCCTTAGATTTAAATTAATTTTTGTAACAATATAATGCTAATAACGGGGTACATGTTTACTAACATATCATCCTTGTTTCGATGGAGGTAGAACTATTGTTGGTGTGTTTAAAAATTATTCAAAGGTAATGAAATAATTTAATACTTTCGAAGAGGACCACACTTTTCATAACATAATTAACTATCACATAAAATGTTACTAAATAATTAATAAGACCATTAAGTATCAGAGACATTTAACAAAAATGTTTTCTGGATAATTTTTTAATCAACAAATTGATACAGTGGGGTGTCGCAGCACAAGCTCTCATGAAGAGAAGAACTTCTTCGCTTTCCTTTTTTGAGAAACAATGCACAAAATTTTCATGGCCGTCTCTGCTCTCGTAGCTTGCATATCAAATACTTGAATTTATTATGTATTTGTTAGTGTTCGTGATAAAGTTAAAAAAAAAATCTGTACTACAGCACTCACTTTTTTATCCCTTACATTATAATGACAAAACTAAGTCACGATATTTATACAAATGGAAATATTAACTGATTATTAAAAATATTAGACATAGATGGTAAGTCAATAATATTTTTCGCTTAGATACATATATTCATGAAAATAAACAAAATCGCTTGCAACTGCGCAACTACAATTTTATAACCCAACCGATGAAAATTTATTAATTATAATACAAAGTTAAGCTTTTTCAAAATTAACTTTTTATTCTACGTTACTTCAACGTCAGCCAAGTTTTACTTTCTCTTGAGTCCTGAAGCTTTATTATAAACATATTTTACGTTTAATCATGAGATGAGCAGAGTTTCGGTAGCCTAGTTAGCTAAGACATTGCGTGATTTATTTCACCTCGACATTCTCAGGGTTAAAATCTTACTTAAAGCTTAGTTTTTTTTTCTTTTCTTCTTTAGACATGTTTTGGTGATACAAGCATTTCATTTTTGTGACCATAGTATTTATTTACGTTTGATGTATACGATCCATAATAAATACTCACAAGTATATATAAATTGATAAAAGATGTGACGCACACGTATGTATATATTTATATTTACAAGATTTATTTTATTGTGTTATTCAATAGTTAAAAATGATATTTACTAAACGCTGTTTTTAACCAGCAAGCGATACATTGCATTTTGCGAAATAAGCTATCATGAAGCGCTGTAATTATGTGCATTGATTATTACAGAAGATATGATCTTATTAAAATGTATGCAGTCCAGTAAGAATTAGTACAGCCGTTCCTGCGGTAGGTTTATAATGAATGATTGTGTAATAGTATTTTAATACTATATTTAAGTGTTGTGTGAATTTAAAAGTGTTGCATTTTTTATCATTTACTGTAAGGCTTGAAAATTTAATAAGTTTTTTTGTTTATAAAAAAATCATGAGCGCTGCCCATAAGCTGAAAAACAAAAGCTCGGCTGTTGTCTCTCCTTTTACCTCTCGCTCCGTACCAATACATATGTGGTCTAATCCGACCGTGCGTTCTATCTCTTTCACTCTCGTGGCATCTTACATAAATACCTATTTTTAATTAAAATTTAAAGAGATATTGATCCAAAAACTTTTTAAATTATTGAAGGGATGTTTGCTGTTAAAGTAACAGTATAATTCTGACCACCAAAAATATTTTATTTTTACATGAAAAAAGGGGCTAAATTAGCATTACTCGTCATTCGCTCGTAAGTTTACAGTTTTTACGACACCTACAATCAATATGTGGAATTTTTCGTTTCTAGCCCACTGAGATACGTGAACGCCGCTGCACGGGATCCTTAGTTACAAAATTAATGAATTATGAACAAATCACTGGAGAATTTCTGGAAGAATGTAGTTTGAGGTAATTTTTCCTCAGCTTTATGATGAAGCTATTTACTTTTGTGTACGTCTTCTCTGAGACGCCGAAAAATGCACTTTTCAAAAACACTTACCAAAAATTAAGCTTCCCAAAGCTTTTATCAATATTTGCTTACTTTTTTGTGCTGCTGCGTCAGTTTTAGCCTATTACCAGTATTAAGCATCAATTTATAGGAGACACTATTAAAAATTGTGTTTTTAACGCTTCTTGCAGATTGATTGTACTTAAATCATAATATACTTAGTATTTATGATTTTCGAAGGACTGGGTGTATGTAAGTCGTTGTAGTCATATACGTTTAAGGTGTCTTATGTATAGCATTACAACAACGAGAAATGTAGTTTTTAAATTTGACATTGAACATATAATCGGCGTTTTTTTGATGCATGCTGTGGTTTATAACAATCAGAATAGGGACCTTCCTCTTCGCCTGAATAATTATCAAGCTCCGTATTATAACTCATCATTGGTTCAACACTGTTGATGACTTTTTGCATGGTGTCCTCCGCTTCATCATAACTCGGTACGTCGACGTCCACTTATGCTCATAGAACAATGCTCTTACTGTAGTTAGCATTGAAAATATAACCGTAAACAGTGCTGGGCGGCAGCTTCTTCGATAACTGAGAGTGCAGCCAAGTTGCTCTATTTTCGTAGTGACAAGAAAACAAACAGTTGGTACCGTATACTGCGCACTTTATCTTGTTTGGTTTTTTTTTCTATACATTGCACAAGTAAATTATATTCTGATGTTTCTTTTATATTGATGCTCAATATTGCATCCAAGCGGTCAGCCAGAATATGAAATGGACATTTTAACGATGTTGATTTCGTAAAAAATGATCAAGGCCAAATTGAACGCTTTCTACGAAATTCAACTACAATACACTGGCAGGCACCTGAAGCAAGAATCGTATGAAAATTACATGACACAACATCAAATCGAACGGGAGCGATAGCCAAAGGAGAAATCATCATGCGAACAAACTGAAAATAAACGTCAAGAATTAACTCTCACAGCAGTTAATATGCCTGCAGTATCTATAGACGATGCTGACGAGCGTGACGAAACAAGCGAGTGATGTCATATATCCTTCTGGAAAACAGATTTTTTTAATTTTGGAGAAGTTGAGGTAAATAAAGATTATTTAAGCTTTGAAAGACTGGAACAACAAAACAAAATCGTAAATTCCAGTAGCAGCATAAGCACTAGTCATATTACAGATACGAAAACAGAACTAAAATTTAGTGTAAAATTTCTTTAAGTTTAAAATCAAAATCAGTTTTGTGTAAAGCCCGGCAAATGATTATTAATCTGAGAAAAAGAGTAGTAAATTTAGAAGTAGATAAAGCCAAACATCTTAGAAAAATTAAAACGTTAAAACAACAAGTTGAGCGAAAAAATTTAACTATTAAAAACCTAATTAAAACTAAGATTAGTTAAATTGATGTCGTTGTAAACAGCAAAGGTCTTTCTAAAACTGCTGCTACTTTGGTAAAGATGAAATTCAAACATGAGAAGAGCGAGAATGAAAAGAACTGATGTAAAATAATATATTTTCATTTTGCACCTTGCTATAGCCGGTTGTGAGATTTAAAGGTACGATTAGCAGGGGAATCAACAGTCAGAGGGTTGGTTGCTGAGTATAGTGTTTTAATGTATTTGAATGATGTAGTTTGGAACTCGATTGAGAAAAAATTGATGTCGTTGCCACGAGAAGAACGTGTATGTGCAATGAAATTTGATGAAATGGCGATAAAATTATGCGAAGAATATTTAAAAGCGCAAGATCTTATTGAAGGTTTTACAGATACGGGTGAAAATCGTAGAAGGGGATAAGTTAGCTCTTTATGCTTTGTTTATATGTTTAGATAGTATAAATGCAAAAAATCCTAGACGCCAATTGGTTTCTTTTGATTTTACTGAGCACGGTGTACGCCTGAAAAGCTTCTTGAAATAGTCAGAGAAACCCTAACTGCTTCATTTAAAATTGGAGCAAATGTAAAAGTAATCGTTTGTGATCAAGGTCCAAACAATCTGACACTTATGTGGAAATTATTCAATGTAACTGTTAAAGAACCTTAATTTTTTTCTCGAAAATCGCAAAATTTACGTAATCTTTGATTGGCCTCATCTTATAAAATGATTGCTTGTCCAATTAAGATCTCATAGATACATTTGTGTCGATGATAAAATTATAATGAATTTTTCTGACATACTGAAAACTTGGGAACTTGACTCGAGCAGTAACACTTCAAACATATTAGTTCATTTAACTTAAAGTCACTTCACTCCCAGTAGTTTCGAAGTTATGAATGTTAAAATAGTGATGCAATTTTTAAGCCGTCGAATGGCAGCTACGGTTCACACAGCTTCGCAAGATCCTCATGGATTGGTATCTGATAATGCGGCAGATACTGTTAAATTTATCGAAAAGTTAGATGCTGTAATTGATGCTTGTAATAGTTTTTCTTTGCGAACTGTAGATAAACAGAAACGCCCCTTATCAAAACAAAATCCAGAGATTCTCGAGCTGTTAAATGAATTTGTTGAATGGTCTGAAAAATGGTACACTGTCGTAATAAGTAAAAGTTTTAAGGACAGGCGATTAATTAGAAATTCAAGACCACCTTGTTTCAAAGAATTGCCACAGACGGTAAGAGCTTTAGTTTCATTGTATAAAGATTTAAACAAGGAATTTTAAAATTTTGAGTTGGCGACAGGTCTTTGCAATCAAGACAGCGTTGAGCATACTCACTCGCAGTTCCGAGGGAGGTGCGGTTTTAATAATAATCCTACTTGTTGAATGTACCGTTTAAGTTTTGGACACGTTTTGTCAATAGATGCTATCGGGGCCAGCAAACAATGTAACGTCTTGATAAATGAAACACACTCTTTGGTAAGCTCGAGTGAGAATTCTCTGGTTAAAGATGTTACAGTTTCTATTGGTACAAATGGAATTTCTCAAAACTCGAAGACTGATAAAGCAGTTATTCAAGAGAATGAAGAAAGTTTCGTTTTACCTGAATACAACGATTCTGAAGCTAAAGAAATTAATGAGCTATTAAACATGGCTAAATTGATGCAATCATTTGTACCAATCAATTGTACAGAAATACCTGATTATTAAGCCAAACAACTGTTTGAACAAAATTCAATTGCTTTTCTGAGTTGTTACGTGTGCAAAGCATCGTTGATGAAAAATAAGTGTTGTGATTGCGAAAAAAAGATGTTGAAACCACTGACAGAAGACTTATGTAATACTGAAATTTATTTAGAAAGAAGAGAATATTCCCATTTAGATCCAAATTTACCAACAAAAAGTTATTCAACTAGAGCCAGCGATTACTTTGTTAAAATTAAGTCTTGTCAATTACATGCTTTCAACAATCATCAAGCAAGTGGCATCAAAGAAAATTGTTACTATCTTTAACCAAAATTGTTGAAAAATATACAAATGACGTATTTTCTGAATGGTTTGATAAAAAACATAAATGTTATGAATACAGGGTTTTTGCTTTACAAAAATTATTGTTAGTCAAAATTTATAGAAAAATGAGTGATCATAATCATGGTAGACGGAATGAATAAAACAATACATATGCTACGAAAAATAAGAAATTAAAAAATTTTTTTAAATAGGTAAAAAATACTAAAAGTATTTATAACTTCCTACACACACACACACACACACACACACACAATGTTTTTTTTTAAATTTTTTAAATATTATGAGAACTTCTCAAGACTCATAAGTAGTAAAGATCTATTTTTTAATTGTGTTTGACGTTTAACAATAATTTTTCTTTCAAGAATTCATCTTTGTATAGCTAACATAATAAATATAAAAACGGCTTTAGTGCGTTGTACGTTGCTAAGTTAGGATAATAGTTGCGCGCTGTTAACTTTTTAATCTATCTCACTAGCATTTGCATAATTACTTTGGAAATCACCAGAAAAGTATAAAGTGACACTCAAGTCATGCAGCTTTTTTTTTTTTTTTTTTTGTCAGTGTCTGCTATAATTTATGTAAACAATGATTTTAGCCTCACAATTTACGAAACGGTGTATTAATTCAATAGACAGAAGTGTGTAAGAAGTCTTTGAAAATCTACAATTTAGTGTGGTAGTGAGTATTCAAAAATATCTACCCAACGTTTCATATTTAAATATTAAATACAGAAGATTTTACAGATGGTTTATCGAAAGTTTGTTGCACCTAAGCGTGACTGTCATCTATTATTTTTAAATTTAATTTTTTAATATTAAAATAGTTTGATTACCTTCAAGTCCCAAGGCTTCAATGCATTCAAAATTAAATAAGATCTTGTATCATAAATTTGGAATGTAGCTTTGATTTAATATTTATTATGTATACTAGAGCTCATTGAATTTTAAATGCAACAAACCCTTGAAATTTAAAGGTCGTCCAACTATTTAAATATTTAGAAATAATATTAAAAAATAACAGCTGAGGTGCAACGTACTTTTGATAAATTATCTGTACAATCTTTTGTATTTAATACTTGAATGTGAAAACTTGGGTAAATGTTTTTGAGACGTACTCCAACACTACCACATTAAATTATGAATTTTCAAAAACTTCCTACATACTTCTGTCTATTGAATTATTACACCATTTCGTAAATTGTATAATCGTTGTTTACATAAATTAATGTGCATACCGACAAAAAAGAAGTACGTGAATTAAAGATTTCTCTATACTTTTCTGTTGATTACCAAAATAATTATGCAAATACAAGCGAGATGGATTAAAAGTTAACAGCGTGAAGTTATTATCCCAACTTATTACAAATCATTGCACTGGGGTCACAATAAAAAACTAATAATTTCCAATTAAGTATTGCCGTTCATTATTCCCATGAATGTAAATAATTGTATAAATACTTATTAATTAGTTATTTAATATAAACGTTTGTAAAATGTTTGTTACAAGCGTTAATGCCAGAAAAATATTTTACTGTAATTCATATCATACATTTGTATGAAATTATCGCTGCACATTATAAACGTTGGAATTGCATTATCTAGCATTTAATTCATTTGTATCTTTATTTTATACTATAACGCTGTTGGGTGGATCTTAGGAATTATGACAAAAGAAAATTGTAAATGTTGCGAAATGGTATAATTAACGCATGCTTATTTATCTTAAATAATTTTCTTATGACTTAAAAGTTCAAACGTTCCAGGAACAAAATTAGAAAATCGGAAAAACTATCATTGGCAATTGATCAATGTCGTTTTAAAGTATTCAATGACTGAAAGGGCTGCTTTAAAAGTAGTTTTTCCAATTTTCTAATTTTATTCCTGGAACATTTCGAACTTCAGAGTCGTCCTACAGCTGTACATATGCATGCAGAGTTCAAAGTTGTGTTAAATACTAGCGTGGTTACAGTATGGCTACCGGCGAGGTGTTCCACGATTTTTACTTCGAACATTTATTTTTAAAGAAAAAAACCAACTTTCCCAAATGGTATTTTGGCGCGGGCTAAATAAATAAATTTATATTTGTTACTTGTACATACCCTCCTGACAAATCTCACCTGAGATCTCATCTTATATCTCATGTGATTTCTCACCTGAGATCCCAGGTGAGATTTTGGAAAGAGAAATAAATAAAAAAATTTTGTGCAACGATTATAATTTACACATCAATAAAATTATTACCTTAAATATTAATAGTTATAGAAAAAAAAAAAAAAATCGGCTAATATCGGACACGAACTCGAGCCCCCAGTTGATCAGGCAAGCATCTTACCGCTTGGCCAGAGTGGATGAGATACTAGTTCGACAATTAACGTCTATATAAAGTGTAAGTACCATGTGTTATTGTTTTTCTTACTCACAACTGAATCATAAGTTTTTAATAATTATTATAAATGTTTGTTTAAATGTAATAATAAAGAAAAACTACAATATAAAACAGGGGGACTTGATGTGTTGTGAATAAATTATTATAAAAAAATCCTAATTGCTTGCGTGTATATTATCTTATTTTGAAAAAACACTTATAAAAGTTGGAAATCCTTAAAGCTATTTATGTTATTCCAATTTGTTGATACGATCCAAGTTTAGTGAGTTAAATGTAATTGTTTTCCGAAAACACAAAAAATGAGTGAAAACCTACAGTTTCGTATAAAAAATTGCACCTAACTCATCACACATGTATTGTATCTAAAAATTTAAAGTAATTACTCCATCTTAAATTCTTTAAGGAGTATAATAAGTTTGAAAAATTGGAATAACATGAATAGCTTTAAGGATTTTCAACTATAAGTGTTTTTTTTAGATAAGATAATATATACGCAAGTAATTTGGATTTTTTTTAAATAATTTTTTCACAACACATCAAGTCCATCTGTTTTATATTGTAGATTTTTATTATTATTACATTTAAATAATTATTTATAATAATTATTTAAAACTTATGCCTAACTTGGATATAAAGCTCCCTCAAGAGTAACTGTAAGAGAAAAAATATTGTTTGTAAAGAAAATAATGTTCCTGAATATTATCTAGTTGGTTAACTATCAGAATTAAGATTAGGAAAAATTATATCTATTATTAATTGTATGATTCAGTTATAAATAAGAAAAACAATAACACATGGTACTTACACTTAATATAGACGTAAATTGTCGGACTAGTATCTTATCTACTCTGGTCAAGCGGTAAGATGCTTGCCTGATTAACTGGGGGCTCGAGTTCGCGTCCCATATTAGCCGAATTTTTTTTTTTTTTTCCAATAACTGTTGATATCTTAGGTAATCATTCTATTAGTGTGTAAATTATAATCGTTGCAAAAAATTTTTTTTATTATTTTTCTTTTAGAAATCTCACCTGAGATCTCAGATGAGAATTTGGCATGAGATCTCACCTGAGATCTCAGGTGAGAAATCACATGAGATATCAGATGAGATCTCAGGTGAGATTTGTCAGGAGGGTAGATTTAAAGTAAAAGAAAAAAAAAAACACAACGCACCGAGTAGTTTGTTTAGAGAAGTAAAAGGTACCATTAAACAAGAATGTTTCCAAGTAAAATTATGAGAGCGAACGTTCTTATGTATTTGTTAGCTTTTGTCTAATCTTTTATAAAAAAGTTATAAAATATGTATCACTTCTTCAAACAACGCTTAATAACAGTACCTCCACTGAAATGTAGCTATTTTTTTATCCAAATTTTATTTTATTATAACTACTCTTTTAATTAATTCATTATTATCAATGTTTTATTCATTCACTACAGAGAGTGGACTTCTACTGTCACAAATGTTATTACCACTATCATTATTTAGTCTACAACTATTGTATTTATATCTCTGTCTCTGTCACTACTAAGAGTTTTCCTATCAATATTATAATCATCAACGATTATCTCAGTGTTAGTATAACTGGCTCTATCACTAATTAAAATATTTCTATTACTAATGCAATCGACATCATGACAGACACCATAATTTTTTTATTTAGGCTAGCTCAAATGTCACTACTACTGTTAATGCCGAAATTACTGTCACTATTAATATTACAATCACTGTCACTGTCAACATTAAAATCACTTTCAGTTTTGACTCCTTCAGTTTCATTTTTCTGTATGTCATATTTTGTAATATTTTTGGAGTCCCTACCATTTATTATAGTTTTCCGATTTTTTAATGGAATATATGTGGGTGGGTATTCATCTGGTTTTACTTTAGCCAATTTTCCTGGTACAAATTGTATTCCAAAATCGGTACAAACAACTATCCTTTTTTTATTAGTATTAAAAAGGGCAATTTTTTACCATCACTCATTTTACGACTTTGTTAATTTGCAATACACAACAATGTTTTACAAATACTCTTTGAACTGGTAGATAAAAAATATGCATTCGCACTATTGGAAAGTCAGAAGAGAGCTAGTAGTCCTTTAAAAAATTTTTAGTCTGAAAAAACTGATAACTATGCTTCATCTTATATACAACGCTTCAACTTCTACAATCTTAGCTTTGTATGTATATCTACGTCGTAGTAGGGACGTACCAGTTCAATTAGTCATTCAACAACAGATGTTGATTGTTTTTCCACAACAGAATTGTTTTCGTAAAGTTATTGGTAGATACTGATCCATAAGGTCTCAACATCCAAACAAGACCGCTTTAATTCTCTACACGTGCTCTTTTTCTGACATTGTTTTTTGCTTACAGTAATGTTGCTGCAACAGTACTCTTATTATATAAATATATTTTTTCGTATAATCGATGGAACACTCAAAAATATGAGAGTAAAAAATATTTCTTGAAATAATTTTTATTTTTTTGTTGTTCAACTACTGTAAATCAACTTTATATCAAGGCTTGCTTATCTGTTCAGCCACAATCTTTTTTAAATATACTTTTTTTCATAGCTGTAGCATTCTTTACAGCACAATAGGCTGATTTAAATGAATGATTTGTACATGTCACATGAATTATATTAAATTGTTTTAATGACAAACACTCTTTTAAGTTGTAAATGAACCTAAGAGGGAGAAAATAGTCCTTTAGTTTTTATTTATTATACACTGGATTGCATGAATCATATACCTATTAAGGAGCACTTGACAAAGCCACTTCGTTTTATCAAGTCCTTTAACATAAATTACGTCATTCTATAGTTATATAATCATAGACTGAAAAAAAAAGATTAAATCTCCATAGGACACTTCTCCAGAGTCCCAAAGGAGACCATGGTAATTGAGTTCTAACCATCGATTTTTACATTTATTTTCAGGCCTTAGCTGACTGGGGTAGGAGGGCGGGGCTTGAAGAGAAATACTGTTGGTGTAGAATCTTCTTCTAATAAAAGTAGAATGCTACCTCTTTAAAAATAAATTCGTTAGATATAGTATTAAAGCCTTGAATATCAATCACGTATTTAGCCATCTTTAAGCTAGTACAACTAACAGCCAACTAATTTTAATGTTTACTGACAACTTCTTTTCATACCCTATACGTGTATTATAGTTTTTTATTGCACCGCCAGGAGGTAGCACTTTTATCTACGTAACCAAATACCTTTAAACATATGTCAAAGCAATGTAGAAATCATTTAAGGACGTTAGCAATTGGTAACCGCATCATGGAGCGACTTTTTGATAGTTCTACTAATGCTGACTGTATAGAAAATTTTGTGATTTTTTGTGAGATAGTGCGAGTAGAACATCAACAACTGTTAGGAGTTTGGCGTGAACCGCGGTAGAGAGCACATCGTGGCTCACAAAGATAGGGCAGTACGTACCAAATAAAAAAGGTGAAATGAAGAAAGAATAAGGCAAAAGAAGACCAAAAATCGGAGAAACACAAGAAAGAAGAGAACCCGTAGGTGAGAAACAAAAGGGACCTGAAAAGCGAACAAACAGGGAAAAGTTGGAAAACTATAACCTCGACAGAAGGTTAGAGAAAAAGAGAGGCAGCTAGGATGTGCTAAAACAGCTAAAGAAATAAGAAGAAAGCGAGAGAACAACAAGATTGAGCGTTAAATCTCAGAAGGCCACTGAACAGTTAAAGATATTCGAGCTTGACAATTTCAAGCTCAAGGTTAGCAGTGCAAAAGAGGTTGAAGAAATGGACAAGGCGACATAAGATAAGCTTATCAAGACATTGTCAGAAATAAAAGAGGAACTAGGAAATGTTAACAAAGCAGTAAGAAGCGTAAAGGAGGATACGCAAAAAACGAAGGATGACATCAAAGAACTGAAAAATGAATGCAAGGGTAGACTGGAGAAGATAGAAAATCAAAGAGAGGAGGACAAGGCGAAATGGCTAACGGAAAAAGAGAAAATAAATGAGAGATTGCAAATAATAGAAGAGGGGAAGGAGAGGAAGGACAGAGAAGGCAGGAAATTAAACAGTCATAAAAGGCTTGAAAATCAGAGAGGAAGAGATGTCAAGAGAGGTTGAAAAGCAGCTAAACCATCAATTAGGAATGGAAATGCAGGGCCTGAATGTTACAATCATAGGAGATAGAAACAAGAATGTGAATAAGAAAATCATTCTGGTGAAACTACCTAATTGGGAAACTAAAAGACAAGTGATGCAAAAGAAAAGGAACCTGATAAGAGGAGTTTATATAGAAGATGGCCTACACAAAAAGAAAGGACCCTCTCCAGAGAGTGGAGAGAGGGGAAAGGTGACGAGAGTTGGTTACCGAAAAGTGCTAGTCGATAACAGATGGCACCACTGGGACAAACGAAAAGGTGAGTTCGGTGAAGGGGGGACACAGAAGCAAATGGAATAGCTAGAGAGGGATGGCGAAACGAAAGAGGAGCGAGGGGAGGAAGTGCAGGTGTATTTTTGGAACGTGGCTGGCTTAGAAAATCAGGACGCTGAAACAAGAGAGGCATAATCTCGGGAGTCAGAAGGTCTAGAAAATTAAGAAGGGAAAAAGTTAAAGAGTGGGGCAAAGGGTTAGTGTACGAGGAGATAAAAATAGGAGAAGTGATCTGGAGATTCCTGAAAGTATATAATCATGAAGGAAACGCTGAGGATAATGAAAGAGAAATAAGACATAGAGGAGGAGGGCAACCTGCTAATTGGGGGTGACTGGAACGCAAGGACGGCGGAGGAAGGTGGCATCTGGAAGTACAGCGATATAATAAAGGAGAAAATTAACGGCTTAATGAAATCAGATGACAAAACAATAAACACAGAAGGAAGGATACCAATAAATGGATAAGAAGAGAGGGGAAGGTTTATAGTCAATGATAGTAAAGGTGAGAGAGGGAGCTTCACACTTCACACATGTGGATGCAAAAGGAGAGTCAGTCATTGACTATGTCATAGCAAACAAAGAGGCTCTGGACAGAATCGAGAGGATGGGAATAGGTGAGAACATAGATTGAAACCATATGCCACTAGAGCTGGAGCTACAGGGAGTAAGAATAGCTAAACAAGAGAGAGAAAAATATACAGAGAATGAAGAACAACAGTGGATAGAGAAGAGGTTATGGACAGAGGAGCTATAGAAGAAGTTTATAACGGTATGCAAAGGTTGGGCATCAGAGGTGACATCGAACGAGGAAAGATGGAGCGCAATAAAAAACAAAGTGGAAATGGCAGTACCAAAAATAAGGAATAAGATCAAGAAGTGGAATCTGGGGAATAGGCCATGGAAGGACCGAGTATGGGTATCTAAGAAAAAACAAGCAAAAAAAGGGATCAGAAGCTGGAAATACAAGAAGATTTCAAGACTAGAGTATATTAAAATAAGAAATGAGTACAAAAGATGGTGTAAAGAATTTGACAAACAAGAGTTACAAAAGATCAAGAATATAAAGACAGAGGTTGAAGCCTGGAAGTATGTAAATGAGTACAGGAAGAAAAGAGAACAAGTAGATAAAAATATGAGTATGCAGAGCTGAAAAAAACACTTCATGGAAAAACTGGAAGCGAGTTATGAAAAGAGTGAGATACAAATCAATATACAGGAAGAACATTACTTAAAGGAGAGGAAGAAGATATCTAGAGAAGAACTAATAAAGCAGATGATAAACTTAAAGATGAGAAAAGCACCAGGAGAGGACGGAATTGAAAACGAAGTGTGGACAAATATGTTAATGAAGGTAGGATTAGCCTTGTGGGAGCTGTACAAGCGGATATGAGAGGTGAAGGTATCCTGAATCAATGGAGGGAAGGGATAATTATACCAGTGTACAAAAAAGGGGGGAGGAAGAGGTACAGAATTATAGAGGGGTAACGCTAATGGATACGACATGTAAAATATATGCAAGCATACTAAACGAAATACTGATCAAGGAAGTAGAAAGTAAGCTGGGAGAGAACCAGTTTGGCTTCAGAAGTGGAAGAGGGGCGATGGACGCAGCCTTTGTGCTGAATCACATAGTGGATAGAAGAATAGGAAAAAAAGGAGACAAGCTTTTTTGCTGCTTCGCAGATTTGGATGAAGCATTTGATATAGTAGATAGAGAAGAGCTAGAAAGAGCTGAAGTTAGTGGGAATCTAAGAGAGAGAATTTTGGAAACATACACTGAGACAAGGAATAGAGTTCAGCTAGAAGAAAAGAGGTCGCAACCCTTCTGATCGACTAAAGCCCTAAGACAAGGATGCCCACTCGGCCCCACATTATTTAATGTTTATGTAAGAGGCCTAGAAGAACATCTGAGGAAAAACATAATGGGAGGGGCAAGAGTGAGAAAGAGTAAGATCTGGTCGATTATGTATGCGGATGACATAATCCTAATCGCGGAGCACGAAGAGGACCTGAAAGAGATGCTTAGGAGACTGAAAAAAATTTTAGAGAAAAAGAAAATAAGACTGAATGTAGGGAAGATAAGAATTATGGTATTTGAAAGAAGTAGAAAAGGGGCAAACAGAAGGAAATGGTATTGGGAGGGCGAAGAAATTGAGGAAGTTAAGGAAATTAAATATTTGGGCTACACCTTGCAGAAAAGTGGTAGAGCAGAAGCACACATAAAAGAGAAAAAAAGAAAGGCAGTAATAGCAATGAAGAACACTTGGAGCATAGGAGAGAAACTATTTAGAAAAAACTACAGAAGGATAATGCTAATGTTTGGAGCACTAGTGGAGAGTATTGCACTATATGGAGCCAAAGTATGGGGACGGAAATTAGAGGAGAGCATGAAAAGAATGAAGATAAGATACGTAAAATGAATTTTGAAATTAGACAATACGTCAAGCTACATACTAATAGAGGAGACAAAGATAGCAGAAATATCGAAGAAGGCCTTAGAGAGAGCAGTAAACTATGAGTACAAAGCAACGGCATCTAAAAAAGTACTGATAACAGATTGCTTGGAGGAAAGAAACAAGGCGTTGGTGGCAGGGCAAGAGGAAACTGGAAAACCAAAAGAAACGAGGTGATAGGGGCAAAAGGGGATAGGGATCTAGTAGTGGATCAAAGAAGTCTCGAGCATACACTAACAAAAATGCTGGAAAGAAGATGCATAAAAGAGGTTGAGGAGAGAAAGGACAAGATAGTAGAATCCAAATATAATCCACTGTACAAAGAATTATGGAAAGAGAAGGAACCAAGTTATGTGAAGAACATGACATTAAAGGAAGAGAGATTAACGGTAGCAAGGTTGAGGCGCGGAAATATAACGAGAAGTTATAAATACTGAAAGGAGGAGGAGGACAGAGTATGCAGACTATGTTGTGCGGAACAAGAAACAATGCATTGCGTACTAAGAAAATGCATGTACACAGGGAAAATCTGTCAGATACCGGATGAACTAGACGAGAAATGCAAGGAAATAATAAACCTTATATGCATAGAAAGGAAACGAAAGGAACACGAGCAGCTGATTTAGTAATATGCAGTCAGAAGAAAGCGGAAGGTGCGTTGAGCTACGAAGGAAGACAAAGGAGCACAGAAGGCACAGGAAGCAATCAAAACAGACATGCAAGCCCCGACCGCGCAAAGGAGTCGAAAGAAACTCGATAGTCGAAAGAGCTATCGATAGCAAGATAGATATCGAAGGGACAAATATCGAATGGAGGTATCGTAAGGAAGAAGGACAGTAAGGGGAGATTAAATCAGCGGTACGTAAGACCTAACGAACAGGAAAGAGTGGCACGTACGGGTGTGAGAAGCAGAAAAAAGGCCAACGTAAAAGAAGGAAAAAGTGAGATTAAAGAAAAGCAAAGGAAGTCGAGTGAGAAATGCAGAGCGTAAGGCTAAACGTCAGGTGGCTGAAAGAAGTCTGGGAGAAGATGATAAGTGACCAGAAAGAGATCTTTTATATAAAGGTAACGCTGAGTAAGGTGTAAGTCAGGTGTACAGAGTTAGAAAAAAAGATGGCAGAAGCTTAGAAAATCCTGGAAGAAATTAAGGCAAAAGAAAGGGTAAAAGATGAAGAGAGGGCAGAGCTGAGAGAAACGGTTGAGAAGATCAAGAACTGATGCAGAAGAATGACAACCGAAAAAAAGAAAAATGAAGAAGAGAAACCGGAGATGAAGAAGAGGGTGAAAGAACTGGAGAGAGGAGTGGAAGAAATTAGGACTGAAATTAAGGAGTGGTACTAGGATAGCTCCTTCCAGACCACAGTTACAGAAAATTAAAAGAAAGAAGGGAGAGAAGAGGGGACACAGTTACAACGGATAGTGAAAGCGTGTGATGGGGGACTAGGCGCTGAGTCGTGCTCGGTGGTGTGGCAGTGTCTAGTGCGCAGGGGGACTGCGAAAATGTTGTTGAATTGTAGGTAAAAATAAGTGATTCTGATGATAACTGAAAAGACTTGATAAGAGACCTTAAGTGTATCGATAATAAAGAATATATTGAATAAAAGTAAAGTAGTAACTTGGCGCTGTACTGGAACTTTTCGTTTGTGTTTAATTTGATTAGTTACAATCGTTTTCTGTTTTTTTTATCTTTTACTTGATGAACGAAAATATGTTACCATCTATTTTTACAATGAAAAAGTCATGTTTTTCTTTTTATAAATGGAATTTTATTAGCATATTTAATTAGTAAAGTAAGAATAATAATAATATATGTGCGTCAAATCCGGCTTCTAGTCTAAGGAAATTGGACAGAGGTATATAACAAATAAAAATACATCAACGACTGTTGAATGGTGAATATATAACAAAAATTCCAGATATAGTTAATAATAGTGTGATAATGCTTGGAAGCACTAAAAACTATCAACAATCTGTGGAATTGTCATTGCGCATTAAGCAAAAATGATTAAATATTGAGTGTCTCATAACAACTTTTTTAGAAACGTTTCTTTTTAAATTGAAAATTCAAAGATACGGTCTTGCAACTACATCAAGCCATAACGACGATAATGCTGCTGTAGTCTGGAAAGAACTTGATAGTGCGTTTCAGAATCGTATAAGAACTGTTATTATTGTGAATAGCAAGCTCTTGGATGTGGTAAAATTTCTGAACTCTGCAGAAAAAAAGTTTGTTTTAAAAGTACCAAAAATTCTAAATCAGCAGCACGCTTTGAAAAATTAACAGTTTTAGCATCAAAATTTGTCTTTTAAATTATACAGAGAGTACTGAAGTTAAGTACTTTAACATCAAGTCAGAATGTATATTTCATACAACTGATTTTCATGAATGGTTCAAAAATAATGTTCAAAAACCAGTGCTACCGACATTGAACGAGATTTCGGGTGGACTCTGAGCTCTATTTTGAATTTAGTAATAATTATAAATAAATATCAGGCTATGAAGGGTAGTTCTTACATAGAATTACCCAGTTCTAGCATTAAAACAAAAGTTGAGTTAATGTTAAGAATTTCGATCACCAATGTTTCCAATGGGTCATATTTGCGGCACTACATCCTGCAAGTAAAATGCGTATCGAGTCTTGAACTATAAAAAATATGAAAATTATTACGATTTCACTGGGATAACATTCCCAGTGCAACCTAAGCAAGTACCGTAATTTGAAAAACAAAATGATATTTCGGTTAATGTATATTTCTTAGAAAAGACTTTTAAGAAATACTGTTAAAACTTTTCCCCTTCATTTGACGGCTAAAAAAAACCTTCAACATGTATATTTGTTACTCATAGAAAATCAGTATATTGAAATGGATGATAAGGAAAAAGTAAATAAAAAACGAAAAAAATTTAACAATGAAGACTATGATGATTTCAATTATTCTGAAATGATGAGAGAGGTAAAGGAAGATGTAGAAAAAAATAATATAGAAGAAAGTGAAAAGAATTATGATTTTAATCGTGCTAATAATAGGATTATAGAAGAGGTATACGAAGAAGAGGCATACGAAGAAGATGTTGAGTCAGAGGAAAGCTTAGAGAGCAGGGTTAGTCGTACGGATATTGATGAATACAATTGCCATTATGTGTTGGTTAAAGATTCATATTAACTTGTAAGAAGCTCTCTTACTAAATGTAAACGTAAAATACATTAACAATCATTGCCTGCATTACTTTATAACTAATAAAAAACTTATAATTCATACAGTGGAGTGCATTAAAGTCAATAAATGTAAAGCTAGCTTGCCAAAATGTGGTAATAATATTTTAAAATTTTAAAATTATAAGAATAAAAATCAAGTTCTATTTATAGTATATTCAAACCTTGAGTGTTTATTAAAACCTGATTACATTAATGAAAGAGCAATACAACACCACAAAGCATCAAGTATTGGATACGACGTAAAGTGCAGTTTTAACGACCATAAATCACGATACGTTTCTTGTAGGAAAAAAACTGAAAGCTGTGAAAATTCAGCTACCTGGTTTATTAAAGAAATGCGAGATCTCACCATAAATTTGCAAAGTATGTATAATAATTTAGTACCCATGAGATTGTTAAGTAAATTTTAATTTTTTCAACGCTGACAAATGTCATATATGCGAGCTATATATTAAAAATGATGATAAAATTCATGATTATAGCCATTTTATTGGAGAGTAAATATTTTTTACTACACTTTTTTAATCAATATTATTTTAATCCCAAACTTATTGATAAATTTTATTTTTAATTTCAGATATGAAAGCCCTGCGCATAATAAATGTTATCTTAAATACTAAGCCTCGCGAACAATACCCATAGTTTTCCACAACATAAGTAACTATGATGCGCATATATTTATACCAAAACTTGTTACTTGTTTTCCTGGAAGAGAAGAAGTAATACCTCAGACAAAAGAAAAATATATTTCTTTCACAAAATATATTAAGGGAACGAGAATCAACTTACGTTTTATTGACTCTTATCGATTTTTACCTTTATCACTCAATAAGTTGGCATCCTATTTAGAACAGCATAATATTTTAGACACTACTTTTAGTCAAGACGATGCATACACTATAGATTAAATTAAACTGCTTAAAAGAAAGGGTGTGGTTCCATATGATTACGTAATATCGTATGAAAAACTCCAAGAAACTGTACTTCTATCGAAAAATGATTTTTATAGCAAACTATATGACGCACATGTAAGTACTGAGGATTATATACATGCTCAAACAATATGGAAAATATTCAATATTTACAATATATACCAAACATATATACTAAATCGCGGAAAGTATTCAGATTTATACCTCAAGACGGATGTGCTTCTATTAACAGAAGTTTTTGAAAACTTTAGAAGTAATTGTCTAGAGGTATACAAATTAGATGCTGCTCACTATTTTACAACACCAGGCTTCACTTGGGATGCTACGTTGAAAAAAACTAAAATAAGTTTAAATGTAAACACAAAGAGTTTTACTAGAATATAAAAAATAAATTTATAACTTTTTTTACAGATTTCACTAGAACTCATTACTAACATTGACATGTTTATGTTCTTTAAAAAAGGCACAAGACGAGGAATAAGTCAGTGCTGCAACAGATATGCCGAAACAAATAACCATAAATGGATGATTACAGAAAAAAGGATGTTAAAAAATATGTAGTCTATTTGTATGTGAACAATTTATATGGTTGGACTGTAACTCAACGACTTTTTTTATGGTGGATTCGAGTGGATTGAAAAAGTTGACAAACAATCTCACGATTTTTATAAAATTAGCAATAAAATTGACAATAGATAAATTTTAGAAGTAGATTTTGAATACTCAGAGGTGCTCTATGATTCTCATAGAGACTGACCGTTCTGCTCTGAACACATTTCAGCCCCAAATTCACAAAAAAAAAAATAATAACTACATTACACAATAAGTATAAATATGTACTTCATTATAAAGCTCTCAAGGAAGCTGAAAATAATGGATTAAGAGTAACAAGACTTCATCAGGCTTTAAAATCAGGCTCAAGGAGTATATAGACCGTTTAGGCCACTAGCGAGTAGGATGGGCGTGACAGTGCAGGCACATAATATATGTTGCTAAACCTAACTTTCATAGCTGCGATATTTTTGATGAAAATTTTGTAGCGATACGATTACAGTGATTAGAAGTAATAACGAAAAAGCCTATGTTTATTAGGCTTTGTATATTTGACTTGTCTACAACGCTTGTATACCACTTTCGTTATGGTTATACGATTTCTTAACTAAAAAATGATTGTAAACTGTTGTATACTGATACACACAGTTTAATATATGAAATGAAAACCATGATATTTATGAAATTATAAAAACTGACCTTCAGAAATTCGATACATCTAGCTATGCCGAAGATAATAAGTAGAAAACACGAATCAAGACGTAATTAAAACAAAGGAAAGGATGTCAAGACCAATGTTGTTAAAGCCACCATTGATTTTGCTGGTAACACTGATTCCCTAAGCAATCAAAACTTACATACAAATCGAGAGCAGATAAATATTACATCTTGTCTGCAAAAGACTTATACTGAAAAAACAAAAAAAATAGCTCTTAGCTCTTGTGATTATAAGCGATGTATTTTTACTAATATCACTGACACATTACCTTGGGGGCATTATAAAGTAAATCATAAACGGCGAGATAGAAGGGTAGAAAAAGAGAAAGCTAAGGAGGATAAAGAAAACGTCTAATATCAAGGGATATTGACCAACAACCTCGCAAGAGCACAAGTGTGGAGACGAACAATTTTGAAGAACTCTCATTGAGAAAAAGGGCAAAACACAATTTTCAGGTGAATATAAACTTGTTTTTTTCATACCCATATTTTTTTATCTTTTTTTTTTCATTAATATTCAAATTAATAAAAAAATTTGTATCTCTTTGTTATAGATGTCCAATCTGACAGTTTTAAATAAAGTCAGTTCTGAAGGCTTCCTCCCATGCAAGAAAATCATCGAGATGACAGTAAACCACAGATTTATGTTTACCAAATTAAAGAAAGTTAACACTTAATACGAAATGAAGGCACTTGTGGAACTCAGTTACGAGTTTTAAATATTTTGACGTAGTGCAGTATCAAAAAATTTTGTTAATAATAAACTGCTGTACAATAATTTATTAGATTCCATACAGAAAATGGAGCTCTTTACAACTTATAATGGTAGTCATATTCAATTTTCAATTTGTAGGTTATATAGTTTTAATGGAGATAACAAAAAAAAACCATAAATTGTATTTTTTCGTGAAAAATTTGTTTAAAAAATCAACTCCTTTACAGTTCGAATATTTCCATTTACTTTAGTTTTTTCCATGCATTTGCAATATATCTTCTATCCATCATTTTTTGAACTATAATTGATCTTTTGAAATCTAACTTTTGTGGGTATTGTCAAAATCCAAGCATTCAACAAAAATTTAATGTTTTGATCAGCTTAGAATTTTTTCTACAAGATAAGTATGAGGATATTTGGATTTCTGCAGTTCTTGCTCGTAAAAGCCACTAGAGATTGGCTGCTACTAGTAGTCCTCCAAATGGTAAGAGTTTGGCTTTGTTGGTGCTACTCGGGTTACAGTAAAAATTTCTGTCGACTAGTTAGGCGAATAACCTTTTTTAAAGACTTGTTTCGTATTACTCACACGTACTTTATCACCAACTTTAAATTTTGATTTTGTTTTTTTTTCGAATATAAAAATGTTTTTAACATGTTTAATTTATTAAAACTACTGAAACTTCTTGTTGTTTCACAGCAATCGTTCGATGTTTTCGATTATTGTAAGAAGTTATCAACTGTTGTAAAATATTGAACCACTACTAACTAGCTCTTACACTCAACTTTTTCCACATAGCATGCTTCAGGGTACGATTAAATCGTTAACACATAGACGTTTTAAGATAACTATACGTAGAGTATAACTTAATTTTGTAATTTTTCATGAGACCTTGAAAATTTGCGTTGTTAAACTCTTTACCACGAACGGTTTGCAAATTCGTTGGAACTCTTCCTTCCGTTAATATAGTTTTTATAGCTGCTGTCACATCTGTACTAGTTTTATTTTTTACAGGCACGGACCATGCATACTTGGAAAATACATCTATGACTGTCAGCAAGTATCTGTGACCTTTATTTTCACGACCATTAGGTATTTATTTTCACAAGATCCACTTGACATGTTTCATCCAATCTCCGAACATCAAACTTTCGGGGGAGGTATTTATTTCTCGCAGGTTAATGAAGCTCTTCCACTACATCTTCCATCCTTCTAAACTATCTTTTGGAGTTATATTATATGTATGGGTCAAAATCTCCTTAACTGTATTTATTTCATGTTGCAAATTTAGTGTTGCTTCTGAGAATGCATCACTCAAATCGATCACTAGTAGATTTATTTATTTTTGTTCATCTAAAATGAAACTTTGATCTTTCTGTAAAGTAGTAAGATTTATAACATTATTAGGTTTAACAGCTGGTACAACATTGCTCAATTTTTTGTTTTTTACGTCAAATTAGCCATCTGAGGTGAGCTTCTATCCGATTCCAGGAAGTCCTCAACTACCACCTTTAGACTTAGCTGAGCCACGTCTAAATACATCAATACTTATTTTAATACTGAAGTTAAATTTAATATGCAAGCTTAGTATATAATATTAGCTTCACGAAGCTTCATAACGATTGAATTCATTTCATTAGTATGACTAGAATTACCTGCTAATCTTTCTCCTATTAGCAATCTTAGTCGATCAACTAGTTCGTTAGGATTAACCCAGTAAACGTAGTCCATTTGCGTATTTAGTTTACGTTTAAAATGAAGGTATAGATCCACCTTTTTTTTTTTACATGTGTAAGATCAAATAATGGAGCAATATCATCATTAACTTTTTACTTTTGTTTGGACAAATAGTCTTATTTTTATAAAATTTTCTTTTATGCTCACTTGAAGTCTCCAAGATATATATTGAACTTAATTAACTGGTGTCATCCCTCTTTTCAGAAATCAGGTGATAAATCAGATGATTTCTAATGCCAAAACATCATGTCATTTTTTTTCTCCTCTAAACCTTTTTTTTTACAATCCATAGTTACATTAAGACCTTTTTTTTAACTTAGAATTTTCATCACTATTTCTTCAAAATTATTTCGAAATTTAATTTTTTGAAAAAAAAAAGAAAAAAAAATGAAGTTTAGAATTTCAAAAATAAGCATAAAACAATCAAAAATAATAAAAAACACATAAAAATTGGAAATTTGTACAGGTAAGATTTTGGCATTAGAAATCACCTGATTAATCACCTGATTTTCAAGTAGAGAGGTATGCTTCATCAGGATGCTTTTTAATGAGTAACTCTATCAACCTAGCAGTCATTGGATAGCTTAGATTCTTTATTTGAATTAAATTATTTTTGAAATAAATGGGTAAATGATCGAGTACGTATTCTCCGTTTTTTCTCTTTTCATCCCATAAATACGATCTAATCCTGGCTTATTTTTAATAAGTTTTTTCAAATTAAAAATTTATGAATAAAGTTTTATCAATATCATGCGCTGCATCATCATGATTACTTTTTTCAACATCAGTATCATAGTCTCCGATAACATCATTTGATGAAAACTTATCTGCATCATCACTGTTACTATAAGCTGATTGAAACATTAATGGGTCGATATTTTTGTTTTGTTTAAAAGGCTTAAAGAGAGGTCAAAGGCTTTTTGGATTGAGATTCGAAGCTTTGCGTTACATTTTTTTTCCTCAATTGGTTCATGGATGATTTTATTAAGCGGATCAGTGATGGGCATAAAAGTCTTACTAATTTGTTTTTAAAAATTTTCTTTTTTTAACTTTAACAATCAATGCTTACGTTTAACAGCTTCTCTCGCTTTTTCAATTTGTTGAAGAACGTGTTTTTCCTTGTGTAATGCATCCATGTTAACGGCTTGATAGTTAAGAAAAGATTAATGCATACTTAATGTAAATAAGTAACATTTTTGGGTAGGAGTCAAATCTTCTCCTATATCTATCATTATTTACATCTTTTTTCTTGTCTATTGCGACAAATCCATGTTTCCTAACTCTCTAACATTTAACACATGATTTTTTTAAGTCGTTGAGGCTGTTCATATAGACGCAACAGAGCAACATATTACCATTAGTTTCAAGTGGAACTGCGTGAAACTGCCGCGCCTATGTGAACAGCCTCATAAAACGTCATATCGGTATCAACATGATCATTATAGATGTGTTTCAAATTCATATTATCTCGTCAAAATATTACTAAGAGGTTTAAATTATCTCAGACTAAATGCTTTGGAACTTGAGCATAAGATTGACAAAGATAGAAGCAGTCAAAATTTTTGTGACGCCTCATGCAGAAAAAGGCTCTCATATTATCTTGTTTCTCACAGACAATATTATCAAATATTATTATGAAGTAAGATAGTGCCTTATCCGGTGATATAACTGATTCATGCTCGCTAAATGAAAAATATTTTGCACCATCTATGGCATAAAATAATTCTTTTAGAAACTTATGCTTGGGTTGATTCAAAAATTTTGAGTACAAATATATATTCTCAAATTTTAACTTATAGGTATGAGTAATAAGAGATCGTAAGCTATTCGTTTTTCCGCAGTTTGATAGATCGCAAAAAAGAGCTCTTACAGTATTCGGTAGCAAATTACCGTGGCGTTTTATTTCCTTATTTTGTTCAACAACATTATCAAAATTTACGACTAGAAGTTTTACACTTTGTTTCACGAAGCTCATTTTAACTATACGCTGACTCAACTGAGACTGAAAGTGATAGTGTCATCAGTTTGTTTTTAAAAAATTCAATCCATTGTTTTTCAACATAAATAGCGTGCAACTAATGTTTACAAGCTTATTAAACGTTTCACACTCGAGAAGGGATAATCATTTACCGACAAAAAGGTCGTGGTGTCATAAATACAGCCATAAACAAACTGCCGCTGGAACTGCTTGTACCAGGATATCAGTATTGCGGACCGGCCACCAATCTAGCTAAGAGATTAGCCTGTGGAGATCCAGGCCTCAACCTGCTGGATGAAGCTTGTGAACAACACAATATAGCTTATTTTCAAATTCCTGACTACATTACAGCTAGAAACGTAGCAGATTAAATTCTTTCGGAAAAGGCTTGGCAACGCTTTAAAGCTAAACATTCAAGTATTGGTGAAAAGGCTACCGCTCTTGCTGTGAACAGCGCAATGAAAATAAAATCTAAACTAGGAATAGGTTTATTAAAGAATAAAAAAAACAAGAAAGGTGAGAAAAAAAAAAATTTGGAAAGATAGTGATCTTGAAAAACTCAATTTAAAGAGCTCAAAAGTCTATAGTTTCAAGTAAATGTACTTGCGAAGTTGTAAGTTCTGCTTTGAAAGGAGATTGAGCAGCCATGAAAAAAGCAGCTGGTAAGAAAACTGAGTAAACGCCACGCATATGACACATACTTAAAAAAATTAGAGGCTTTTTACCATACATCGTACCCGCATTTGTAGGTCCAAGCGCTATAGAGGCTATTGCTAAGTGGTATATATAAAACAATAAATCAAGAAAATAAAGAAGAAACAGCTTGAAGAGAGTGCGAGAAACAATAGAAAAATGGAAGCTATTTTACTTAGTAAAGGCCTCTTCCTAAAACCATATAAAAAGGTTTAGGTCTATGCTTAAAACCAGGAAAAGAATTTTAAAAAAAAGTTAGAAGTAAAAGTGCCTAAACGAGCTCTCACAAATAATTATATTATGAAATATGAAAATGTTAAAGATACTAAATTTTTCAGGAGTATTCATGAGAAACGATATGCCATTTAGTGGTCCACATCAAAATGAATCAGCTATTGTTAATCCATATAATAAAGAAGGTCCTTGGTACTCATTGGGTTAAATACAAAAAACAAGGTGATGATGTAACACATTTTGATAGTTTTGACGATCTACAATCACCGCTAGATTTTATGTTAGACCTCGAAGTTGGTATTATTAAGTATTGTTGGAAATGAGAGCAACCGACAGTAGGCCCGGCTTTTGTGTACATTGTGTACACTTGTAGTCTCTGTCGGCCCAACGCTCTGTGCATGTGCGCTTGGTCGACTTGGCGCGCTGCAGGTGTGTGTGTGCGTATTCACGCGGCAAGCCTTGTATACTGTAAGCGCCAGATTATACTCAGCTCTCGTCGAAGATAGACTCTCTTAATTTACGTTGCCAAACTCTAGCATTCAAAGGTGCATACATCACCTTAAATGCTAGTGTAAATCTTCTGATTAACTCTCGCAATACAGTGGACAAAACTCAGTTGTGCAGTGCAGTGCACTTAGTGCTTTGTTTAAGTTGCTCATTGCATAATTTGCAGACCAGTTTAAATAGTTAATCTCATTGAACTACCAGTGATTATCAACAGCAAGATTCAGTGAAACTCTTGTGTATTTCTACAGACAGTAATTGTGTATTTTTACAGACAGTTATTGTGCATTTCTACAGACAATCGTTTTTCGTTAATCAATATTTCAATCAGTTATATTATATCAGTGTTTTCATTCTCACATTTATTCGTGTAACTTTTAAACTCTCTTGCGAGCTCAAGGCCAGCGTGTGTTTACACATTGTGTTATTCAACTTGACTCTTTTCTTTCTACATTCTTCGCTTTTATATATTTCAATAGTTCATTGCTTTAAGACTATAGACATTATTTTCTCCTGTATTATTTGACCTTTACTATTTTTGGGAATATTAACTGTGAATTTTCTTGGCCTTTGAGTGACATTAAAATTTGTTATTTTATACTGTTTAATTTTATTGTGTTTTATTGTGTCTTCCCAATCACCCTATCCGAGTGTGCTAACGCATACGCCTCGAACAAGTATAATTACAAAAGATATCAAGAATTTAATACTTGTAACTGTGGTCATCTCTGTCTAAGATTTTTAAGTAATAATCTCAACTGTAAGCCTTTATAAGCAATTAATAGAAAAAAGTTCATCATTTATCGATGAACCGTTATGGGACACGCATTTACTTTGAGTTTGTCTAGTACATCATCCGTTTTAGGAGCATAATATTTTCCTCCGATTGAGCTTTCACCGCAAAAAAATTACGTTCTTGGTTTAGTTAAATTACTAACATTTGATTCTATACCTAATATTGACAAGAGTAATAATTAATTTTACGTGGGTGAAGAGGTGGTAAATTTACTAACAGGCAGTTTTGTCATTCAAGATATGGAAAATTTTCTCATTGAGATGTTAACACCTGAAAAGATTTTGATAAGTGTAAAGCCAAACAATATCACGCTTCGTAGCGTAATTCTGTGTAGCCACTCAATTGATTTTCGACCAGAAGACTCCAAAAACCAGTTTTAGGTTTTACATAACGTTCACTCGCACCAAATAAAACTTATGAGTCAGATAAACCTGTATCGATTCTTACGGTAAATGCACTTGAGTGTAACGTTACTACTGAAGCTTATATAAATGAACGTAAAGTTCACACGATTCATGAATTTTTTCCTGCAGTTCTTTCTGGGTATAAAACTATTGAAGTTCTTATACAAATTATTTACCTACCCGTTGCACTTAAGATAATATAATAGATCATCGTCAAGTTCATACTGTTGATCAGGAAGGAAAATTATTAAATTTCCGAGAAGTCATAACAATGAGGCTACTTGTGAAACAGGTTAGTTAAAGTAATGGATATTTTATACGTCATGAAGAAAAGAAAAAAAATATTGATTGACGATACATAAGCAAACCAACATGGGAAAGACAAATCAGTTATCAACGAGCAGCTAAAGCATTAACATGTCAAAACATTCAGTTTTTAAAAAGCCTAGGCTTAAAATCAATCCTCAGCCAAAGATTAATTGTTTATTTTCCTGGTGTTTTAAGGATAGAAGAAATTCTAAACATTTAGTCAGGTGTCACATTTAACGAATCAATTGCGCACTATGAAATTCATGCACATCAGCCTTACATTTCATCAGCATTCAACAATAGTGATGAGATTCGCATCTCAATTCAACATCAAGATTTGCCGCAGTACTGCAGTAACACGAAATGATTTAGTTAATAATGCTATTTGTTATTTTTTTTTTTTAATTTAGTACGAATTGATTAACATTGAAATACACATGTGCAAAAAGTATGGTATAACAACTTTAATGAAGGGTTGGATATCACACTACGGTTACACTACACGCGGAATGGTTAGACATAATAGAAACAAACAAATTGGTGACTGATGAAATTTATTTTGATGTTTCTATATCTTTAAGCATGATACTTGACTGTGCCAATTGTGATGACTATCGTAAAGTTGTAGTAAATGCAAAGCATAAATTAATCCTCACGAAATCGAGAAATGACTTAAATGAAGCCGTACAAACAGTTGCAAATGATGTTTACGAAAACTTTAAAATGATATTGACTCGAATAGAATGGCTCATGCCTTACGTAAGTACGTCAGACATACTTGAAATTTGCTTAATGTAATTGCAAAAAATAAGTCAATTTACATCAGGTTTGCAATTGGAAGTTGTATGAATATCCTTTTCTTCCAACAACAACGAAATATGTTTTGACCGTAAAATATCAAATCAACAGGAAAAGCCACGCTTTGTTGTTTTAGGCTGTCAAAAAAATCGTAAAGGTCAGAAAGCTGCTAATACTAGTCGCTTTGATCATTATAATATAAGTAATGTTAAGTTATTTCTTAACTCTCTGTACTACTCCTATGAAAATCTCAAACTCAAAATTAATCATAATCAATTTCTTTACTCTACAATATGTGTACAAATTTTCAAAACGTCTATTATGTTAAAGGAACAGAACCTATAATTAATAAAAACGATTTTATTACATACATGTCACTCATTGTTATTGACTGTTCGAAACAAAATGAAGCTTTGAAAAGCGCACCAGTTGATGTGCGTTTGGAATTCGAGTCAAGAGATAATTTTCCGCAAGGAACAGATGCTTATTGTCTGACTCTACATGATCGCACAGTAGAATTTAATCCAGTGAGTGAGAATTGGAGAAATCTTGTCTAAACTCACTCATAAAAAAACAGCATTAGTCATTTTAGTCAGTCTATTCTATGCTATGATTGAGTATGTAGTGGACATGCAAGGCTTTAAAAAGCCTGACAATGATTGTATGATAAAAGAATTACCAATTTTTTTGTTAAGTTGAAGCTTTGAACCACATATGTTTCTTTTAAAACCACCATTCCCTTGGCATAAGTTGAGTCAAAAGTATAAACGTGAAAATTTATTGTTTGACCTTTACCATCATGGGTTAGACTGGAAATTTAGTAATATTAACAATACAGAAGTTGGGAATATACTACGAGAAAATCTCAAAGACGCTAAGAAGATTATTTTAATTAGAAAATTGAAGAAAAGGTAGACCGAAAGGTTTAATTATCAAGTTAATAACATAGTTGATTATCCAGAGTTTGACTCCCAACATTAGCAACTAGATGTCCTCGGTCTAGATGTCTAACGGTGCGTATAAATCCATGTGTGCCACCCACAATGTCAAACGATTGAAAAAGTTCTATTTTGCTATGAAGTGGGAAGATGTCGCTGACTTGGAAGATTATATATAAGAAAAACTAAATAAAACTGTATTTTTAAAAAATTGTTATCACAAATAAATGTATTGAGTTTATTTATTGTTATAATTTATTTAACTTTTCCCTCAAACTAGCGTAAGATTAAAATATTAAGAACCAATGATTAATATTTATAAGACACATACATACAGTAGCAGAGGAGGACGTATATAAACGAACTCCAGCGCAGAGTGCTGCATAGTTTATCACGCAGCATCAAACGTGACGGATACGCATTTATGTCACAGTTAGTAGGACGTGTTCAAGCTACAAAATGAAAAAAAATGGATTTATACACGGATTATGTAACAGAGGTTTTTTCGACACTTCTCGACAGTTTTTACCAAAAGAAGTGGCTGTTGTGTCTTTTATGACGCCAGCCGTCAGTCATTGGATTGTGCGGCCCCCGTGCAATTTTTTTACCTTACCTATGGATGTGTGCTGAAACAACGATCATCAGTCGAAGAAAGTGCATGAACTTGGCTGGTTCGACGGTGATTGTTCCATGAGAAAATTACAGCAGTACTTGTACGCTGTAGCAAAAAATGCTCACCAAATTTACGTTTATGAAGGTAGTAAGTACAGCCATGTATTACGAGGCACAAAAAAGTCTACGTAGAAAGAAATTATGCGCACTTAATAAAGCTTATTAACTTTAATTGTTTTTCTGCTCTTTGGTGGAAAGTACATTGAACCAGACACGGAATGTTTTACAAACGCTCTTAATAGTTATGAGAAGAAAATTTTTAACATGCTTTCCAGTTAGAATATCGTTGATGGACTTAATACTGCTAATACTGATAGTGGCTTTGAAACTAACAATAACATTGATGCCAAAAACGATGACTGTGAGTAGGTAAAGAAAAAAAAACTATGAAATTTCAGATAAAAAATATCAAAAGACGTCGTGCAGCTTAGTACAAAGAAATTAGTAACTTCTTATAAAGCTAATGGAAATTTGCGTAAAGCTTCAGTTATCCTGTGACGATTGAGCAGTCAACATAAAAAACATGGGTGTATATGTACTTTAGCAAACCAAATTACGAGAGCGTCAGAAAGGAAGAGGAGGATAAATATAACCGAAAACCTCTTATAAAAAAGCATGTTAAGGCATTTTAACCAAAAGTCAAGGGAAATTATTACTCTGAAAATATACGCTCTCATTCAAAGAAAGATGGATATGATATACTTTAAAAAAATCAATAATTGGTCCTTGCTAGGGCTATGAAAAATTTTAGTATTTTTTCAAGCTACAAATATATATTTCTACATCAAATTGGAATTTTTTGTTATTATTGAGATCTATTTGCATATTATTTATTTACATGTTACCTTAACTATCTCGAACCTTAAATTTATTAGCTTGTTCTATTTATTGGAAAGGGACTGTGTCTAAAATATGTAAGACATAAATAACACATGTTATTGTCAAAAAAAAAATTTGTTTACATTTTTTAGTAACAAAATACATTATCACAGGCAAAAAATGTTTTTACACAAAATATTTAACTTCATTAATCAGGATAAAAGAAATAATTACCAACACAATTTAAAACACACTTGTCATAAAACTTTTCTGTTTTTATCTTTTCAAAAATATTGTTAATTCTTCATATAAACATGAGATAATCACTTGAGTTTCCATCGATTAAAAAAAGATTTTTTGTGTGCTGCTGATGCAATTCATATTTGAATTATGTAAGAAAAAAGTTTATTGGGATAAAAGGTGTGCAGAATTAAAGGTTCGTGTTGCAAAATCAAAGTTGTAAAGAATTTTTCATTAAAAATTTTACTTGCTGTTATCAATGACGTCACGCTTGGAGTAAATTAAATCCTCCCCCATTGTACGCTGGAACTCTTGTAAATTGATTGCCGTCAAAGGTGCATATCCGTCTTCTCTAAAGTACACCGACATGTGCAGCGGTGCTCTTACAAAATGGAAATTATCATAACTATACCATTGGTAGGTACCAGTAAACTTAGTTGGGTACTCCCGTTTAAACTCACTGATTTCGGCTGTGTGGATACAATAATATCTATAATAATGTGGCCAAACTAACACCTCGGTCACTACATTGGATATAATTTTGTCGAAGAGAATCATTCACCTTCGTCAAAAATGTAAAACTTGTAATAATTTATCATTTATTACAGGAACAACTGCACTTTCAATGGCAGGTTCAAGATCGTTATCTGGATTTTGAGGCTCCACCACTTCCTTGAGTGGAAGCATTTCGTCAACTGAAAATCTTTTTTCAAGACGCATTCGTATTTTTTTTTTTTTCATTCATAGCGCATGTTAGATATGTAATTAGCTGTAAGACTGTCAAACTATTCGTAAATACCATTTAACAAGCAAAACAAGCCAAAGTCATTTGAGAAGCGGTCTTATTTAGATAAGTATTGCTTACATCCCTAGGGTCTTACTTGAGATAACACAGTACTCTACTATAAAGTTTATAGGGCTGGGCAGAAAAATGCATGATTCAACTAAACGTTTACTATTTCTATTTCACTGATACCTACGTACATGATCACTCGGATTAGTGTGAGCTTATTCATGGGCGTATGCAAGTGTACATTTTTATGCGTGTAGGTAAGTGGTCCCATCCTAAAGCTAGTCTGGGGAAAAAGCTGACACTAGAAGAGGGGGGGAGCGCGGATAAGCTCGTCCAATAGCACAGCTAATCGGCGACCTCTTATACACACCGCACGTGCGGCACTTCCCCTTTGCGGCCGCCGCCTACTTGGAGGGGGGAGCCCCATACCCTCACATTACAGCTCCCCCCTGGGTGAGCTAGAACCCTCACGCTAAACGTCCCCTTAGGGGAGGTGAGCCAGAATCCTCCCAGTATACCTACTAGAAAAATAAGTATGGCCACTTTTTTCACTGATTCGAGTGCCTCATCACGGTCAAGTGGCCGAAACAGGCACACTTTTTTTTTAATTTGAGAAGCATCGCAGGGGTACGCGTCTGCGGGGAGAGGAGTGAATTTGCATGGAAATAAGCATATAAGAGCACATTTTGGAGATGCGTAGAAGGGATGTATCAAAAATACGCGTACGAAAAAAGAACAAAGGAGAGGATGTGTTGACTGTAGCTACAGCTGAGCGTACAACGTAGCGAAAACAAGCGACGATTGACGAGGCTTTTTCGCTAACGTTTTATACTATACATGGATACCTTATTTAGTTAACTCGCTTCAACCTTATACATAATTCAATACATTCAAGATTATTTCCAAGACTTTGAATACTTGTTTCAGTTGAACAAGTTATCAGATGCAGCTTAAGCTCTAAATGTTTTCGATGAACATTTGTTACGTACATATGATATGGGAGCCCGCTCACGATAGCCAAATGGACTAGTGGCCCATGCCTTTACTCTTGCTTTTTTTCAGTTTCAAGTTTGAACCAGCACTTGAAGGGCTTTTTTTCTTTAACAAAATTTATTGGTCCCTTATACTTTTTTGCTATTCATAATTAAAAAATTGTAGTTATTGCTATTATTACCATTTTTTTATTATTTTCATTTTTATTATTGCTATTATTTTTGTTATAATTATAATGTTCATATTATCATTATTATTACTAATGACGTTACTATTTAAAACTAATTGAGCAGCTGGAAAATAGCATACGCAGAATACCTCGACACTGCCAATGAGTTGATTGTAATTCATAATTAACGTTATATTAAGTAATTAAATTATTACAATCAAGTCAGATACAAATTTCGAATCATCTGATGTTAATTTCAAAAAGTGTGCGAGAAGTTGTGGCTTTACAAAATGACAGGAATGTTTATTAACACTTGAATAAGTTTTTCTCAAAATTTCTCATAATTTCTCATAACGATCCAATCACAATTACTCTGATTACATACCTTTTTTTTCTTTGTATAAAGCCGATACAATTATATCGCCACGGCGTTTCCTCAGCTTCTGCATGGTTGTCTGATGCATGCCGGTGACAGCTCTAGACTATCGTTTGCTGAAAGCGAATAATGGTATGTTTGTAGACTAGTTAATTCCTGTGTTGAGATGAGTTGTTGCGGTGTAACCTTTTGCTAATACGACCGCTCTTTGAGTGAATTGATGGCCTATTATCGAGAAAAGTATTGTATTTATACATTTTTGCATTACTTCCAGATAATGTGCATTACCTAGTGTGGCCAGTTCACATGTTTTGTGACACTTGTTTATAGTTTAATGTTTAATATTCTCTTTATACAAATGTGACAAATATGTAAAATAATACAAAGTATACAAGAAAAAAAAAAAAAAAAAAAAAAAAAAAAATTGACTTAATTGCTACTAAAGGAGATGAAAATGGGCTGATATCTGATACGCTGGGGATCTGCATTGCAGAATCATCTACTAAATCTTTACGTAGCACTAAACTGGTAGCAACAGCAGTTTGTTTAGCTTCATTGATCAAAAGACAATGTTGCGATCTTTTAAATATTCATTAGGACAGCTTTTCAAAAGATAATGCTAGGAAAAAATTGGTACAACCAGTATAGAGCTACACAAGGATTCAGTAGATAATTATGCAATGCAAATCCCCAAAACTGATTTAATCGGTAATTTGTAAGGTTATGGATTGTTTTGAGAAAATTTTTTGGCAGCATAAGAAAACCCATCGTACATTCTTGTCTGGATACCACAACTTGATTAAGCACTTTTAAGCTCTTAGTCAACTTGTTTGTAAAACATTACATCCACAATGTCTATATCTACTACCATCACTCCCAGCGCAGACCTGAATTTGAGCATTGTGACAGCATACAAGACTTAAAAGACAATGATTGTAAAAGACTAAAATGTAAGACTCGTTTATATATTTTAGTTTAGGAATGGTTACGAAATCAGGTGTAATATCAGATATGGAATATTGTTTTAAAATCAGTTTGTAATTAGGACTGAAAAATTTTTGCTGACACTGCATGAAAGAGCTTTTAAATGTTCTTAATAGCTATCCTTGTTGATTTGAGGACTTTTTTATTTTGTAGAATCTATTATCTGTTGCATAATAAGTAACTGAAGTAATAAGGGCATTTTTTACGTAGTATATGCACATACTTAAGTAGAGAATGCCCCAAAATTCTGTCATTGTGATGTACTACTACCTTTCAGTTCAATACTTTACTTGCTTGAAATGTCCGTACAAGCTTGAATTTATTTTTTCATTTTTCTGATTATTATTGAAAATTATCTGTGTCTAAAATCATTTTATTGTAAAAACTAATTGCTTAAGTAAAGCTTTTTCACTAGAAATGTACTGTGGTAGGATATTATGTACAGTAAGTAAACGAGTAAAAAATTATGTATGTAATCAAAATACTTGTGAAAGGATCGTTACACAACGATGAGGAAAACTTCGAGTCACAAGGAGCATCTTTGTCTAGAGCTACAACTTCTTGCATCTTTCTTAAAACTAACATAAAGTTATTCGTAATTAGAACTCAACTTATTTGTAATTATTTAATTACCTTACATAATGTTAATAAAAAATTATGATCAACTCATTGGCAGTGTCGAGGTATTCCACGTATGCTATTCTCCAGCTGCTGTATGAAACTTTGTTTAAACATATTTTGCAAAAAAACGATGAAATGAAAAAACAGTTATTAATTTATTTCAACATTAACAAATAAATAAAATTTCAACAATTTTTTGATAAGAGTATTTCTACAGATTAAAACGAACATTGAAAATAGCGATATCTCTTGTCTGGAGAGTAAAAAATTGATATTTTTTTGTTGATTGAGGGTAGCTTTTAATAATATAAGCTTTGCAGGTACTAAAAATTTTCTTATATAATATGTAGTCGTCGTAAATTAACATTTGCGGTAGTTGCATACTTAACCTTCTTTTTCTGTTCAGTTGCCGTACTGTGGTGTGGTTTTTTTGAGAGTAACATAATAAAACGTTGCATGTCAATGAAAAATGACAACTAAATTTAAAATGATAAGCAACTGTATTGTTAATAACAATTAATAAATTTTGTTATACTATTTTAGTGATTATTTAACATGTAGCATAATCTAATATTGCATGCTTATCAACAGTAACTTATTGTAAAATTATTAACTAATGTATTGTTTATAATGATTTTTAACATATTTTTTAAAACTGTTGTATCGTATTTCCTATTTGGCAAGTAAAACGATTATATTCAACTGCAATACTGTTGTTAACTATATTTGGGTGGATTTGTAATGATGATAAACTATATGGAACTACATTTTTTATGATGACACTTCATTTATTATTAGTTTTGACAGTCACAAAAATGTCTATCAATAAGATAAATTTTTTTTTCTTTAATTTTACATTATAGAGATAGTGTTACTTTTTTATTATCATTTAATTAAAGGACTTATTAATCTGTGTACTTATGATTCATAAACAGCATGAAAAAACTAAAACTGTCTCTTAATGTTGAAAATAATAACTCAAGTGGTAATGCTATCCAGTATTTATTAATACAGATAACTTTCAACGTTTGGGCCCTTACAATTGGATAGATAACAAGGACCTCATAATTTATCATCAGCTATCACTCGAATCTTAAAATAATTGAAATTAATACATTGATGCTATAAGCTGAGGAACATGAGTGAATTGGGGCCTACCACAGCTCGCCTGATCCATACTTTTCAAACAAGGAAAGACTACTTGATATCCTCCATCTTACGCTCAATAAAACATTCTTTAGGAGGTAATGTTAGAAGATTATTTTTTAAACTTTATACTGTTCAACGAGAACTAAAAGAAACCGGATCAGTGTCAATTTCTCGTTAAATGTAGAAATTATGAGATATTTCCAAAACACATCTAGAGTGGACTAAAATTTATTAATAATTATAAAACTTTTTACTATAAAAGCCATTCTTGACTATGACATAACTAATACAATTACGGAAATAAATAATATACTTATTGGAAATTATGTCGATTGCAACACTATTACAGTTTTCGAAAATTACGTTTTTTTCTAAAATAACAATAGATTTGACCACTGTCAATCTAAAATTTAAAAAAAATTTTAACAACTTACTTTATTGCAAATATAACTCCAGTGCTGATAAAAATAAATGTATCATATACAATAAGACACTAAGAAGCGATCACCTGACAGGTTTACGCACCTAAAGTATAGTATTATCATCTACTCCTACCTCACGTAACGACTTAAATACCAAGTGGCTTTATAATTTAACTAGTGTAAATATTCCAGAACCAGTCGTCAATATCTTTAAGCCAGGCGATCTGTTTAATTTTACAAGTAACATTGATAGCAAATCAAAGCTTGAGCTTTTTAAACTACTAGAATCAGAACTTTATTTTTATTCGTTTTAACGCTGATAAATTTAGAATACCATTTCAAAAACCTTTGAAAAAATATTTGAATCTTCTTCCAAACAAAAATTTGATAACTTAAAAATGACGAACAAGATTGCATTAACTAATAAATTTCTCAAATAAAATCGAAGTTTATTAGTGACAGAAGCAGACAAAGGCGTTATCGACAAATTTAAAAAACAACTAAATAATGATAAATATTATATACGAATACAAAAAATCGGCTGAAAGAACTGGTTAAAAATATCAAAACATTTTTAAAACGTTGGTATGATTTGGAAATTTTTAACGATTGTAAATTTAATTTAAAACCTTTGGACGTGGGCAGGAAGAATCTGGCACGATGTTATGGCTTGGTCAAGATACACAAGGAAGGACACTCACTGCGCATTATAGTTTCCGCTGTAAATTCTTCAACTTTTAATTTATTAAAATTTTTAACCAAATTCTTAAATGACAAATTTTCTAAAATCACTTCCTTTGTTGAAAATAGTTTTTACTTACAAGAAAAAATCAATTTGTTTATTGTACCACCCAGTGTTTCACCTTAATAAGTTTAGATGTGTTTAGTTTATTTACCAAAACTTTTGAAAAATTAACTTTTAAGTCCATAAAGAACAACTGGAAATATTTAAGCGATAAAATTAATGTCTTATAATTAGTTTTGCGATGGCATAACATTTGTACTAAGTTCCACTTTTTTCAATTTGATGAAAAATTGTTTAAACAAATTTTTGATTTCGTAATGGGTAGTCCTGTAAGTTCAGTTTTGTGTGACTTAGCCATGAGACTTTTGGAAGAGTCTTGCCTTCAAAAACTAAGGTTTCACATTCCTTTATATGTACGATATGTTGACGACGTATACTAATGTGTGTGCCTATAAATTCAATTGACAAAACGGTGAGGACTTTTAATAGTTATAACGAAAAATTTAATTTACGGTTGAAGAAGCAAATAACAAACAAGTTAGTTTTCTTAACTTGAGACTCATTATTTAAAATAAGAATTCTATTTTAACTGACTGGTTCAGAAAACCTACCCATTCTAGGAGGTGTTTAAATTCCAATTCGCAGCACCCCTTATGTCAAAAAATAGCCATAACATACACTTTAGTAGATTACAGTACTAAACTATATCACAATAAATTCTACTATGAAAATTTAGAAATCACAACGAAATTTTTACTATGCAACAGTTATCTATTGAACTTTACTAATGGATACATTAATGAAAGATTACGTAAAATTAACAATAACAAAGTCTTAAACCAAGTCATTGTAAACAATAATTTGATCTTTATGTCATACTTCAAGAGATTTGATAGTATTGATAAATTAAATGTAATAATTGTGAGATTTGTTACACAGGACAAACATCCAGACATCTGAAAACTTAAATAAGTGAGCATAAAAGTGATTATAAATATTTGGGAGAAAAATCAGTACTAGCAGATCAAACTAAAACAACCAAGCACTCATTTAATTTTGATAACGTTAAAGTATTAGTACAGAAAATAGTAGATCCAAACGACTTTTCACTGAAATGTTATACATCCATGCTAACTTCAACAACATCAACAGAATGCTCGATACGAATAATTTAAAAATTTGTTAAAAAGACCTACACAATAAAATCATTTAAGATACTTAGATTGTCACTGTGTGATCTCACGTTACAAGTTTTGAATTTTAAAGGCGAGTTGTGGTATTAACATTACTTTTACTCAAATGTTAACCGACGCGCGACGCTTACATAGACATAGCATACATGTATGAGTAGCACCTGTGTAAGAACTTGCGAAATATTAAAGTGCTGTATTCGCCGTCTTGCCATCTTGCTTGCTACACATAGACACTAGTGTGATGATTGTAAGTGTTACTTATAGCAAAAATTTTAATCATAATTCTTGTTCACTGTGAAAATAGAATGTTTGTCATCTTACAACACAGTTTGTTCGTGTGTATTGTATTAACCCTCATTCACGTTTCATAAATATTTATACATAAGCATTAACGATTAAGTTTTATTTTACATGCACATAATGGCATTGAAGTTGTAGGTAATTTAATTATAGGCAGAATGAAAAATACAAAAAAAAGTGCCAATTTTTTTTTTGAAATTATAGCAATGTATTTGTAATTAATTTTTCAATTACTCATTATTGTTAATGCACATATAACATTATATTATGTTTCTCATAATATAAATAGAAAAAAAAAACTTTTTTACAATTTTTAATACTGTTAACGATATAATTTTAAATACTTTCACATTCAGTCGTCATTTTTTTATTACCATTCAACATTTTATTACGTTACTTTAAAAAACTATACCGCAGTATAGTAGCAGGACAGGAAGAAAAAAAGGTAAAGTAAAAAAAAAAGGGTATGTAATTACCGCAATTGTTTATTTATGACAATGAAGTTGTCGTAACCCATGGGGTCACCATTTCTCACACCTCCGATAGTACCTTGCAAAAATTTTCTATTTTTACATCAAAGTTTGCGGTATTTCACATTAAAGTAGGGTTCCGAAAATTTTTCAAGCTATAGAGTAACTTTTGAAAAAGAGTTTTGCATTAAAAAAAAATTTTTTTTTCGAATTTCTCTTACAACTTTTTTTGAGGCATTGATTGCAATTCCAGCTGAAGATTACTTGTTCCGTTATTTAAATATCTACCAAACGTTGCGCGTTAATCGATTTAAAACCTATTTTGTGCGAAGTTATATAGCAAAAAAGGGCGGAAGTCGATATTTGAAAATTTAATTTTGCAACTTAATTAACTTTTACATTTTTGAATAAAAGGTTCTTAAAATTTGGAATTCAATAGAGAAAAACACATACCGATTGGGAGCATTAAGTACAACAGTTAATCAGGTAAGATGAGTGTGTATACAGTGTAACTGTGTATCAGAAAAATAATTAAATCATTAGTACGCTCATTTTATATTAGTTTAGAGGAACAATTAACATAAAAGTCAGAAAATTAGTGACTAACAAAAAAAAAAAAAAAAAAAAAAAAAAAACAACTTTGAAACAGTATGCACAGCAGATGATCGATGTTTATCAAGAAATTTATTTTAATGAACATAACACAGTAGCATGCAGCCCAGTTTGAGAAGTAGATAATAAGAAGATAACTAGATGTAGTATATACTTAGATATTGAATTTTAAGAAAAATGTCTGCAATTCCCGGTGGACATTTTTCTAGCACTTTTTGCATTTCTAGATAGCGAAATTAAATGTTTAAAGAAAACAGTATCAGACATGGCCCGACAACTTACGTAAAACAGATTTTTTAATTGTACACTAAACTAATTTATATTAATATTTAATAGTTCAACTGTACACAAAACTATTTTATATTAAAATTTCATATTAAAGTAAAATGGGGTATAGTGGAACAACGCAGAAATTGCAGGGTACAGTGGGACAGGAGGAGAAAACCATAACTGGTAAATTCATTTGTCAAAAACTATCCTTCAAAAAATTTCCTAATATTTCTTTATCTTTTAGCTAGATAAGACTCCCAAAATTAATTGTGGTAAACATTGAAGGGAGAATGAATAAAATATTTTATCAAGCTGTCCAAGTACTCGTTTTATGCATACGTCTTAAACGAGGCATTTCGCCCATTTTAGATGTAACACTAAAGTTGACTATCAAGATGATATACCAAAAATACAATTTTTTTCGTACGTTCAAACTATTTATACGTAATAATATGACACTCAAGAATAAGTTTTACTAATTAGATCTTAAAAATAATTACTTTGTCATAAAATATAGCCTGTCTTAGTATACCCTTATTTTCTGCAAACACCATGTAGAAGTGGGACGAAGCTTATCATTGCTGTCCCACTACTGCACCCTTTTTTTTAAAAAAAAAGTAGTAGTGTGACAAGTACTTAACAAGACCAAATTCTATTTTTAACGACTGTGATTTCATGCTTTTTACTACAGTAATCGTGCAAGTGTCATCAGTCTAATCTTTAATAGTAAAATTTAACTCAAATATATTTGTATGATTAGTAGTTAAGTGAATAGGAGCATTGCTACCTGGTAAATAGACATAATCTGAAACCTAACCTCAACACAATCTGTATTTATCCATCCTATCCAATGTAAAAAAATCAGCTTTGCAGAAAATGATGTATATTTTTAATAATTAATTTTCATCATACTAATATTGAAAAAAAACTTAACAAAATCGATACCTCTCAAAATTGTCAACAGAAAAATACAGGTATTAGTTTACTCACATTATATTTTCATTTGGTATTTCAGCCTTTAAAACTTGCTTCTTATCTTGACAGAAGAACCAAATAATTCTCTTTCAAACAATACATTTTCTGTAACCAATCTGAATTTTAAGATCAAGAAGGAAGCAGCTAAGGAAAACTGACCCATGGTGGTTGTTAATAATTTGATGCATTACTAAAAAAAAAAAAAAGGAAAAAAAAGAGAAAACATTGAAAAAGCAGTAGGTTTTAGTTAATAAACAAGAAAAAGAGGAAATAAAAATGCTAAAGAGTACGAAAAAAATTTTCAACGAGAAGTTTTAAGAGAGTAAAAAAACTGTTAGGAACAAAAACAGAAATCAACTTGAAAATTGAAAATTAAAAAAAAATTTTTCTTCATACCCCGGCCGAAAGTACGTGCTTCCCTGCTCGATTTCACTCAAGGAAGTGTAGCTTTTGTGGCCGGCCAGAAAAGAGGGCGCCTCTGATTGGCTGCGTGCCTTTTGCTGCTGCTATCAGCAGCGCACGCGCAGTGGAAGCAAGAACAGCAAGAACCGAGCCAACGAGCCCGACTCGTGCACGCAATATATATAGTGTATAGACTGCTCTTGCCTCGATGCTGTGATCATCAACAGTGACCTGAGACTACGGGTAAAGCTGAATATGTATCGTACAAAGATTGTAATTTTCATAATTGTACTTTTAATGTAAATGAGAAGAAATAGCTTCAAAAATTTTGTTTGCCTGTGAAAATATTGCTACAAATAAGAATTTTCACTGCAAAATTTTGTACTTGAAAATATTATTTTTACAAAAAAAAAATAAAATTTCAACTTACTATTTGTTACAAAATATCTATAAATATCTACTATAAAATACTATGTATAATTTGGTTTTTTATAAAAAAAATTTCATTATCTAATAAAGATCATTCGGATAGAAATAATAATTACTTCATACTCATGAAGCTTTCCTACTGCACTTATTCAATGAATCGTATTTAATTTCTGATTTCTTACAAAATGTTAGTAAAAAAAGTCGTCGATGCCCGCCCCCCCGACCAGCACAGCCTCGGCTTCGCCTCGGCAGAGATAAGTAGGGAGATTGCCAGTGCCTATGTTAAAGAGTGTGCCGATGTTTCGGCGCTGATTTGAGCGCCAATCCATCGTGGCCAGCAGAGGAACCGTGCACATGTTTTCTATTGGCTGGCGGCTTGTAGGCTCGGCTCGCGGGGAGAGGTAAGGGGAGATCAGTGAGGGAGACATGAGAATCCAAATGTGTGCATCGGTGATGATGGAGGATGGAGATAGAGGAGAAGCTAAACCTATATGTATATGCATACAATGAGCTATATATCTATAGCTATAGTTGTAGACTGCTAATACGGAAAAGATGAGCTGCGCGTTTAAGTATTACTTTTCTCGCTTTTCCTCCCTGAAAGAAAGATAAGCTTTTTAAATGCAGTTGATCATTCGTTCAACTACAATAAACAAAACATAATTGTCAGGTTACTAACAATTTTTTTTTCATTTTTCAAAAAATGACAAGCTCAACGCAATTAGTATATTATTTTGCTTTATTAATAAACAAGCGCCTTTATTCCAATAATCCGGTGCGCTCAATAGTTCTTCACTTTTACGATAAGTGAAATTATTGAATAATATATGAAGGCATTCACCACAACGACACAGTAAGCTCAAATATTTTTTGTACTAAGTAATATTATTTACTAATATACTGAACACCTTTACCCGAACGCTCCATTGCACTGATATCTTTATTTGTTAATTTATATTTTTTCACCATTAATACATAGCTTAACGGCAATAATACGATAAAGCTTAAATTAAATCTCAAGCTTTGAAACTTTACGATAAACATATGTAACTTTTAGTCCCAAGATATTCGAAGCGTTAATAGCTGAGAGGGCTGGAGCAGGAGGGTGAATATTAGTTTTGCGGCTCCGGGTTCCAATCTCACTTGGAGCAAATTTTTTTTTTTTTTTTTTTTTATTCCAACATTACTTTGAATGTTCATACCTTTTTTTTTATGATTACTTACGTATTTTGTTTTATCAGTGACTAAAACGATTTTTTTTTTTTCCTATATTGGTACACGATCCAAGAAAATTTTTTTCCATTCATGGCTAAAAAAATTATTTGACGCATTAAGTAACAGCTTTTTAAGTGCAGTTAATCATTTCAATTTCATATTTTAGTTTGCATTACAAGTACTGACGTTAACGAATTCTTGAATTGCTTGAAAGTATTTCAAAAAGTAATTTTAAACTTTTTTTTAAAATTATAAACAAAATACTTTTTTTTTTGTACATTAAAAATGATTGATTAGTATGTCTTAGATAGTCATGTAGAAAAAATTACTTGTTTCATTGCCAAAGAATAAAGACTGTTTTTGTGTTGTCTAAAAAATTTTCTAGACAATATTATTATTATTATTATTATCATTATTATTATTATTATTATTATTATTATTATTATTATTATTATTATTAGCCGTAATAAATTAAAATAATTTCCCGCTCTAAATGGGATGCAAACGAGATAGGATGCGCTACTGTGTGTGATAGGAGTCATGAATTTAAATTTCTGTAAAAATATTGTTTACTACGCGATATTTATTATTTTTATAATTATGTACATAATGTATGCGTCACTGAGAATTGTATTATACTTTTCAATTCGAGTCGTAAAATAATCGCTTAACGAAATAATTATAGTGCTTTCGGAAAACAACTCACCTTAATAACAGTTACAAAAATTTTCAGTATTTATGAATTCGTTGTAGTAACTAGTTAATCACTAGTTTTCATTATTCAATTTGTCTTGAAGTAGTATTTTCAATAAATTCGTCAAGCACTCGACTAATTAAAAAAAAAAAAAAAAACGCGCGCGTAATGTAGCCACATTTAGTGTGCCGGTCTCCAGCCCGGAAAAACTACAGAGAGAACGTGCATTTTTTCATAATAACCTATTACAGGTATTACCACAAACAAAGCTGTAATGACTTTCTTTTTTGATAATTACTTCTTCATAAACAGTAATTGAAAAAAATGTTTTTAGTTACTGATAAAACAAAATACGTAAGTAATCATAAAAAAAAAGGTATGAACATTCAAAGTAATGTTGGAATAAAAAAAAAAAAAAAAAAAATTTGCTCCAAGTGAGATTGGAACCCGGAGCCGCAAAACTAATATTCACCCTCCTGCTCCAGCCCTCTCAGCTATTAACGCTTCGGATATCTTGGGACTAAAAGTTACATATGTTTATCGTAAAGTTTCAAAGCTTGAGATTTAATTTAAGCTTTATCGTATTATTGCCGTTAAGCTATGTATTAATGGTGAAAAAATATAAATTAACAAATAAAGATATCAGTGCAATGGAGCGTTCGGGTAAAGGTGTTCAGTATATTAGTAAATAATATTACTTAGTACAAAAAATATTTGAGCTTACTGTGTCGTTGTGGTGAATGCCTTCATATATTATTCAATAATTTCACTTATCGTAAAAGTGAAGAACTATTGAGCGCACCGGATTATTGGAATAAAGGCGCTTGTTTATTAATAAAGCAAAATAATATACTAATTGCGTTGAGCTTGTCATTTTTTGAAAAATGAAAAAAAAATTGTTAGTAACCTGACAATTATGTTTTGTTTATTGTAGTTGAACGAATGATCAACTGCATTTAAAAAGCTTATCTTTCTTTCAGGGAGGAAAAGCGAGAAAAGTAATACTTAAACGCGCAGCTCATCTTTTCCGTATTAGCAGTCTACAACTATAGCTATAGATATATAGCTCATTGTATGCATATACATATAGGTTTAGCTTCTCCTCTATCTCCATCCTCCATCATCACCGATGCACACATTTGGATTCTCATGTCTCCCTCACTGATCTCCCCTTACCTCTCCCCGCGAGCCGAGCCTACAAGCCGCCAGCCAATAGAAAACATGTGCACGGTTCCTCTGCTGGCCACGATGGATTGGCGCTCAAATCAGCGCCGAAACATCGGCACACTCTTTAACATAGGCACTGGCAATCTCCCTACTTATCTCTGGCCTCGGCCTGCAAAAGTCGGGGCGGGCATCGACTACACATGAGCAACATGTGCTACAAGAGATCCCCGGTGGATGGCGCTGATGCAGACAGCAAAAAAGTAACGTATACGTATATACTCGAGCGTCAGAGCGTCAACTATCAATCAACCAGACATGCTATTTATTAGTTATTATTAATGTATCAAACGTACTTTCGGCCGGGGTATGAAGAAAAATCGTATACGACCCACGGCCAGTAAACTAAAGACCCCGGCCTGCAGTATGAGGGCCTCGGCTTCGCCTCGGCCATCATAACCACGCAGGCCGGGATCTTCAGTTTTCTGGCCTTGGGTCGTAATATACTATTGAAATAAGAAAACCGGATTGCGAACAATCAATAGTACAGGAAATAAAAAAATGTTCATCTAAACTAGAAGATAATGAAAAAGCATTAAGTGCGTGTGAAGTTCATTTATTGCAGAGCAATATAAAAAGAAAAAAAAAAAAATTTTAAGACCTTAGAAACTAATATTTATTTCAAACTTGTGCTCACTATTATTATTTTCGTAGTTTGTATTATTAATAATTATAATTAATTTAGTTTATGTTGTATTAGACAATATTATTTCCTTTATTATTAACGGACATAGTAAGTAGGGATTTTGTGATACCGTTGAAAAAAATATATGTAAAAGAGAAATCCCTATTAATCTATTTTTTTAAATATTTATATACTTTCAAAAGTGATAATTCACCTCTTATAAATAAAAACTTGTGTTCTTACATATGCAAATAACATTGTCATACTCGTATACTGTCCCACTACTACCACATACAGTGTCCTACTATTGAAGTAATTCTCAAAGACTATGTCCTACTAATGCAGATTTCACGACTTATTTGAAAATTTATTTAATTAAACGGATAATGATAAGCACAGTCAATAATGATTGTTTTCTTAAGTAAAGACCTACATTTTCAATTTAAAAAGAAATTTAGGTGAATTAGCATTCATGGAACTTTAAAAATAAGAAATTAATATTTTTTGCATAAAAAACTGTCCCACTATTCGCTACGTGCACAATTTTGAAGCAGCGCCACCAAGGGAAAAACGAGAACTTTTGGTCTGACACAGCAGAAGGTAATATTCGCGATATGTACTTGATACCTATAGGAACACAGTAGCTCGATAGATACACGAAAGGTTCTGTGTTTATTATATCATGAACTTATACAATGTCTCAAGTAGTACAATCCTATGTGAATAACTAAGGACAAAATTTGTACTACAAGCACTATAAGCGCTTGAGTATTACTTCAACACAAGTCCATGTACTGTGTGATACGTGCTACGTTTTATGAGTTTGCAATGTAGTCAACACAGACCTCCTCTGACCAATCAGAGAGCTTCGTTAGCCCTATACCGGCGTGTTCACACAGTATGTACACACGTTCATGCGATACGCTTAGAGGATCAGGCCCCAGCTAAAAACTCTAAGAAATACACAGTATCCAATGTATTTCATTGCGTTTTTTAGTGAACATGCCTGAGTAAAATATGTACATACTACTCATAATTTTATTAAAAATTTAACCCTTAGAATGGTTGTCGATGTATAAACACATAACTTTCTAATGATAGTAATGCTTAGCAGTCTGCTAGCAGAAGACAAACATATCGTTTAGTTTCACATATTAGCACAGGTATTGCTGCGATCGCTTTTTCAGCTTGTGCACGTAGCAAATACCCCATTTTACCTTACCATGTCAAAATTTTTTGTTTGTTAAGTGTTGACGCAGTAAAAAAAATTAACATTGTTATTATTATTATTATTATCATTTTTATTGTTATCATTATTATAATTATTATTAATTTTTTTTATCCGAGGTCCAGAATGCTTTGATGCACGATAGTATGGGGTACGAACCTCGTCCCTGTATGGAACTCGCAGTCAGCCTACAAATGCTTATTTCTCGCTACGATTTCCTTAGCGACATTGACTGAATACCGACTAAACTGACAAGATCTATCTCCTGGGATACCCGGCTCGGAATCCGCTTGTGCATTCATACTTCGAGCCGGAGCCACGGAGTGTTGACAAGTAACGTGGCTTTCCGGGAACATCGATTCCCGTTGCTTCCCCTTTCTGATGGCTTGGGTAAGTCAGCGCAGCTTGGGTCTGCAATGGTCATCTAGCTTCCATCCTTTTAAACTCTATCTGCGTCTTGTAAGCACCTTACTTTTGGCTCCTTTTAGTGCCTTCCTAAATGCTGGTCAGCTGCCGCTACCAACTCCATGTTTTCAACTTCTGTTTCGCAAGCGAAACATCGGGCTACCTCCTTGCAATCTTTCTTATAGTGATTGCAGCTGCCACATTGAAAATATAGTTTTGACCGGTTCTCCTTGTTGCAGTTTTAAGCCATGTGTTCATACCCCATACACCAGCAGCATCTGAGGACTTTAACCCATCTCCTCATTTGGCAGCTTGTAGAGCCTATTAAAAACCACGTTGTTTCTTCTACAGTTCTAGAATCGGTCTCTACAGTGTTCACCAGAGCTACCTTCTGTTTTTCCTTATTTGCTTCTAGCAACATCACTGTTCTTATCTGTGGCAAACGACCAGGGAGTTTACTCAACGCAAGTTCGACGACAGCCTTCTCGGTCATCGGATTGAGATCCCCAATTTCGAGCGTTACCCTTTTTTCATCTGCTTTAAGGGAGTTGGGTCGCTCCCGCGGGGAGGTGAAGAGGAGCACTTGTATGTTCATAAGGCACCGTGCTAAAGTCTGCTGTACTAACCTAGCCTAAAAATATCTGCCCTTTCGATTACGGAAAATGCATTTGTGTTCGACTCGCCAGTACTCGTTAACGTTCAAATAAAATACTTCAAAAAAATTACAGAATATTCTTTAAGGTATCTCGTTTCTTATGGTATTAATCAAATAGCCTAAATACTTTCTCTATGAGAGATAAAAAATAAGGAGTAAGCGGTATAGTCAATCTGATCTTCTTTTAATAAAAGTGTGCTATAAATTTTCGAAATTAGAGGTTTTAATGGTATATCATTAAAGTATAAAGTCTCATTAAGGCCTATACCAAGTTTGAGATCATAATTTTGAGTAGAACGGCTTCTAGAAGTGATTTGGTGAAAAACTATCGCGTCACGTAAAAAGTCGAGCTGACAGCAAACAGTGTACTCAGTGCGTCTTTGTCTGCCACATGAATGAAGCATTCAAGCAGGAAAAAAATTTGTTTACGTTTGTGCAAATATCTCCATAACTACAGACGCGATTTTATTGAAACTTTGCACGTAAACGAATGAAGTTGTCATAAATGACATATCAGTTTTTCAAAACATTCTCATCACTGTGTCAAGAGTAATAGGTATTTTTTACAACTTTTTTCATAACTTACATTTGAGCCCATGATAAAGACGACGAAAAAGGGACACTTCATGAATTTTTTTTTTCGAAATTTGTAGACGCGATTGTGCTCAAATTTGGTGACTACATCCACGCAATGTTTCTTTACAACATATATTTTTTTAAAAATGTTTTCATCGTTAAGTGGATTGCAACCCAACTCCCTTAACGGATCCTAGCCTTTTAACGGTCTTAGCTATACTGCTAACCAGGGCCTTTCGGTCCTTTACTCCTTTAACTTTGAGAAGAAGGTCACTTTTTTTAGTCGTAGTGACTCCTTTGACTGTGATTTCGGCTTTTTCCGACTTAAAATTAGTCCTCATCTTTTTTAGGACTTTGGCAAAGCTCTGCCTTTCCACGACGTCAACGAGAATTTTCTCTTTTTTCTGGCATTATCTCTTTTGCCACTGTCACTGCCATTGATTCTTATCTTGGGTATAAGCTTTTGATTTTTCCGTATCTTATTTCCTTTTTTAGAAGGGGAATTAAGAGTCTCCTTCGAAGCTTCTGAACTTCTGTTCCACTTGCCTGTCTACGCGCTTTTCACGAATTTAGATTGAACAGAGCGTGTGATTTTCTTCCTTTTTTTAGATCTGTACGTCTTTCTCATTAGATTATCATCAGTTTGTTCTAGGAGATTTTTCATTTTCTTCCTTGTCCCCTAACGGCTATTCTTTAACTTATGCAGAAGGTTTAACGCCATTTCCATACCTTCTTTCATCGTCATTGCTGTTTTTGCGTACGTCGTGTACGTTACTGCTTCCACTATATCTTTAATTTTTTCCCGAGTTCTGTGAATACGATATTCTTCTTTGTCTGCTCCATAATTAGTTCGTATCTCAAGTTCCTGGTATATTCCAGATCCATCTCGGTGTTATTGCTGAAAAAGCCTGCATCACTGACGTCACTTGATTCGCTTCTAGTGCTTCGCAGCCTGTCTCGTCCATGGATGGGCAGGAATGTGAAGCCCTTCTGTTAGTGTTTTTTTATCGGAGGTTGTCTTCTCGCTTACATTCTGGACGTCTTTGTACCCTCTTCCAAAATCTGTGAGGCCAACACCAGTCACCCGGGCTTTCACTAGATCGGAACTGTCGGTGGATTCTCTTTCAGAGGTTACCGCCAAGGGTACTCTTAATTATTTTTATTGTTATCATTAACATTATCATTGTCGTCACTACACCAGTTTTTGGATGCTAAATATTTATAAAAGTTTAATTTCACACCTACCCTTACGGAGGAATCACATCAAAATTGAATGTATGCAAAAATAATTAATTTGTCCAATTTTTTTGCACTACGTAATATCATGAAGAAAATAAGATGTTTAACTTTTAAAGAGACCAACAAGTAATTGGTGCAATAAAATAAAAAAAATAAAAAACAGATTTAGGTACATGCAGGCATATAGGTATATTTATCCATGCGAAACAGTTGCCAATGTTGCCGCATGCTCGCTTTCCTTTCACCGCTCTTTAGGTTATTGAATTAACTTCTTATTTTTAACATGAAATATAAAGATTTCTATTACTCTTTTGTCATTGACTTTTAATCTCAATACCTTTGTTAATGCTATGAAACTACTTAACGTATTTTTGGAGATTTGCCTTGAATGGTGCAGCATGGCACAGTCCATAACACAAAATTTTGACTGCTTTTTTTGGGCTTTACAACTCGGTCGAAAAAAATAATTATATGTGTTATAGTTATACTTAAAAGTGGGTTTATCTTAGCCTTTAAATGGCATAAATTATTTTTACGATCATCGTTGTATAGTTAAAAAATTGTAAATAAAAATAAAAGACGTGTTTTTAGCATGATCTTTGAATTCTTTATCTGTTTTGACCGAGCATTTTAAGCGATAAGATCTTGTAGGTATTGTAGATTGAAAAAATAAGAGTTATTTGTTTTTTGCAAATAGTAAAATGCGTAGGAAAACAATTTTTACACACCGTATGTACAACGACGTCACAACATGTAGACAATAGATTTTTGTATCTGCTGCATAGCAAATTGATAGATTGTGAACAACAGTACACTACTTTATTTTTACTTGTCAAATGAAATATAAAATCGCTTGATGCATGTCATCAGTTACCAGTACTGTTTGATCGTTAATGCTTTAAAGCAAATCTTTGGCTTTATGTAGATTTAGATATGAATAACAGATTCATCTTTTATAAGATTGTTTTTTTACGCACTGTAGTAGCTAATATTCATAATCCTTATCAAACTGTTATTGGTATAAGCTATCATACTATTAACAAACTTAATCTCATTTACATTTTTCACGGGTGTAACATGACGCCAGACGTTGATACTGGGTCGATACTATGGATACTTATTTTATTCATAACCTAACATATTAAATAATGCAGGTATATATGTTATTAACTTATTATCGAAGTTTGACTGTAAAAAGTATATCTAACTAAGATCAATTTTTTGGCTACGAAATAATTATTTGTGGTTAAACTACGATAAAAAATTTTAAAAAATAACTTTTATTTACGTGTGTTTGAGTCAAGTTTGCTGTTTTTCTTACTGAGACACTTTGCACCTAGTAATTCACTTTGGATCCTAGTAAATCATATAGCAGTAAATTTAACAATTTGAAGTACAATTTTAAAAAAATCATTTTTAAGTGGGTGTGATTAAGTCCATCACAAGAAACGGACAAAAATCATCTCAAGCTTGGTATGAATCGAATAGAACTAATTATTCGCAAAAACAGTCAAATATGTGCACATGCTTAAATACTATATTTTAATACTATCAATATTAAGACAAAGAAAAAAATTATAAAAAAGAACCTGCACAAAGAGCCGTTTGATGACTGAAAAACCTGTATGGGCATTGAATATCATTCGTTCAAGAACACTGACATTTCAATGGGTTTGATTAAACATGATTCTTAAATCGATGACAGTTTTCGAGAAGCAAGTACTACTTTATGATAATTCAATTACGACAATTTTTCAAGTAATTCATGATTTCATATCATATTTGCAAAAAAATTTGAAAGGCTAATAATTAATTAATGTTTTATGTAAGATTTTAGTTGTATTAAGAAAAAAAATCATGTGAAATATTCAAATAACGTATTCGTTATGCACCTGTTTCAGTTGCATCACTGAGTTACTCACTGAGTTCTCCAGAATGCATAGAGCTTCAAGGAGATTTTTTTAATTATTTGAAAAAATAAAACAAATAAATAAATAAAAATATTGAGAACGAAGTGACCAAATAAATCTGTGATTTGAGTGTATATTATGCTGGTGTACAGTAATAAATTTTTTTTGATATTGTCACGTATCCTATAAAACTGGAAAAAATAAAAACATGGATCGCGACCATGTCAATACAACATTTCAATCCTTTCACTTATGTGAAGTTTCAAGAGATGCAAGTAAATCTTGCATATATCTATTTATGACACCGCGGTGTTTAATAAACATAAATATTAATGGCAGGTTGGATGAACTTTTTCATATTTATATTTCACTTCTGCGAGATTACTTTTGTGTCTTCAGCTTTACTCAAGTTAAAGCATGCATTTCTCCTTATACATATTGTGTTGACACAGTTACAATACATATATTTTTTTTAGTCTTGTACTGTACGTGAAAACACCAAACAAAATTTATTACTACACACCAGCTAATATACACTCAAATCACAGATTTATTTGGGCAGTTCACTGTCAATAATCTTTTTCTTGATTGATTGAAAGAATTGCTCCGTGCGTTCTGGCAATCTCACTGGGGACAATTTCTCTCACTCGGTGGCGCACAGTGAAGTGAAAAAGCGGTTTTTATTTAACAAAAAATGCCAACTTCTGTGAACCGATTTTTGTAAAATTCTTTTATTTACTTGCAGGGTGGGAGTTTGAAGTTTCAGATAGTATGAAAATACAAAGTATACATAAAGTTAATATTTACATTTAAAAAAATAAAAACATATTTCAACAAGATGTATGTCATTTTCATGGATTTTTGAGTAGCTGATCACATGTCAAAAGTCCAAAAAAACAAATTCTACCCCCTTTATTCCCTATTTTCTACCTCTAAGTGTAATTTGAGGGTATTAAAAAATCATCGACATGATGTGTATGTACTTTTTTTTTTTAATCACTGATCACGTGTCAGAAGTCATATTGAAGAAATTTTACCCCCTTTATCGCCTACTTACTACCGTAAAGTGTAATTTTATAATACATACAAATCTTACACATAATGTATATGATTTTTATGGTTTTTTGAGTCGCTTAACACATATCAAAAGTTAAATGAAACAAATTTCACTCCCTCGAAATTCTCGTCTCACGACTATATGTGTGTAGGAAGGTATATATTTATACCAATAAACATTGAAAAATACATCAGAAAATGTAAGATTCAGAAAATTTTTATCAATTGTAAACAACATCTTCGTAGATAACAGCACTGCATATGTGTTCGAATTAAAAGGGTCATCATAAAATTTAATATTGATTAAATTAAATAAGAGGAAGTTTTATTTAACTACTAAGTTATTATTTTCAAAAGTCTTTCAATTAACGATTTTATACTGAAAAACATTGAATAATAATCATTCGTATGAATTCTTATCATTCATAAATTTTGTTGTTTTAATGACTGATTTGCAATCAGCGGAGACGAGGGCCATTGGATTATTAAAACAAATATTTACCTTTATCAGCCTCGGGATCATTCCAGAATTCTCCATGGCTTAAATTGAATCTTCCAAATTCTATTCCTTTATGTTCTGAATATATCCAATTATTTTCCCATGAATCTATAAAGAATAAAAACTAGTTCTCAGTACTTATAAAATAGCTTAAAATTTTAATTGGTCATAACATGAGGGATACAAAAAACATCTACATGTACAATACATACTTAATATAGAATATTTTCCTGCCTATAAAGCTTATCACTCGAGTTTCAAATTATTGCAAGTCATTTGTACGTTAACGATTTAGCCTATTGCATTTCATTTGGTCTGGCTTAATAGATTTATGTTGTCATGTTTATGGTCATATTGGATGTTTAAAATTTTTTTATTATTTTTTGGGCTTAAACTATTTAAAGTTTTCATTAGAAATAATAAACTGCTTTGCTCTGATATACTTAATTACATTAGAAAGGAAGTTTATTTAAAAAATCGTCCAATTTAAAAAATGAATAGTGGAATTCTTCTGGTGATGTCTGGACCTCAAGGGGCTTCAAGAAAATCCAAAACCTAGCCAATGAGTTACATGATATTTTGGAATAAGATCCTTCCACAAAATTTGATGATAGCTGAAATAAGCTTCAGACATTTACAGCGCTTTATAAATAGTACCCAGTAGAAGGAATGAGAGAGTCTTTTGAAGGAAACTTTGCCAGGGGGGCGCACGTAAGACTCGAATACTTGGGAAAATAATGCTGATTAGAGAAAAAAAAACAAGAAATGTAGAAATTAGGGATAAAGGATATGTAAAAGCAATGGGGATAAGTAGAATCTAAATACTATACTACATCAGAAAGGTGAATACTAACAGTAGAGGCACTACAACTTTATCTGCTATCGTAACATCTAACGATTAGAATATAAATAAGAAAGAGGACATTTAGAATTTGTACCATACCTATACAGGGTTTTTTTTATCCAAACGCTTTTTGTTGTGTAAGTGTGTGTGTGTGTGTATACATGTCGGCACTTGAAACTCGGATCATTGTACTATTTACCTTCGTGTAAGTTTATGTCTGTGTGTAGCTATACATTAACAAACACTATGAATTTCACGCCTTTTCCAATTTAACTTACGTAAGAAAAAGTTGTTCGATACATCAACAATTTTTTTCACGGTCTTTGAAAAAGATACTTTGTGTTTTTCTATTTAATGTTTTATATGTCATTAGCATTAAGAAATTGGTCTTTGTATATTTATTCGTTTTGATAAATGAAAATGAAAAGGTCAGCACACCAGTGAACGAAACATTGCAGTGAAAATAGTATTTTACTTTGTTATTAAGCCTACAATATCAAGAATAAAATTTTATACATCAACAATATGAAGGGCAATACAAATTGTAACTATAATATATAAAGTGATTATTTCAGGAAAAAAGCGAGTGTCTCGTTTGAAGAACAGGTCTTCCTTCCTCTCCATCTTCGGTTCTGTGACTGCCCTCAGTTTCATAGTCGTGTTTTTTAAATACTCTTACTATATAACTCTTAATATACATATATCTCTTCTTTACTGACCCAGTACAGAGAATCGAGAACAAAAAGATGCACAGACGCATAACTGTGCTATTGTACGTGACACATCTTGGACTGCAACAGTAGATCTGGATTTTTAAATACCAAAAGGTTATCTTTGTCATATTTTGCTTTTTTACTTCCGAAAAAGAAAAATTGCAGCGCAGGTTTATCAAATATTATGTAGTGTTAATGGTGATAACAGCTTAAGTGAACGCCAGTGTCAATATTGGTTTGTTCATTTTGTTTTGGGAATTTCGATGTTAGAGATGAACATCACCCTCGTCAGCCAATTGTTAAAAAAGTTGATGAAATTATTCAAAAAATCGAGGTAGACCGACATATTTTGTCTTGCGACATAGCTACGGAACTAAAAATCGACTATAAAATAGTTTTGAAACATTTACATACGGCTGGATACCAAAGAAAGCTCGATACTCAGGTTCACATGAATTAACAGAGAAAAATTCCATGGACTAAGTTTCCATTTGTGAACCACTGCTTAAACAAAACAAACTTGAAAAATTTTTAAACCAAATGATTACGAGTGATAAAAGTGGATCATGTACAGCACGCCTGTGCGAAAAAGATCATGGTTGAAGCCCAGAGAAGCTTCACAGACGGTTGCAAAGCGTGTATTGACGCCAAGGAATGTGATAATGAGTGGGACTGGAAAGGAATTGTTCAATATAAGCTCTACCATCTGTTTTGGTCACTGCCAGGATTCTTCTAGTGGTATAAAATTGGCTTCAAAAGAGGCTTGGCTTCAAATCACTTGCTTCAGTGTTTTTCCCAGAAACGTTAGAAGTTCTGTAGTGACGGAATTATGGATTTACCAGAAAAGTGGCAAAAGGTCATCAATGAAAACGGCAAATATATCATTGATTAATATTTCAAATTTATTTGAATAGATTCGCTTTGCAAAGCGGAAAAAATCAAAATTACTTTTTCCCAAACCCGATATGTTAAACTGTTCTTCCAGACATTATGAAATGGTTGAACTGAAAGGTTAATCATGCAAATTATTAAATTTACTGATAACTAAGTAAGGTTGATACATGAGGCAAAGATAACACTCAGGAAATTGTATTCTGTAAAAGATATTTGATTCGATGTACTACTTAGCTGGATAAAATAAAAAATATTTTGGAAATTATATTTGAAAACGTTAATAAAATTTATTTTATAAAGATCTTGGAGGGTTAGGAGAAACCTTTTTATCAATCATGAAATTTTTCACTACCTTTGGATTTGAATAATATCGAGATTGCAATTTTTTAAATTCGAATCTAAGAAGATTTGCGTGAAGTCGATGATACTTGGGACTTTTATGATTCTGAAAAAAGCTTTAGAGATAGTAGACAGAACTTTATGTGATCAAGTAATAAACATGTATATTTTGGAACTTAATTAAAAATCTGAGGAGATCAATCGCTTTTACAATGGTTAAATTCTGTTTTCAATTGTTAATGATATCGTATTTCTGCATCAAACGAATAATAGTCATACTTTTAAGTAGGATGACATCAAAGTTTTTGATACAGAACAAAATTATAAAAAACGGTTAATATTCAAAGTGCTACATATAGTTCCCTATAGTTACAACATCAATGACAAAGGACATCTACGACTCAAGCTTTACATACAAAAGGTTTTCGAATTTTCGCACTTGTAGTCACGTATATGTAATTCTATGTGTAGTTGAATACATGTCATGGTACAGCGGTTAAAATGTCGATGTGCGCATGAACTTGATGATTCTATTACAACTCAGAGCAATAGTGTTGCTCTTGCAAATTAAACGTAAGTGCGAATAAGTCGTTCAATACATTAATAGTTTAAATGTACAATATGACACATTTAAATGTGTTTCAAGATTTTTTGTTTTAAGATGTGTGCTCGTGCATGTGGTGAGCTATAAATTTACAATACAGCATAATAATGCTAACTTTGCCGATTCTACTTGCATAAGAGTAAGTTTTTCGATACGTTAAAATTTCTTTCAGTGTTTCACATAAGGTAATCTGCTGTTATTTTTTTACTTTTATAATACTAAGACAGTAGTCATTGTTTTACATTATTTTTTGTTTATATAATACCTGCAGAGGTTAACACACCTGTCAACTGAGCGTTGCAAAAAAGCAAGTGTGTTATTTCTATTTAAAACCTCATCCCTAAAAATCAAAGAAAAAAAAAGATACCAATCCCTATAACATGGAGGACAAGAAGTCTACAATTAGTAAAAAGGAAAAAATCTGGAAAAACAGAAAAGGTAAATGTAAAAAATGCAGTATCGGAATAGCAAACATTTCAAAGTACATAAACAGATTCAGAAACAAAAAGAAAGAAGAAACAATTTGATAAAACTAGAAGAATAAAGTAATTGTGACGTACAGTATCTAGAGCCTTTGTAAGTTCACGCCCAAGACTCACCTCTCACGGCGCATGAGCAGTAGATACAGAGTATGATGATCACCTTTCGGCGGTGGGCCCGAGCGTTATCAGCTCTTCCGCTAGCTTCCTCTCCGATCAGCCTCCGAACCTAACACCACGCACGCGACTGCTCTCGCTTTGAGGCACTAATAAACGGATATATACTTTCTTCCACGTGTATTCAATCCCCTTACACCCCCAAGCTTCACAATTCCCACGTAACAGGAGGTTGTAGATAACCCAACCCCCAATTTTTGGCGCTCGACGTGTGGCGAGTTGTGTACGTTAAAGTGATAGAAAATTTTTTTTTCGTTTTATTTCGTCGTCGGGAAGCACCCATAGTGCAGTGTAAGTGTAAGTGGAAATGAAAAGAATTCTCGTGAAAAGAAAAGTGAATTAAAAAAAAAAAAAAAAATTTGAAAAAAGAAACAGTGGATAATAACAAGAAAAGAAAAATACACTGTTAAGAAGATACACGCGGCGATACACGCGGGAAACGAGCAGGCGTCAAATACCAGCGTAGGCGCAATGCAACCACCCAGGAGGCCGGCACCGTCACGAAATAAGACAAGGGAGAGCCAAAACACAAAACAACACCACACCACGCACCTTTTGGTAGCATTATTTTTCCTTGGACATTTTGTTTACGGACACGGAAATGCTTTAGATCGTACTGCTAACAATACTGTCCAGGTAGATAAAATTTATATAAACGGTAAATAATATTACTGCTGGGCGATAAATTTTAGCAAATTAGAAAATAGGCCCATAACAAACAAATACAACCAAACAAACCAAAAAAAAAAAACAACAAATAAAAAACAACCAAACAAAAAAAAAATGCAGTCGGGAAAAATTGATAACAAAAGTAGGTGGGGCGGAGGACCGCTTAGCAGACGCGGAGGTCGTAACAGACGATAGTTCGTGGTTACAATTTTGCCACGATCCCAAGGCTGTCAAAGAATTAGAAAGGTCGAACAAAAAAACAAAAGACTAAATTGGAAAAATTTTTAAGGGCATGAAAACGGTCGTGCTGAAAGATAAGAAAAAAGAGGGCCCTAAGCAGATAATTGGAGGAAACGTATATAGAGAATTATATATAGAGCCCCTGCGTAGTGATGATAGTGGAGAGGAAGGGGATGAGTCAGATAGGGGGCCCGCTGGAAATCAGCTTGTTGATTGGAGTAGGGAGACAGAGTTGCTCCGGAGATGGCCTGAAAGGGAGGAAGGAGAGAATAAAAAAGAATCCCACAACAGAGATAAAAGGAAAGCTAGACCGATGCTGAAGTTCGAAAATTTTAAAAATAACCAGGAGAGGTGGGAGCAAACAACAGGTGGACCTACACAAAGATTGCCGCATCACCGGGAGTATGAGAGGAATATAAATTACTCAATTAAAGAATTGAGCACAATAATCCCCACAATACCAATTTTACAGGGGACCCAATAAGTCAAGCGGCAGCACATTTAAACGATAGAATCACACAGTTTGAGTCCATAGAAAAATTTCTCGAAGAGGTTAGAGAGAAGTACGGGGCCATCAGTAGCACAGAGACAGTTATGGCATAAATTAGGTCGGAACGGCAAAGGGATAGGAAATCTGTGGAAAAATACTCAGATCGCATGCAAAAGTTGTTCAACAGGGCCGTGGGACTTCAAGAAGCAAACCTTGAAATTTCTGAAATGTGAAGGCAGGAAATAAAGAAAAATATTTAAAAAGAGGTAGTGACCCAATATATATTAGGCCTTAATCCGTACAACCACTAAGTTTCAATGCATAGGCCCATAACGCTAACAAAGGCCATTACATTGGCATTGAAAGTCGAGGTTAAGGTAAAGTACCCAATTGTGGTCCCCTAAATGTTGAGGTCAGCAATATAATAAATGTTACACACACAAAACACCGATAGTATGCAAAAGTTATTTGTTTAATTCATTTTAAATGCCTTTTTGAATGAAACTTTACAAAATTTACTTAAAATTTTTGCTCATTTATTTAATAATTAGCTTTTAAAAATATGACTTTTAAGACCATATTTTTGAGACTAGACGGCGAAGTACCCCAGTTGTTGGACCATGCATATTTCCATGGCAAAGACCTTGCGTACCCCAATTATTGGACCGCTGTGTGTTTTCGCATTATTTACGCAGAGCAAGTATATTATGAGCTTTTTATGAAGATTTAGTAATTTATATTTACTATTGTAGCCTTTTATTTTAAATATTCATTAAAGTTATGATATCACAGTAAAATTGTTATGTTACAAAATATACCTAGATTTAATTTTAAAAAATGAACACTTAAGTATACAGTTACAAGAAGTTCTCGTGATACATTTGGAAATTAACTATCAGATTTTATATCGTACTGCAAATCATTAATCTGTTTTTGAATATCTTTAAGTTTCATTTCAAATCTAAATTTATCATCTTCAATATTCTTTTTCTCTTCGATCAAACCTCTTTTAGTTTCAATAATTTCTTCTTTTTTTATTTTTTCTGCAATAACTTTTATTTTTTCTCTAAAGCCTTTGATAACATCTTTTGAATCCATTTCTGTCTGACAATATAAGTACCTCTGTGAAAAACAGTAAGAAAAATTGAAAAAGTGCATGCATCTTTTGAACTTTTATCATCAATAAAGGCTTGAATTTAATGAAAACTTAAAAGCATTAGCAAATTCTTCATAAGTAGGGTTATGTGAATCTGTTTATATTAAGTAATCGTACAACAATCATCACTGAGTCAATTGTGTGATTGAGACGGTAAATTATACTTACAGTAGCACTTTAAAACTGATTTACTGACGATTAAATCATTGTAACCAGCAAACTAAAAAAAAAATACACTCTCACAATTGGGGTACTTCGCTTGAACAGTGGGACTGAGCAAAAGGGCCGGTAATTATGGACCGTTGTAATTGCGGGCCAAAAACTGGGGTACATTCATCATAAGGACACCTTTTGATGGACCATCGAAATTTTTAATGAAATTCTATTTTTTCAATTTTTTATTGGTAATATGTCAAATCCTAAAACTATAAGCTTTTGATTCATATGAAAAACATTGCACAAAACAGAATACAAAATTTTAAACCTGTATTTCAAAGTTGACGAAAAGCGCATTAACACCTGCACAACTTAACCGACTTGCTATACGCACTGCATATGACGATTATAAATACGTTGAAAAACATGCTAATTTTATGATAATCGGGAGAAAATTTATTTAATTCTTTGCTCAATGCCTTATGTTTTGATTTACTATTAACTTACAGGCTTTAAACTTGATTAACAATTATTTATTAATGGTTAATTCAGATGTGGACCATTAACTGGGGTAAGGGGACCACAATTGGGTACTTTACCTTATGATGGCTATGAAGTTACCTCGAGTGGACAGCAATAAATATAAGAGATGGAAAAAAGAATCAAACAAAAGGGAAGACGAGGTAAATAAGTGTAATTATTGTGGCCGAATTGAGCACAAAGCAGAAGAGTGTAGTTCATTGTAGCACGACATAGTAAAGCGATGCTCGAAATACTCCTTCAACATCGAACATCAGGAAAAAACGGCTACCTATTGTAAGGGACGAAAAGTAAACGATGGAAAAATTGGAGAGAAAGAAGAAAAATCCAAAAAGTCGGAGGTGTGGGAAAGGAAATGAACAAAAACAAAATTAATACTTGTCAACAAATCGAGCCTAATGTAGAAAAAATCTAAAAGATAAAAATATATCGATGGGAAGAGGACAAGAAAGAAGACACAACGGTACTAATTAATTACGTAGACCGCCAACAGTAACGCTGGAGAGTGAGGATTTTCGAAATAAAAGATCAGATTGATATGCTAAAACGGGTGCTGAGATCTCGATACTCAAAGAAGATTATATAAAAGAAAATTTGCCATTGGATGAGAATGTCAAAGTGAAAATAATTAAGGTACCTAATGAAGAACGTGAAACAAAAGGCACGGTGGACGCAATGATCCACGGTATGAAGTGAACTTTCCATTTAGTCCCGCAAGATTTTCCGATCGAAGTAGACGGAATCCTTGGATGGAATATGTTTAAAAAATGGCAAGGAATAAAATACAATGGCGAGGTAAGCGCAAAAACAAATACACTTAGCCTGGGTGGTGTGGAAACCACACTGAAGACGGCAGAATATTTCGAGATAGCAGCGAGATATAAGCAGGTTAAACATGAAAGAGTCAGAAAAGAATTCAGAAAGATTCAAGTCGGATTTGTGCCACTTTAAGATGTGGGAGATTATGTGCATTTTGGAGACTTTTACGGCACTAACAATAAAAGTAAAATATATGCGGAATGCGTGAATTTTTCAAACAAAAAAAGGAGAATTATAGTACTGGAAGTGGATCTAATAGAGTGCGAAGAAGTGAAGAAAAGGGGAAATAACTGGCAACGTGGGGGACGGCACCAGAGAAGAAGAGACTGCATTTGTGGGCTTGCTCGAGGGAGACAAATTAAAAGGAAAAGAAATGGAAAAAAAATACCGATTGGGATATAAACGCGTAAATGGAGATAAAGAAATCGACACGTACGCGGAAAAAGTCTATGATATAAAAAGTGTCGAAGATAGAATCAAAAAAATTATGACACTGATCGACACTGAGGGCTGTAACGAAGAAGAGTTACAGCACGTAAGAAATATAATATCGATGAATTCGTTTGTGTTTGGGTTGGACGGGGAACCGTTAAAAAGAACTCATTGAATTAAACACAAAATAGAGACTACAACAAATAAGCCAGTAGTGGTCAGAAGATATGGATACACGCCCGCGGTGAAGAAAAACTTTAGGAGAGAAATTCAAAAATTGATGGATTTGGATATAATAGAACCGTCAAAGTCCCTATATAACTCAAATATATGGATAGTTCCATAACTGCCAGGACAAAACGGCAAGAAGAGGTGGCGACTGGTCACAGATTTTAAACAGCTGAACGAAATAACTGTTGGAAGCTGTTACCCACTACCCTTTCAAAGCGACATATTGGAGCACTTAGAGGCCGCTAAGTACATCACAGTAGTTGATTTAAAGAGTGGATTCCACCAAATTAAAATTCAAGAAGAGGACGCGCATAAAACTACATTCTCGGGACCCGACGGGCACTATCAATATAAACGTATGTCAATGGGGTGCTCAGAGTCACTAAATACATTTCTGAGGGCGATAACGTTAGCTCTAGCCGATTTACAAGGGCGAGAAATTGAAGTATACATGGACGACATCATGGTCTTCGCAGCAACTCCCGAAGAACACGAGAAACGCTTCAAAAATTGATAGAAAGACTGGCATAAGCAAACATGACCATAGAGCCAAAAAAATGTCAGGTTTTGAAGAAAGAAGCAAAAGTTATTGGTCACGTGGTTGGAAATAGTAAGATAAAGACGGACCCGAAGAAGATCGAAGCCGCAAAAGAATATCCAAGACCGACAAATACAAGGAAAATTGATCAGTTTCTTGGATTCACGGGATACTACAGAAAATTCATAAAAGATTATGCAAAGATAGCGCGACCATTCTCTACAATGACAAGGAAAAGTACGGAGTTTAAATGGGGCGAAAAAGAGGAAAAGGCCTTTAAAAAACTAGTGGATGCACTATGTTCGGAACCTGTATTAACAGCACAGGACTCAAGTAAACCGTTCATTGTAACAACAGACGCGTTGGATTATGCCATCAGGGCAATCCTTAGCCAGGGAGAGATAGGTAAGGACAAACCGTGTGAATATGCGTCACGGTGCTATCGAGTGAACTCAGATATCCAACGTATGATAAAAAGTTGCTAGCAGTAGTTTTTGCAAAGGAACAGTTTAGACCTTATCTGAATGGCAGGAAGTTCACGGTGGTTACGGATCACGAGCCGTTGAAACATTTTAACACGTCCAAAAAACCCGTCATTCGGTTTAACAGATTAAAGGCAGAGTTGCGTGGTTATGATTTCGACATCATTTATCGACCAAGTATCTTAAACAACGCACCAGATGCTCTTTCAAGAAACCCAGTCATAAAAGAGGGCGAAAAGAACCCAGAACTACCACGAGTAGAACTCAAGAGAAGAAAGAGGGTGTTGTAAGTGATGGCCCGCCAGGGCGTATATTCAAAATTAGGGCAAAATCAAAAATACGGATCGACGATAAGTTAAAGAAAGTAGTAGTGGAATCAGATTTAGATTCATCACATAAAAATCTAGGAAGAAAAAGACTGAAGTGGAATTGTGTTCGGAGGAAGAAGCTGAGGCGAAACAACAAACTGAAGAGAAAATCTTATCACAGGGGCCACTAAAGAATAGATTGGGGCTCATAAAGAAAGAGAAGGGCTGAATAAAAGGGGTACAAAAAACGAGCACACCTTAAATCGTCATAGACCACTTAACAAGGCAAAAGGAAGCAAAGGAAGAAAAGATTAAGGCAGCTCGACACTCTTAACAGAAGTAGACAGAACTTTTCGGTCACTCCTGTAAGAAACACACAGACTGAAGAAAATATAATAGTGAATTGGGAAAAAAGGACAAAAGTTAAACACAATAATTGGGAGGAAATTAAAATATGCTTGAACGGATCAGAGCATGGGAAAGAGAGAGACGACAGAAAGGAGAGAAGCTCAAAAAATCGTAGTACTTCGGAGGATCGAATGTTCGGGGAAGAAACAGAATCAGAAAATCCACGACAGGAAAGGCAAAAACAGTTCAACAATTTTGCAGAAAATGATCTAAAAAAGCTGAACGACCTTCCCAGCATGTTACAAGAAAAGACAGATAGACTCAAAAAACAAGTTTGTCGACATCAGAAAAAGAGAGGTAGAGGGAAAACCAGGAGTCAGAATAGATGTATGGGAGGTAAAAGATAGCAGCAGTGATTCAAGTAAAAAAGGTGATCGAAACAAAGAAAAAAAAGGAACAGTAAGTACGGAAGATAGAAGTGAGGAAGAGAAAAGTGAAAGCAAGGATTATGAGTTTGGGGACGGAGAGAGCGTTTTTGTCTTTTTTCAGGAGTTCAAAAAGAACATATGTGTGCACTACGTAAATGGAGATGAACCTCCAATGTGTTATCTCTACACTAGAAAAAAAGGAGATGAATATGAGCACATGCGGTATGAGCCGGAGCACTATCAGGCGCTCTGCGAAAAAGGACAAAGACGTTTTAAATCAATAGATGAATTATACAAAAATTTAAGTGATAAAGACAGTAAGATAGTACGAGGAGCGAGAAGAGCAACATTGAGGAAAAGGGAAGAAAACAAGTTCTCATGTACGAGACAAAAAATCAAGGGTGGAGTTAATAAGAAAACAAAGGAAAACAACAAAACAGATTACGAGACGAATGATGGGTTGGATTTTGAGCCAAAAGAAAAACGAATACCAAAGAAGCGCGATCCGCCACCACCCTCACCGGAACTGACGAATGAGCAAAGCCCAATAGCGGAACAAAAAACACCAAAAATATAGGATGACGACGTAAACAATAAAAGCCACAAAAAAGAAATTAGCGATACTGAAAATGGAAAAGAGTTACTAAATGAGAACATGGGGGCAGATGATAATGCCAAAAGCACGGATGATGGCAAAATCAATATAAGTATACCAGGTTGAGATAGGTACAGAGCTTGCCAGACACGTCTACCAGTACAAAAACCACCCTGGAAGCCAGAGGATGATAACGATATACCACCATTCTGAAGGCTTAAGAAAATAAACGAACACCCATTTAGTTACATTGACAACTTAGCCTTCTGTACAATAACAGAAAACATACCGGACACAGAAGCCATAGACGCGCTTCACGAGAGAGGTTACATAAATCCAACAGCCATGAATAAAGACAATAGATGGGTTAGCGAGGTCTTTCTATCAAGAGCAAGAAAAGTATCAGTAATGCAACTGTACGTAAAAAAGCACTTTGACAGTGCGGGATTAAAATCGAATATTAAGAAATGCATATCGTCTTTAAAACAGCTTATGTTGTTTAACAAGTTGACGTCAGTAGGTATTGTACGAGATCTAGCAATACTAAGCGTATTACAGTAGGACTATTTCGCAGAGCAGTTTGAAAACACCTTTAAAAATACAAAAATATCGGCGGTGTTATACTTGAACAATTTAGTAGTACCACCAGTGGAGCAACGATTTAATGTACTTTAAGTATACCACGAGTCATCAGTAGGAGGCCACAGAGATATGAACCAGACTTACAACAAAATTGCGAAAGATTATTACTGGCGAAATATGCGACCCGACGTACGTCAGTTCGTGTTAGGTTGTGAATCATGCCCAAATAAGAAACCTGTTAAAGTAAGAACAAAATAGGCTGTAGTTGTAATGGATACACCAGCTTGGCCATTTGAAAAAATATCAATCGATTTTTATGGCCCAATAAACAAACCATCGGCACATGGCAATAATCACATATTGTCCATTCAGGACTGGCTCACGAAATATATAATTTTTGTACCAGTGAAAAATCGACCTCTTTAGAACCAGTTAAAGCACTTTTAAACAGAGTAATTGCATACTTTGGCACCGCAGGAAATGCTGTCAGACAGGTCACGTATCCAAAACAAACTGTTAGAAGAGTTCGCAAGAGTATTTAAAGTAGACAAAATGGGAACAACAGCCTCCCATCTACAGAGTAACGGCGCAATAGAACGAATGCATCACACATTAACGGAATATTTAAAGGCGTACGTAAATGAAGACGACTTTTGGGACGATCATTTGGGCATGTGCATGTGCGCATACAATTCGACAAAACATTCAGCAACAGGGATGGCGCCTGAACAAGTATTGCTGGGCTACCCAGCCAGAATCCCATCGAGCTTCAAGAAAACAATGAATAAACAAACGTATGATAAATATGTAGAGGACGTAATAAAAACAATGACGCAGCTGAGGACAATAGCAGCCATGAATCAAGTTCAGGCCAAGTACAGGTCCAAATATTATTAAGACAAAAAATTGAACACAAGATTTTTCATGAAAGGAGAAATGGTCTATGTTTTTAATGAGCCGAGAAAGAAATATGAGGATTACTACAAAGGACCATATGAAATCGTAAGAATAAATTACAAGAACCAAAATGTGTAAATGAAACGTGGCAATGGAACAAGAATCACACACGTGGATAAAATCAAGAAAGCATGCGTTATAAAAACCCAATTTTTAGATAATAGGAAACTCGAGGAACAAAGCAGGATAACAAATACAAATCACATAAGAGTAAGAAGCAAATAAAAAACAAGATATCAGAGGCAAAAAGACCAAAATAGTGTACTTCTCTCGTAAGCGTGGCCTTCGGACGACATATGAGATCAGCAGCCATTTAACTGTATAAACAAAAAAAAAGAATACAAATCTTGTGTTTCAGGGCTGGAACCATGCCGGAGACACAGCAACCTGGAGAGATAGAGTTAATTGAAAGAAACCCTGGAATATTGGTGGAGAGCTTGGGCCCAGTCCAAGCGGTCGCATCAACTTGGAAAATGATATGGTATGTAGATTGAAATGACGTTGTCGAGGAGGTAAATTCGTTTTTAGATGCGAAAAGGCAAACAAAATGGAAGTGCAGGGTGACGGTGAAAAAGGAACACGAATGTATAGAACAAGTAGAGTACATATCAGAAAAAGTTTTAAGAGCCTTGGATAGAGTAAAAGAGGCATATAGAACAGTAGTAGGCCAAAAGATCGGTGATCAAATCAAGACGGTGCAAGCGCTGCAGGGGGGTAAGACTGACGCGGAAAAAGAGAAAACACAAAAGTTAGTAGAGGCAGTCTCGACTAACACAATGGAAACAACTAAGTACTTCACGAAACAAATTAGAGTCACAACATATGGAAACCATGAACGATACCTTCAGGATATAAAAACGTTTAAAGATAAAACTGGGAGAATAACGGAGGAAGGTTTAAAAATGTTTGCAGAATACTTTAGCGATTATGACAGAGTTACAGGAATGGTGGGCGAATTTCAACACTTAGCCGAGAAACTTATAACAAAATTTGGAACAACGGTGGACATAATGTACTTGGCGAGTCAGGGAACGACACAAATACCAGATGCGGCATTGAGAGCAATTTTGGAAGCAAAAGTTTTGGCGGAGCAGCTGAGACCAGATCTACAGTTTCCAGTGAGAGAGAATACAACTACAGAAGAGGAAATTGGAGAAATCTCAGAAATAACGACCATGGCAGAATAATATGTTACATACGGATACCACTGGTTACGAAAGAAAATTCGGACCTTCTTAGGATATCATCATTACCAGTGAAACGAAATGGCTCAAATACTACGGATTTAGTGGCATACTTGCAGCCAACATACGAATACATAGCGAGCAGTGTTAGTGAGAGAAGATTTACGCCAATACCGCAAGAGGTGATGAAACTATGTAAAAGACTAGGAAGAACACGAATATGCACACAAATGGAGCCAACACAGGAGGTCAAAGAGGACTGCCCCTGTGAAATACGTATCATATTGGGGATTGCAGTGAAGAAACCAGAAGAATGTCCAATAATATTGGCCAAGTTAAAGGGCACATTTTGAACAAGTCAACACGCTATAAACCAACATGCCTTTACCACCACGAGAAAGGACAAAGTCCACATACAGTGTGAACACACCGAACACAAGACACTGAAGGTGGTGGATTCTGGGGTAGTCAGCTTAGCAAGAGACTGTATAGCTTAAGCATCGGATACAAGACTGGATCCAGGACAAGAGGAAGGTGAAAATCGCATAATGAAGCTTGAAGGCGCAAATCAAAACTTGAAGGATATAATACAGAAGGTGAAAGGGACTGAAGGAGGTATGTTATTGGAATTAATAGAAGCAGTGATAAAAAGAGACGGACTACAGGAGCTCGACAACCAGGAGCACGGACTTGACGATAGGATAAAGACAGGTACAAAGCTAGCGGATATACTTTAACGGGCACACGAGTTAGTACAAACAAAGGAGGAATTCTCAAATTGGAAGGAACACGCATTGATGGCAGCGGAAATAGCATTAGGAGTGGCAGCCGAATCTTTTGGATTTTTAAAATGGGGGGATCCAATAATACTCGAAAGTTCTAGAATGATTACAGGCGGACAGAAGAGGAACAGCGGAAACACCAACTCGGTACTACAAGACTTGTCAACCCAGAGGGCCATGGTTAACGCACAAGAGGTACAAGTGCTACTGGGCGAGCGGGTAGGATCAGAAGGCAGAAGACAACCGGCTCAGTTAACAACCAATCCGCGATGATTATTGAGGTCGACGATGTAATAAAAAGGGTTATGCATAAGATGCGTACAGATTTAGAAAAAAAAAAAAAAAAAAAAGAAAAAGAAAAAAAAGGATGATAAAATTATAAAAAAAATAAATAAATAAATAAAAATAAAAAGGAATAATTGAATAAATAATAACTATACAAAAAATATAATTATACAATTAGAATGTTCAGAGAGCAGCGCAAACAAAAACAATTATGTACACACAAATAACTTAGAATTTACAGACAACATAACACAAATATACTCACACACACAAACCAGTATGGCCATCGAGGACGATGACCGCGTGGCCTCGGACGTGTGACGTACAGTATCTAGAGCCTTTGTAAGTTCGCGCTCAAGACTCACCTCTCACGGCGCATGAGCAGTGGATACAGAGTATGATGATCACCTTTCGGCAGCGGGCTCGAGCGTTATCAGCTCTCCCGCTCTCTCTCTCTCTCTCCGATCAGCCTCCGAACCTTAGATCACGCACGCGACTGCTCTCACTTTGAGACACTAATAAACGGACATATACTTTCTTCCACATGTATTCAATCCCCTTACACCCCAAAGCTCCACAATTCCCACTTAATATAAGCATTTCAGGAATAATTTTGATAGCAAGACTAGAAAAGTAATGGTAGTTAAATAACCAATAAACAAAAGGACCAAAACCATACAAAAGTACACCGAGTAATTTTGTCCTAAAAAATCACTATTTCTTATGTGCAAGCATTGTAAGCTTATATGAAAGTAAGAGAGTATTATCAGTTTACATGTATAAAACAATAAATTATGGTGTATGATGCTATTTTACGTGCAAATGTATCATGAAGCCGAAACTAGCAGACAAATTCTGGCAGAGTAACCGTAAAATTACAAATTTTACTTTGGGTCAAGGCTCCCAGATTTTCGGGAGTTTGCCGCATGCGCAGTGCGCAATCACCCTTTCTCCATAGAGCAAGCTGGAGTGGGAGAGCCCCCCTACCCAGACCTTTAACCTAAGCCTTGCCGACTTCTCACAACTTAAATATGACATCTTGTCAAGTACGAGTACAATCGAAGATAGCCGCGCGGGCTAAGTCTTTTGCCCCAGACAAAATTTCCAGCTTTCGAATCTTACTGATAATTTTTTTTTTTTTTTTTTTTTTTTTTTTTCTATCAGCACAATTTTTATACGTTAGGTTTTTGTATTAAAATAATATTTTGTTGGTTTGTTGCCTTCTGTATGCTTGGTACATGCGACGAGTCGTCACTATAGACAATTTCAACAAAGCAAAATAGTAAATTTTTTTTTTTTTAATTAAAAAAATGCTTGTAGTTATACATCAAGTGTCATGACACGTTTATTTGACTATGTAAGCTCATGTATAACGTTTCAATACTTAGACATAATTTTTAAAAATAGTATGTACAAGACAAGGTAAGTAAAATTATAAAAGAAAATATTCGTCACTTATTAAGGAAATCAACACATTAATATTTAGTGAGTTAAGCTGTGAGTAATGATAATTAAAGTATTATTTAGTATTTAAAAATTATCGAACGATACGTCTTGATCATTGTTAATGTAATTCACTATTAAATTATTATGGTCGGTAAGCAACACTGTTTGATACATTAATCAGTCCCGAATTGCACCAACTATTTTTTGATTGGTGTATCATTAATAACTTACTTCGCTACAAGTATTTATTCTTGGAAATACGTCTCGTCGAAAAATATGGATTGCCATAAAAGCTCATGCTGCAATTTCTTAATATTTTTCTATATGTACCCTAAAAACACTCGACAAAAAATAGTAAAAAAATTCATGCTGATTTCAGATAGTATAATTAATAAAATCTATGAATTTTTAGTTGTTGTTAAATAAATAAACAACTTTTTTTTCGCTCAGAGTATGTTTATCACAGCACGCTCTCTCTGTAGTTTCTCCGGGCTTGAGACCGGCACATTTACTGTGGCCACATTACGCGCGCGGTAATTTATTTACATTCACGTTCGAAATTAAAAAAAGCCAGGAGAAACTACAGAGAGAGCGTGCTGTAATAAACATACTCTGAGCGAAAAAAAAGTTGTTTATTTATTCAACAACAACTAAAAATTCATAGATTTTATTAATTATACTATCTGAAATCAACATGAATTTTTTTACTATTTTTTGTCGAGTGTTTTTAGGGTACATATAGAAAAATATTGAGAAATTGCAGCATGAGCTTTTATGGCAATCCATATTTTTCGACGAGACGTATTTCCAAGAATAAATACTTGTAGCGAAATAAGTTATTAATGATACACCAATCAAAAAAAAGTTGGTGCAATTCGGGACTGATCAACGTATTAAACAGTGTTGCTTACCGAACATAATAATGTAATAGTGAATTACATTAACAATGATCAAGACGTGTCGTTTGGTAATTTTTAAATACTAAATAATACTTCAATTATCATTACTTGAAGCTTAACTCACTAAATATTAATGTTTTGATTTCCTTAATAAGTGACGAATATTTTGTTTTATAATTTTACTTACCTTGTCTTGTACATATTATTTTTAAAAATTATGTCTAAGTATTGAAACGTTATACATGAGCTTACATAGTCAAATAAACGTGTCATGACACTTGATGTATAACTACAAGCATTTTTTTAATTAAAAAAAAAAAAATTTACTATTTTGCTTTGTTGAAATTGTCTATAGTGACGACTCGTCGCATGTACCAAGCGTACAAAAGGCAACAAACCAACAAAATATTTTTTTAATACAAAAACCTAACGTATAAAAATTGTGCTGATGGAAAAAAAAAAAAAAAAAAAAAAAAAAAAGTTATCAGTGAGATTCGAAAGCTGGCAATTTTGGCTGGGGCAAAAGACTTAGCCCACGCGGCTATCGTCGATAGTACTCGTACTTGACAAGATGTCATATTTAAGTTGTGAGAAGTGGGCGGGGCTTAGGTTAAAGGTCTGGGTAGGGGGGCTCTCCCACTCCAGCTTGCTCTATGTAGAGAGGGTGATTGCGCACTGCGCATGCGGCGAACTCCCGAAAATCTGGGAGCCTTGCTTTGGGTACCCTTAAAATAAGACCAGGTACCCTTTTAATTTAGTAAATTAAAAGGGTACCTTGTCTTATTTTAAGGCAGAATTTCAGATTCATAAATGTATCGTACACCACGACTCTCGGTGTACAACGCAGCATACGCACTGAGATGTTTAATATACAACGCAGCATGCATAAAAAATCTCAATGGACGCACGGCACTTGTTTAAAGATCATTACATTATGCAGATTATGTGGCCCGTTTAATACATCATGAGTTTTTTATCAGTCCATTTTTTACAAAAATTGTTTGATTTATTTAATAACCAGTATTATTTACTTATTATTATCTTAGAATCAACTTAAAAAATTAATTTAATAGTTCCTTAATATTGTACATAAATACGTCGCCTTAAAATACCTTGGACTTCGACCAGTAAATCTAGCTATTTGCAGGCCAATCTGAACTAACCAGGTGACCTAGATGAATTAGTAGTTTAATCCACGAGGATTGAACTAAAAATTCAATCGATTGAAGTAATCCTAAAACAAGAAAAAATTTATAAAAAAAATTATGGGGACAAGCTTGGCTCATTGAAGATCAGATTGTTTCTGTACAAAAATGTTGCTAAAATATGCCTTCTGAACTTAAAACAAGTTCTAAGAGTACGAATGATTCTTAAAATTAGGGTTTTTTCATTTTTGTCAATGTTTTTGGGTATAAAACAATAACTTAATGGAGACTAGACGATTTCTTCACGAAACAGCATCTTAAATTTTGTAGTGACAAATATTAGTTATACAATGATTACTTTATCACACGATCCTTACGTAATACCGAATATAGGATATTTATATTTTTCACTTAGACAAACTTTATGTGTTACACGTTCCCGTGAAAGTGGATCAAAAAAAGCCAGATCCACCAGTGTTGAAAAAAAAACGACTTTGTTCCCCATTTCCAGAAAGTAAAGTATAAAATTCCTTCCCGGTAAAAAATCTTATGTACTGCTCCTAAGAAAAATACTATTTACCCTCTGCGTGGTTGCCTTTCTCACCTTTAGCTCTGCCGGGTGTTATTTTTTCGTAGAAGATGACAAAGTACATATAGTGGATTTACAAAGAACGTGATAAAGACAAGTTAGATAACTTTAGAAAAATTAGCCTGCACAGCATATAAAATACATGGAAGTATGTTAAAGAATTATTAAAAAAAGGAATACGAAAGCAACAACTTGCAGAGAATATTTAGATTTTAAGAAATATTAAAGTAATAGAAGCAATATTCACATTAAAAAACATAGTAGAAGATTAAATGAGCAAACCAAAGAAGAAATAATTATTCGCATGTTTCATGGGCTCAAATGAAGTATTCGACTAAGAAGACAGCACGTACTAAAGAAAAAACTACAAAGGAAAATGTAGGTGAATGAAAGACTCCGAAGTAGAATTATGAATGTAAATAGAGAAATCATAAATATATTAGATCAACTGAGTTCTCGCTTGGACGTTGATAAAACATTTTAAATCAAACTGTTATTAATGACTGTGTTCAGCCTTACTTAGAGTCAGAAATAAATTGTGAAACAAAGCCAAAGTTTTCAATTATTATTAATAAGCCTAGTTATTAATAACAGTTTTTTTCATAAATATAGTTTAGATGAAAGAAAAAATATCGGATAAATTTTAAACATAAAGACTAGTAAAGCAAGGATGCTCATATAGCTACTATTTAGTGTGTATCACTACTATTTAATGGGTTCCTGGCAGACCGGAAAAAAACTTTTAAAAAAGACAAACTGGAGATTGTCAACTGTCAGTTGCACTAGTATCAGCGACAAAATTGGTGAACTGTTAGTTTTACTCGTATGAGTATTATTATCTATTTTGCACTTTATTCGACAATTTTTTTTTATTTTTGTATAATTTATTCACAAGTTTAATCTGAGAGGTTAAGTGATCACATAAGTACAGCTTTTGTAATGAAGCTGAAATAATATACAGCACAGCAAGGTTCTAACTTACCGGAAGTCCTGGACTAAAACTTGCAATACGCACAATATACCTATATTGTATGTTGTATACATGAATATACTTCACCTTTAGTACAGGTGCAGCAGTTGTTTTTCTCTTCCTTTCTCTCTTTTCTCATCTCGCTGTAATGTACATTATATATCTATTTCCCACATAGTCAATTATTACATGCATACTTACAGACTTTCTCAGGCGTTCCTTCTTTACAATATAATAATACTGTTAGTCAATGCTAAGCAGATACTTTTTTTGAATCGTATGCCGGAAAATGTTGGCAAAGATATAACATTCGCACGACCTTGTACACTTAGTGGAACTCTGATCTGTCTCGGACCCTATTATTGAACAGTACTTCACGCCATGGTTCCGAAATAGGGTCGAGGACAGATCAGAGTTCCACTGAGTGTACATCGTCACTTTGATGAAATATTCGCACCACGCGTCGGTGTTTAGAAAAGTCAAACTGTATACGTAGCGTTCGGATCCTCTTGTCGATGTTTGTTCTAACGTCTTTAGTCAGCTTTAAAAAGACTGCTTTGAGTTGAATTGTGATGCTTCTGGCTCAAGCATTGCTATTAGCACCAAGGGTTGTCGTATTATACTTGACATGAGTGCTACTCTCGTCAACCGTTCTGGATTTATTGTGTAGTGTGTTTTATTTGGGCTACTTGTAGCTACGACCAATGTACCCCCAAGAACCACGACTAATGCGCCCCTTATTACCATATTTAAATGCGATTTACTAACAATAGGAACGAGCTTAAGAAAAATACTCCTGTATTTGAAAATAAATACACCAATTAAAATAAACTTTTTCAGTGTTGAAGCAAATAGCAGTGATGCAAAAATATACGGTGCACAGCAGCAAAACAAACGATACGAGTCAGCGGCAAGCATACAGAGATCTGCACTTCAGCAGAGCCGCAGGTGTCAAAGAAGTGGCTATGCTGAAAGCAGTTGGTATCAGCACATCTTCTTTTGGGTAATTGTTACTTGACTTGATATTATAAGGTCACTATCTAAACGACGATAAATATGGTATGTATCACATCCTTATTTTAGTTACGGTATCGTATTCTACGTACTAGTTAATTTTCAGTCAATTTTGAGTTTACTAAATGAGTTTATCACTCTGACACTTGTGTACTATCTATAGTAATGTTTTAGTGCACGATAGGGGAAGGGGGGGTTGCTATACAATATAAGGCCTGTTGTAGCTTGCTTTACACTACTTGTGTTTCAAGTAATTTAGATTCACGCGGGTGCCAGGTTAAGTCACTGTTATGTCTTGGGTTGCAGTAATAATGTTCATGCTTCGGTAATGAATTCGGATGTAAACCAGGCTTTAGCGGGGACCATTGATAGAGAGAGTGCACAGAGACAGTCTACTCAACCTTCATTCAGTACGGTTGGCAAAGAGTAGTGCACTCGTGGTCCGCACATCATGCGATACTTTTGTTTTACTTAAACGAATGGGTAATAAAAAAGCCACCAATATTAAGAGTGCCTTGCGGAATGCTATTAATTCTCTGAATTTAACTTTACAGTTATTTCTTCAGCTTATTTAGCAAAATTAGCTTCTGATGACGCAAGGCGTTCTTGCCACACCGCTCCCTGCGTAATTTTCACTTTTCACCAATGTTGGTTAACACGGTAATTCTATCTACAAGCTTGCCTTCTGCGTTAGTGCCATCTTTATCATTTACTGATTTTCAAGTTTTAAGTAGTTTTGTTGTTAACAGAGCTAGAAACGTAGCTAGAAAAATTATGCAAAAGTATAGTGCTATAAATTATTTCATTTTATTAATTGAAAGTTGTTTTTTTATTTTCAAAAAGTTCTGAAAATTGCGTAAAGAAAAACTATTCTGTATACAGTACCTGTATAGCTTTGCGCAGAGAAAGAAACATTTTCAGAAAATTATCGAATCAAGAAAAAATTGTTGTTAACCAACGAAATATGACTCTAAATCATCGTAGTTCGTGGCAAACTGAACGTCTTTAGAAACCAAAATCAACAACATCTTTTTCACATGACAACAATTGTCATTTACATTCGAACGCATTAGCCTTAGTTTACTGTGAATACACATTAACATATATGCTTAATTAATCCGAAACATACTTCCCCCGTTTAAACTTTAGATTTGTGTATATAATACAAATAAGTGATGTTGTTGGGGCATGAATAATTCCATGAAGTCGAACAATTCAAACTTATGATGGTGACAAATTAAATAGTCTACATTTTATGAGTGGTTTTATTTAATTTTTGGGAAACAAATTGACTTTAAAATATAAAAGTCTTTGATTCGACAATTCAAAATACGCAAAGACAATCGCTTCACAGCTAACCGTCTACAATAAGCATCTACGATTGTTATCCCGTGCTTTAGGATCCATAGGAGATATGCTCCCGATAACTCTCAGAAAATCTCCGTAACAACACAGTTTACACAAACGACGCTTTTCCATTGTGAGTGTTAAAACGACAGTCTTTATAAACGCATGTCAATTGAAACGACGGGCTTCATATTTTCAATTTTTGAAATAAAATTAAGGTTTCCAATTTTCAATTCGGATATCGACAGCCATAAATTCTTTTAAATATTGTATGTTTCAAATTATATAATCCATTTTAAATCAGAGATCTCTTGATGAATATCACTGTCAATCAAGCCACAGATTGATCTTACTTTCAATCTTTCTGTCTAAGTGCCAATATTATCGGAACTAAGAAAACTGCTCTTGAAATAAACCACTCGAGTCAAGTTAGTTCTAGAAGATTATGATAACATGAGTCTGAATTTGGGGATCAAGAAAAAAAAACTTTTTTTCTTTATTCAGCTGTAATGAGCAATTTCTGAATGATTCTGACTATAATTCATTAAAGCTATAGAAATAAAAAACGAGTTGTTTCGTTACTACTAAAAGTGTCAGAATCGTATCACATTCATACTGCAAAAACACGCATTCAAATCTCATGTTTATTCAAATATTGGTCTAATATCCTAAACAATTTTCACCTTCTGAGAAATGTTTGTTTTAACAACACTATTTAGACAACATGAAGTAATGAATCAAATAATAGGCAATTTTGAAGTTTTAGATAATATCAATAACTGCTATGCTTAACCTACAAGAGATGCCTTTACTCGCATAAGGTCAACTGAATACGGGTTCTCGCCAAGAAAATCTCAGCCTCCCACACTAGAGGCTTCGTCTCGTAAGCACTCTTAAACCTTCACCGCCCAAGAAGTGCGTCTCTGTCGTCGCGATCTGGGTTGAGACTGAGCTTAGAATAGTTATTCGGGTTCTTTACTACTCGAAGAGCGCTTCCCTGCCGTCGCGAACCCGGTATCCTGTATGACGTAATGATTGACTGGTCCGGCTTTTCCCACCATGCATTTTTTAACCATACTCACGACGGATCACCACTTATGACACGGCTGACGAGACTATCATATTTAAAATCAAATATAATTCAGGTTCTATGCTCATGGGACAATCTGTTTTATTTTACATTTTTGTTTGCATCTTGTCTAGTAAATACTCATTTAAATAAAAATTAAATGCCCCCACTCAAGATTACAGTATGTACAGTTACTCAAATTCTATTATCGATAATTAAGACATTAACAGGAACAACGAAATTTTACACAAAATCGTAGGAATAAAAGGTAATTATGTTATCACCAGACATCTTAAAGACGTAGGAAATGCAATACAATACATTTCATCTTTACATAGCCGGAAAATAATGTAACTCGCGCGCTTAGCCCACTACCATATTTTTTCAGAATAAAGTTAGATAACGCGGTGTACATGAACTGAATACGGCCACAGATATATGATTTGCGGAAAGAGAAGAAAGCAGCACAATTGCACAGTTCTCAAAAAAATCACGAAGATGAGGAGACAGACGACGAGACGCAGATACGACGTGCACGATCGCACTGCCACTAAGCAGGACTAAAAAGACAAGAAAACAGAGTGCGCTAACGCACAACTCAACAGGGCCACGAATACGAGGAGACAGCATGGTACACGAGATCATGTGCGGAAGCTCGCCGTGTGTGTCATTTATGCGACCGTCAGTACCGCCGTCCACGAGGTTAGGGTCATCGAGGATATCTGCGTCGTCTGTACTACCCACGGCTCATCAGCTTGTCTTGATGCAGATGCCACTGTTACTGACACTGTGGCTGGGCTTCTTGCTATCGTTTCGTTAGAGAATTCATTAGAGCTGTTTGCTTTTCTTTCCTATGTTTTTTCTTGCATGAATTCCCGATGAAGTAATAATATCCAGGTTTCGGCACCAAAATATAGCTGATAAAAACAGCATCACGCAGAGAAAGAAACATTTTCAGAAAATTGTCGAATCAAGCAAAAATTTATTTTTAACAAACAAACGAATTCTGAGTCATCGTAGTTTGTCGCAAACTTAACGTCTTTAGAGACCAAAACCAACTACACCTTTTTATCATAACAACGCTCGTCATTTACATTTGAATGCATTTTTCTTACTTTACTATACATTTAAGACAGAAAATTTCCATATATTTCACATTAAAATATATACTTGATTGATCCGGAACATATGTAGACAAACCAGGATGCCTATAGGTATAGCCAAGCACTTTCCCCGTAACATCACGCCATCTGAGGCACTGTATTCGCCACACTAGGTCCAATGCAGGCCAGCTTCTGGTATATCACATGGGGCCCCTCACAGTTCTGCGTGTCCTATTTTACTTTGTGTAATTGATCGCAAGGTCTCTTTGATTGGTTATAACCCATAGTTTGCCACTACTTAACATCGCTTATTGTAATACTTTGAAGCCGTATTTTAAGGACATAAAAGACATCTGATACACAAGAAGTCTTAGTAAATTTACTTTAGTCCACTACTGTAAAGCACGAACAAAAATGTACCTCTTACTTATAGAGCAGCCGATACGCGGTAAAAGCACGCAGCGCGCGGCGCGTAGTGGCATTCAACCACACGCACTACGATTGTTCATCACTTGTTTGCTTTTTGCCCTCCTAACTTGAAAATTTGAGGAGTTGTAGTTTAAGACTTGCTTTTTCAAATGAAGAGAAAAAAAAAAAGAATTTTTCTGCAGTAACATTTTGAACTTATATCGTGGTTTTCTCTATAAAAAAAATTTTAATCTTAAAACGGACTACACCATTTAAAAAATCAGGTGTAAATTTATCGATTTACCTATTTTTATATTTTTTTTAGTACCTTGTCTTCTTGTGTGAGTGAGTTGAACAGAGTGTCCTCCACTGCAAAATTGCGCTGCGCGCGCCTATTAGCCGGATCTTAATGGGATGGAACTTACACAAGATCATATGACAAGTGAAGCTTACACGTCATTAATGTGTATGTGTGCGTATTAACCTCAAGGTGCATCTTTCACACTATGTTGACATATAATCACCCTCGTTGTAAGAAAGCATGTATGTATTAAAATTGTACGTAATATGAAGGTATATATGTATGTATGAATAAATTGTGTTGTATGTGTGAATGAATAGATTATTTAAGCATTGATTATCTATTGTTCATATTGTATACCAATTTTAGAATTGACATTAAAAAATTATTTAATTATATCCAAAATTAGTTGTAAAATTTCTAAAAGGATAAATCGCGAAATTTGTAAGCTTATTAATCACATTCAAACTTGTATATGGCACTTCTTTTATTGCTGATGTGAGCTTGCGTCATCACTGATCCAACATCTTAACCACACCTGTCAAAAAATGCGATGGGTAATGTTGTATTGTTATTTCCTATTACATGAAATGATAACATGTAACATCATCGTGCAAGCCTACTGTTTTGCTGTCAACGCAGTCTGCAAGAACATCACTTATTGGTTGACCTAATTCAACCAAAGGCCTCTTTTACTCGCTCTAAATCTATAAAAACGCACCATTAAGAGAAAAAATTGCTTTTTTTACGTATGTCACCTGTCCTCTAAGCTTTTAGTCTACTCTTGACTTCCGCGACTCGCGAGTACCTTATACATGTAAGGCATAACTAGTTGACTGAAGCAACTCGGGTGCATTTTGAGAACATCAATAGTATCGAACTACGCTATGGGGCAAGGTACGACGAATGAGGCCCACGGAAAGTGGTTCCGGCGATAGCAGAGAAAGCAGAAACTGCAACATCTTACCGGCCACGAATTCATTAGTTTAGCTTAAGGGATCACTGAGAAATACTGCACGAATCATTAGGTAACTCCAAATCAGCTGTTACAATTATCAGTGATAGATGTAAGTTAGTTATCAGTCACATAATTAATACTAAACTTTGTTAGAGTGACCCGAGTTAATTGTATTTAATACAATACATTATTTTCAGTTGTTTTAATAAAAGAATATAGTTACGAAATTTATTCATATCATTAAAACAAAGGCATCTAGCCTATTAAAAGGAACAAAGAAAACTCACCAGCTGAAACCTTAGAGACCTCTGAATAACACTAAAATAAAACGGTTAAGACCATACTCTAAACAATCCGATTATAACAAATTGTGCATATGTACGGCTCACCAATGATTTTCGATTTTCGTGTAACAATAATTTCTCAGAAAGTTTTATTTTTAACTCCCATTTGATAATTCAATCACCCTTCGTACTATTAATACGACACTACCACACTATTGCGAATTTCCACGTTCAATATACACACACATCAAACTGTATTTCAGCATTCCATTTAGAAGGCCAAGGCCGTTTGAATTCTAAGAAATCCGTAAACGTTAAAGGCCATTAAATTAAATCAATATACGGAAAAATAAACACTTAAGGTACGTAAAGACTTTGGGAAAGCTATAGAAGCTTACAATACCTTACAGTGTTGTTGCTCATTTAGCTTAGGACATGGTATTTCCGCTGCGAACTGAAAACAATCTTCTGGAGCTTATTATTATGCACAAAAAAGTATTGCATACAATTGTGTACAACCAACAATAACGTAGATGTTTGTTAAATGTCGAGGCGGCAATCTTAAGTTGTGCGGTACCTTTTGGTTTTTCGATTTTACAGGACGAAATTAATATAAATTAGTTGAGTAGAACTACGGTATGCAGAATACTAAGTGATTCTGTCATCACTTTGAGCCTTAACGATATTCCTTTTGATCCAACGTTCCGTACGGAATCTAGTACAATCGATTATACATGTTTAAGAAATCTGTAGTTAATTTATGATAAGCAGCAATTTGATGCTCCTAAGATTTTGAGACGTAGTGTACTGACAATCCAAATCGGTCGGTTATCCCTTGATTATGTATCATGTTGGGTTTCAGATAGATCATTTTATGATATTTGCCACGACAATTTTATGCGTACTCCAAGAGCTATCGACTGAGACCCGTTAAAATGTTGTGTTAATGTTGATTCTTTAGTTAATTGTCCTCTTTTTAACACAGGGCTTATTTAATAAATACGCCCTGTTGTGGTGTGGGGGCATAACCATAAAAATTTTTAAATTTTCTAAACCAACGATTTTGTCTATTGGGATTCCAAAAGGTCACGTGACTCTTGCGATGTATGTGTGTGTGGATATATACCAGTGGGGCTAACGCCCCCCTGCCGCTTCGCGCGCCAACCCCCCACTAACAGAATGAGTAGACAAAATAACGACATTACTCGTGTACTTATCAATGCAGGCTGAAAATTAGTTCACAACAGCAGAATACGTGACTCACAAAGGAGTTGATAAAACATATGATTAACTTAACATAAATATTAATTTTCCAATAGTATTTTAAAATAATATTAGAGAGGCTCTTACATTACACGAATTAAAATTAAAAATAAATGCTATAGTAGTGTTAATAAGAACTTTAAGTATATCAGACTGTCTCTGTAGAGGCACAAAATTTAAAATAACAAAATTATTTTAGTATAATATGGAAGCAGAAATAATAACGGGAGAAAAAATAGAAAACAAAGTTTATATTCCTAGAATAACATTGAATACTGGCATCTTATCATCATTACCTTTTGTCTGCTATAGAAAACAGTTTCCCTTTGTATTAGCATGTTCTATGTTTTTCAACAAATCGCAAGGACAGAGTTTTGATTCTTTAGGATTGTATATTAAAAAACCTTTATTCTCTTACGGACAATTATACGTTGCTTTATCAAGATGTAAGAATTCAAAAAGAATTTTTATTCACATTGCATCCGAGAATCAATCAGAAATTGAAAATATTGTTTAGCTAGAAATTGTTCAGTAATTCAAAAATATGTAACTTTGAAGATCGTCACATTAAAACAGACGTAGGTTAATTCATAAAAACCATGAAAAACAAATATGTGAAAAATGTGGAAAGGGTTTTAAAAGAACAGTTGGGTTAAAATGATACACAAAATGTCACAACATTAAACTAACAGAATGAATTATTGTTTTAAAAGCTTAATTGCGTTTGTCTATTTAATAATACTTCCTCCTGAATTCAGTCTTTAACTTAATAAAGTCCTCAAGTAATCAAGAATTTTATATTTGGGTAGAGTAGACATGGACCAGAAAGAGATTTGAAATGTAAAAGTTCAATCAAGTTAAACAAATAATGGTACTTCAGAGACACATAGTGAGTAAAGGGCAGCGAATAGACAGAGGGAGACCTATGATCAGTGACTTAAAAAATCCTAAAAACGAGGTATGACTTAGGTACTATATTGCGTATATTTTTTAACATTTAGGATGGTTATACATTAGATAAATAAGTATTTTATTGGGGGGGAGGTGGAGGGAGAGCTAAGGGGGAGCGGGAGGGAGCTCACTCAAATATAATTTGATTAAAAATGACGTTAAAACAAGCAAATAACTACGTAAATCGAGGGGGAGCTGAGGGGGAGCGAAGGGGGGCTGAGACTCACTTTCGTCAATACAACTATGTAATATAGGGAGATATATATACATAGCCAATTGGGGGAAAAATAAGACAGGCCTTACGGGTTCAATTCTATTTTTATTTTTTTTACACGTTCAACGATTGTAGTAAGATTAAAGCCTTTCAATAACATGTTTTTGAGGAGATGACAATACCTTAGCTATTTTTTTCCAATTCAATTAGTCTTTTGCAGCTTAAAACTTTCCTTTAAAAGTGCGGAAACGCACATTTAACCTTACCAAAGCCCTGCTTCTTTTCCTATATTCAGTCGGGAACGGGAGAACTTTGTACAGGTTTGCCCTTTGGTGAATACAACGGCCATAGGCGCTTGTCTACGATCACTGCTTCAATGACATCAGACTCTTAACCACACGTGTCTAGAATGGAGGGAAACTTAGTCTTGTTTAATATTTAAGTTCTATCAAAGGTCATAAATTTTGATGATGCATAACATTACTGCGTCATAGGCACTCGTCCACGATCGCTGCTTTAATGATATCGGACTCTAAACCACATGTGTTGAGAATGGAGAAAAACTTAGTCTTATTTAATACTCAAGTTCTATCAAAGGTCGTAAATTTTGATGATGCATAACATCACTGCGTCGTGATCAGATTATCGAGGGGGTAACTTTGATGTCACTATTTATCGAATATCTGACTGTATAATATGTACATGTAAAATGCATAAATATTTTTCCTCCACGAAACATTTGTTCTTAGCATAGTAAATAAAATATTAATCAATCTCTCTCTCTCTTTTTTTTTCTCAGCGAGCCATGAAGCAATGAGACTAAATTTCAGCATGAACTGAAACTAGCCGCTTCTCCCAGCCAAGTGACGGTCACAGTACGGCACAACTATAAAAGTAGTTAAAAGCCAACTGAGAGCCGTTCAATTAATCAGTACAATACCATGACATATAAATAACGTAGGAATAACTAAATATTTTTATTTTGCAATAAACTATTAGTTAATCTGCATAAAAGGCTAATTTCGAAAAATTCGTCGTACTTAGCATTTAAAGAATTCAAAACAATAATACTGCGATAAAAAAAGTGTACACGATCATAATTAGATGAACCTAATTGTGTCTAACAACTTTTGCAAGGGTACATCTTTTCGTTTTGCAATTAATAATTAGTTTGTTAGCATCTATTGTAGATTTTCATGAAATTTATCAAGGCTGTTACATTTCAAAAATTGGAAACCAAATACTTGAAACAAATTTGATGACATATACCTAATATTGTCTATAAACTTTTGCAAGGGTACACCTCTCCCTTTTGCAACAAATAATTAGTTTATTAGCTTCTATCGTAGACTTTTATAAAATTTATCGAGTTTTTTCAACACTTCCAAGATTAAACATTTTTTCAAGATTCAAAATTTTGCAAAGGTGCACACATCTATTTTGCAATAAATATATAGTGTATCAGCTTTTATCGTTGATTATCGTGAAATTAATCGTAAGAGTTTTTTACATTTCCGAAATTTTAAACCATATACTTACACAAAATACAGTTTATACCACTATAATCCAATATACTTTATGTTGTCTACCAACTTTTTCCAGGGTACACACCTCTATTTTGCAATAAATAATTAGTTCACTAGCTTCTATCTTAAGTTTTCGGGACCTTAATTAGGGACCTTATACTGAAACGAAATAGAATATATTTAATCATAATGAGATGTACCTAATGTTGTCAAACAATTTTTGCAAAGGTGCAGCTCCCCATTATATAATATTAGTTAATCAGCTTCTGTTGAAATTTTCTTGAAATTTATTAAGTTTTTAACATTTCTTAAATAAGGAACCTTATACTTGAACAGTATAAAATTCATACAATCATAATAAGATGTACCTAATGATGTCAAACAAATTGTGCCATGGTACACCCTTCCATTTACCAATAAATAATTAGTTTTACAGCTTCTATTGTAGATTTTCATGAAATTTATTATTAGGACAACATAAAGTAATTGTTATAATAAAAGTTACACGGTTATATAAGGATAAAGAATTTAAGGTTACAGAATTATAGGGTAGAAGAATTTGTTATTTCGATTGTAAGTGAATGTGAGACATTTCTGAGACCGAAAAATGTTTCTATCAAGGAGGTTCAATACAATCTTTTAGCGAGGTCCCGATTAGAAAAAATCTAAGGACCACCCGCGCCGGAGACTATCATACGGCACACTGGACATAATACTCTTGTCCTGTGTAACGCGTGTAATCACGTACGTATACGGACAGTACACGGCACCCGTCTCTTACGGCTGCCATGTACTACCCGTACCCTGACCGTACATTATACATATCTATGAAGCCTATGAAAATTAGCAAAAACAAGCGTCTAAATTTATGGAAAACACCATGTTTTGCATGTAAGACACTATCAATCTACAAGGTACCAGAGCAAAAAGTATTATTTGTAATATTCCTCCATTATAATATGATACTAACTTTAAATTTAAAGTAATTAACGCTTTTTTATACATTTTAAAACATCTTTCGATATTAAGTGTCTTTATAACAACACTATAGGTAAAATTAGTCAATAAAAAAGTATTTTCAAAAGATCTACAATGGAGTTAATATACGTATGAATAGACATTTATTACATATGAGATACGTTAGAAAAAGAAATAGAGAAACAGAGATCATAAATATATGTTTGAAACACGTAGCAGTGAATCTGATGTTGATAGTGACAATAATATTAATTTGAAATGCAAGCAATCGATTGCAAAAAATTTTAAAAGACTGTGCAAAAGATCGTAAGCCTTAAAATATACAAATTGATTATTTGTTGAAAAAATTTAAATTAATTGAATAATACTGTGACCATCGGTTATGTAACTACATAAAAATGGATACATTTTTTTTTGTTACGATGTAAGTTTAAAATTAGGCGCTCATAAATATCAAGCGCACTCGCGCATCAAGTAGGTAATTTTCTGGGAGCTCGTTACGCAGCACATCCCGTACCGTCGCCCGCGCCGCAGTCACCGAGCCTAACGCTAGCACTACATGGGAGAATTACAATATGTGACTTGAAGCGACTACCTGTCTCTTTCTCTGGCACATCGGTATCATAAACAAGGACAGCGAAGATTCATATGCCGCCCTAAAACCGAGGTCTCATGTTGCAGCTAGAAGAGAGACCTGACACTCTAACTTTGACTCCCTTGCTTGGAAGGCTATGAGGCCTCTCTTTCCAATCGAGTTTTTGTTAGCAGTCATTTGTTGCGCGCCTTACAACACTTTGTATAAATCTCTTTCTTCCTTTTAATTCATGCGTTGATTAATATCATTATTAACTATTTCATAATCTTCGGAAATACTTGAAACGCAAATGTTTCATAAAGAAATTGTTTGTCATAATTATAATCCATTAGCGTCCTTATTGGTAAAACGGAGTAATTTTGTATAACCGACGTTCAATTTGGATTACTGTTATGGTCTTTAGAAAACGAGTTTAATGATAATATATAAATTAAACGTACAACTCAATGGTCTTTTTTTTATCCCCAATTTCGATTTATAATTATTTGGGTTAATCCTTCACCCTTCCGGGTTCGCTTGATCTGTTAAATCGAGTTAATAGTGACCACCGACCTTCACCATTCCTCGGTGTTGTCCTTTCATGACCCTTTTTGTTTAATAATCCCAGTGTGTGCGTTCAAAGGTAAGATATCGAATGTTACAATACTTTACTCGTAATCTCATAAAACATTACTCGAAGACAATCTGACCAAAGAATATAAAGCTGAAAAATTTAATCCAAATGACGTTAGCGATAATTTAAAGATAGCTTATTTTGGAATTGCAGGAAATTCACAAAGATCGATGAACTTGTTATTTCATAATATGATAATATTATTGAACTGCAATTTTACATTGACGGTGTATTATTATTTGGATCAAGTGCTACTGAATTTTAGCCGATTCTAGGTAGAATTTATTTAGGATATTAAAAAAATAAAAAGAAAAAAAATATTGCATGCAATTCATTAGGTCTGCCAGCTATTCTCGGTACACAGCCTCACGGGCAGTACAAGGGCAGTACATGGAAGCCATAATATACGACAGCCGTATGCTGTCCGTACACACACCTGATCACACGCTGTAGACAGGCCATGCATTACGGAAGCTTGTGTCCACCATCTGTAGGCAAGTTGCTTCTCTTCGCTTTTGAAAAAAACCACAAAGTAAAACCATGTTAAAAAACCACATAAAAACATGTGGTTTTACCACTCCGTTTTCATGTGGTTTTTGTCTCAACTCACCATGTGGTTTTTAAGTAAAACCATATGGTTCTTACAAGCTTTTCTTTTTATAAAAGAAATTATTTCTACTTAAATTTAACTATTTAAAAATCTTAATAACGCATCAACAATGAATATAAAAATAAAACAAAAAAAAAGCCTCTAAAGTGGATTGAACTTTGGTTAACAGATTCTTAGCCAAGTATCTTATCCATTGGGCTGGACTTAGATTTGATTCTAGTTTCCAATTTTGTGTCCTTATAAGGTACAGAAGGCACAGTATTCTATTGTTTGTATTTGTACATAACTAGTTATTTACATATAAACTACAGTTAAATCGTGTGAATTTGTGTATGCAATAAATTTAACGTTGTTATTATTAATATTTGTAAAGATATTTGTTTCCAAGATAAAATGGCTACGGTAATTAAAATTTTAATTAAATTTGCTGTTTATACATACCAAAATGATACACTTTTCAGTCATACATTATCCAATAATTATATTAATATTTAATGAATAACTAATCAAATTAATAATTATGTTTTGCCATTTAGTTGTAAATAAAAAAAATTTTACTTAAATACAAATATTCTAAGAATATAGATGGATAAGATACTTGGCTAAGAATCTGTTAGCCAAAGTTCAATTCACCTTAGAGGCTTTTTTTTTGTTTTATTTTTATATTCATTGTTGATGCGTTATTAAGATTTTTAAATAATTAAATTTAAGTAGAAATAATTTCTTTTATAAAAAGAAAAGCTTGTAAGAACCATATGGTTTTACTTAAAAACCACATGGTGATTTGAGACAAAAATCACATGAAAACGGAGTGGTAAAACCACATGTTTTCATGTGGTTTTTTTACATGGTTTTACTATGTGGTTTTTCGATATGATTTTTTCCAAAAGAGTCGCTTTCCTTATAGACCAAGAGCTGAGGCCGGAGGGTGGTCAAAATCCTAATCAGCCGCCACTCTTACCAGAATTGAGGAACCTCATGATCCGTAGAGATCCGAAATATTTTTGTCATATTTCATTTTGGGAAAGAGTTTTGTTGGTATTTAAAAAGTGCCATATGGTTTTTATAAAAACCAGCCGTAACTTAAATTAATAAATAGAAAATAAAAAGTTGTCAATGAGAATTTCGTTAGTGGCAGGATTAGAATGCATCTTGTACCCGAAAATCGACCTTCAAATAAATAGACCCCCTACCTGATCGTATGTACAATACTTATTTAAGATAATAAATGAGGCATTGTAGATAACATTATAGATAAGAATAAAATATCTATACTTTTGGAGGTCGATTTTCGGGTACAAGATGCGTTCTAATTTTGCCGCAAATGGCACTATTTGTTCACTAAATGACAACTTTTTATTTTCTATCCATTGATCTAAGTTGCGGCTGGTTTATAAAAAAATCCATATGGCACTTCTTAAATACCGACAAAACTCTTTACCAGAATGAAATATGACAAAAATATTTCGAATCTCTAAGAATCATGAGGCTTCTCAGTTCTGGTGAAAGTGGCGGCTGGTTAAAATTTTGACCACCCTCCGGCCTCAGCTCTTGATCTATCAGTATAGGCAATGCAATTTACTTACTTTGCTCAAAAAGCAAAATTAAAAAAAAGCGTCATAACTTGTTTTTGGATCTTCCAGCAAATATTTTTACAATATTTATTAATTTTTTGAGTATACACATAAATGTTTAAAAATAAGTAACTGTTATCCATGTTACGATCCTCCATTTATCATTAAATTACCAGACTTCTTCCTGGAATCGTTAGAAATTCGCTTTCATTTTGGTAAATAATTTCTATTCTGTCTTCGCTGACTTCCTCCATCGTACTCTGTAAATTTATTCAAATACGTAATTAAAACCACAGTTTTCTTTTTTAATGATAAATGGAGGATGGTAACATAGATAACAATTACTCGTTTTCTAACATTTATGTATATACTCACAAAATTAATAAATGTTGTAAAAATATTTGCTGGAAGATTCGAAAACAGGTTATGACACTATTTTGGATTTTGCTTTTTGAGCAAAGCAAGTAGTTACATTGCCTACACTGAGGAAAGCAAGCAACTTGCCTGTAGATGGAGGATACAAGCTTCCGTAGTGCATGGCCCGCTAGTTGGACCGTATACGGAGCCTCCGGCACCATAAGTGGCTGTACACGCCACGTGGATTCATTTCTAATAGGGTGGTGAAGCGGGGTCAGGGGTGTAGGAAGCTCACGGCATTACCGACAGAACGTAATACAGTTTATTCCTATGACGTCACATACATTGATCTTATAAACCTAATCATAGTTGATATTTTTATGTCAAAAATCATCATTTTGTCTTTAATTAGTATGGATATGAATAAAAATTAGAGGGACATACGATTCTGCAGTATTTGAAGAAGTAAAATTTTTTTTTTCTATTTTTCAACCATTACTAAGGTATTTCATGTTTAGGTCACAAAAATTTTCCTATATCAGCCCTTGTTAAGTAGCTTATTATTTATTTTGAACTATCGTAATAACTACATGGCTGAGATCACCCTAAAAACGCACGTTTATTTTTCATAACATATAGAATTAATCAAAAACTAATTTTGAGCTCTCAACCATTGCCGATGGTATGTATCGAACCTCCTTAAACTCTACCTAACTTTGTTCTACATTGCCTACTTCTACCTGACAGTGCCAAATTTTGGAGATTCAGACCTTTAGCAAAGTTAAGAAAGGTTCAGCCAGCAAAGTTTGGCCAAGTTAGGCATGGTACAGCAGAACCAGCAAAATTTGGAAGATTTAGATACAGTCCAGAATATTATAAAAATTTCAACAAAGTTTGAACAACTTCAAATAAGTATACAAATCGCACTCAAGCGTGGGCAAAAGCACGTCATTATATTTAATATTATATTGTATGCAATGAAACATGGCGATACTTGAGTGATTTTACCGTAAGCGGCTCAAATTAGTATCAAAACCTTTAATTTTTTGTTGTCATACCTATTACTGGGTGTTACATAAAAAAAAGGAAATTAAAATTAATATACTACGAAATCTTTGCATCAAAAGTTGGGTGATATTTTTTTTTATTTAGAGGGGGTACAAATGTGACCAATACTTTAAAAATTTATAAAATTGTTTTTCAAAAATCGAAAAGCTTAAAAATTTTTCTGTGTGTATTTCTACATTATATTCTTGTTTAATACTTTATTTCACATTAAAAAAGGGAAATAGTTAGACTCAAAGTTAAATTAAGATTACAATTATTAGCTTGGAAGTTTTTTCCAAGAAAGTTCAACTTTTCCAACATAACTTCGAGTGTACGAAGCAAAAAAACCAACTTACGGCAGAATCACCCTCTCACTTAATACCGTATATTCTTGTATAGTATATCCTTTTGTACTAACAAGAATCAATACTTAACGTACATAAAATCTTAACTAGTATAATAACTACTCTAACAAAATATTTATTTTTCTCGTGTTAAGTGCACTTGATCAATACAATAAAAATACACATAAAATTCAGAATATCTTAGAACATTTGTTACTGTATAATTATGTCAAACAACTTATTGAAATTTCAGTGCCAGCCGACGCCCGTGTTTTAAAACATGCGCACTGCAACCGGTTAGCCACCTAGTTGCAAGAGAAGGGTACGGATAGGAGCACTGAGCTGCTCCACTTTGGAACTGACCCGAACTGAACAGGTGTAGGGCTACCATGGCTCCATCTCTGCGGGGGCAGGAGGTGGATCTTAATTTTGATGTGCAAATCATGGCTTGTGGAGACAATACAAAGGTTATGAGAATTTCAGCAAGATTTTTTACTGCAAACGACTTTATTATATGAAATTCTAGCGAGTAATGAAAACCTTCGAGAAACTTTACTTTGGAGAAAAAAAAAATACTTTTAAATATTAATATATATATATGGTTCCTAATCAAACTTCTTCCTATCCACCTTTCCTTCATGCCAAACTCACCTGATTATCCCATCTCTCTTTCTCCCCTTACATAGCCAGACGAAAACCGAACATCTGTTCGACACTTCGACCACTCTATCAACTTAAAGGTTAAACATACGGCTGAAACATCACGACCAGAAATTAGAGTATTGAACGAGCAGCAAAGAATAAGATTTGGCTAAAATCGACTCCTGATGTCGGTGTTGCCAAGAAGTTAAAAAAAAAAAAAGCTGACCCAGCTGTTAAAATGTGACTTTTTTGATTTTTTTTTCCACTTCCCTTTCAATGAAATTGATAAAACGCTCCGGCTGTGTGATGCAGAAATAGATGAAGATAATACACAAATTTTTTTGCAAATAAAAAATTCAATTATTAGTCCGTTATTGAAAAAACATCAATTTCTTGTATTTCGCCCTTAGAGTGAGCTAGAGCATTCTTTTTATTGAACTCGTGTTTTTTTATGACAAATCCAATGACGTTTGTTAAGAAAAAAAAAATGCAAAACTAATTGAGATATTCACAATTGTTTAAGTTGCAAAATACATTTATTGCAGGCAAAACGTCAAAACTCACAAAAATCAATTCTTTCTAATTTTTTTATTATTACTAACATCAAATACAATGTTTTTAACGAAGCGAAATGTCGATAAACCAACTGTGAAGCATGGGATATCACTTTAAAGTTTCACTTTAAAAAATTAATTAACAAAAAACTAACAATTATTTTGCAATTTTACGAATAGATATTTGTTATGCAACTTAATAGCTATATTTTGCACGGTCATGTTCAAATTAACATTATAATTTTTTCTTTAAGTCGATCTAAAGTTTTTCAGCATAAAAAATTTTTTCTATACTTTTTTGCTATTAACATGTTACTAACAATTATTAATAGATTGGTAAAAGTGTCTACTTTATAGGAAATTTGATGACGAAGAGATTGGTGGTCGAAAAATTTCTCCAAGAGCAATAAAAGCGAAGACATAAGCAAAAAACCAAATAAAAAATTGTCATTTTTCCATTTAATTGTTATATGAATAAATGAAGCCGACTTTTGATTGGGACAGAACTATTTCTCCCGTATTGCTGGGAAAATTTTGAAGGGAAATGATCAATTTTCTCTCTACTGGAAAACATAAGATTGAAAAATCCTTCGGGCCATGGAAAAGTATATAAAGCCGGCATCTTTTAAAACCAATTTAGCCATTCACTGGCAAACGTTCAGAGCAGAAGTATTTGTCGTAAGGTTGGATCAGAATTACTCTTTCGACTCTAAACATTTAATTATGAATCACTGATTATTTCTGAGGTACAAGTTTGACGAATTTAATAGTGAAGCTGTAAAGGAGAACAAACTTGATCAAACAGAACATTCTTTAACAGACAAGCGACATGAACAAATCTCCGCTTTAGATCACCAACACTACTAAGCTCTACGATAAACGGGAGGTGCTTATCATGGTAATGTCTCTGACATAACACAAGGAGACATTAGAAAAGAGCACTAAAACTAGCTTTAATACTTCAGAACGTAGTGGTTTTCCATGCAACCAGTTTGGTGTTAGACATGCTGGTCAGAGAAGATCACCTTGAGGTATCCAGGTAGTCACATTTGCGGGAAACTTTAGTCAATAGAGCCATCTAACGTCGAACTAACTTGCTATTAAATACATAACAACTTAACTAATTTCACAAAAAAGCCCTTAGGGCTCACAAAAGTTTTTAACAATGTCCAGAGTTGCAAACGGGCGAACTAGAAGAAAAACTTTGAATGATTTCAGCGTATACAATTTCGGGCGTTAAGAAAAGGACGCAGAGCATTTATTGAGACTGGAACTACAGCTTCAAAATCGATTAATTAATAATCCATTAAGGAGGCTCCCTCGTGACAGTTCCCAAACCAAGACCAAATGAATAGTTAAACATCTACTGAATCCAATGAAATAATTATTTATATCGCTTACCCTGCAAAATTTCTAGATATTAATTTAATGTAGCGCTTTCTAACACGTATTCTTATAGTGGAGCTCGCACACGTAATGACAACAACTTAAAAACTCGAATAAATCAACAGTTCCCGTAATAAGAGCGCACACGTTTTGTAGAAAAAAACCTCCTCTTTCAAATGACGCCTAGCATAGTAAGTGTTACCCTGAACAATTTCGATATATTCTATAAAAAATTGATAAAGTCATAGTATTTTCATAGGTTAGTCTGTCTTCCTTTGCACCAGTGATGCCAACTATACCTGAGTTTGCGAGAAAATTCGAGATCTACGACAAGGGTTGGCAATTCTGCACGAGGGAGCCTCCATAAGTGACAGATCAGCTAATGATTGTAACCCTGACATTGATTACTCAAATTTTCAAGCCATTTAAGTCAGTAGGACAACATGCATTTGTATTTATCATATTGCTAAAAAGTAGAGAATTGAGGCTCTAGAACTTATTTGCTCTGGTTGTTAAGTTTTCTGATTGTAAAAAAATTTTTGGTTATAAATTTTTCATTAGTCTTGAACATTACAACTTTGCCCACCTTACCCAACTTTGCTAAAGGTTTTCCTCGCCATAGTTTGGTAATATTTTAGAGGCTTAAGCAATAATAGATAAAGTTAAACAACGTTGAGAGCATTCAGTATATTTGGAACTTCTAAATTAAATTCTACCGTCAAGTATAACTCAACAGATGTGCAGTTTAAATTTCAGTGCATGATGCCATTCATAACGGAAAAAAAAACATTAAAATCCAAAATTTTAATTTGAGTCTGATGCATTTTCATTTTTTCACCAAATGTTCCAGGTTTTTTTTTTGTAGAAGTCGAGCAGCATGCTACGAAAACTAAGAGTAGATTATTTAAATAATGTTCTTTTTACTGAAATCGAGAATGCCCAAGGTTACCGAGCTTGCTACTTAATATTTTCAGGTGTGATGGTCGAATGTCACACAAACAGATAGTACAAAGATTATGAGCCACATGTGTCTGAAGTTTCGAGCACTCGCTCAGGTGATTTTTTAAAATTAACTTTCCCGCGCTTATTTTTTGCCAACTAGTTTATTACAATAAAGACAATAATAATTTACAATATTATCGTATTTGTAGCCAAGAAAATTTTTGGCAACGTAAATTAGGATTTTTATGTGCGTATTAACCATGTACATGAATATAATAGCTTATAACTCAGATTCAATATTCCCACGCCCACTTTGCAACTGTAGCAAGTTTAGTAAATAATCATTTGTATTTTACCCTTTCACGAATGTCGGACTTAAGGAAAATTTTCTACGTCATTATTACCCACACGTTTTCGACTCAAATAAGCTAGTTTTTACAATAATAATTACGTAACTCTCTTTATAATAATTTTCCTTCGCCCAAATTGCATCTACTATAAGATAATGTAATAAACATTCATCCATAATAATTTTATTATATTCTGAGTTAAGGAAAAATAACGGCAGTGATATAACTTACCGTTTTTCCGACCTGACTTTACTTTCTTTGGGATATTCAGCTTGTTATTCTAATTTTACAAATTTTTCCACTCCAAATTTTATACTAACTAATAATTAACCATATAAACGCAATACATTAACCCCCAAAATTTAATCAAACATTCATTTTCTATATTTTTAAAGAAAAATACAATAATTACATCTTTGTCGTAACACGTAATATTGTAATATTTATCAACTTACAAATTAAAATGACTTTTCACTGATTTTTCTAAATCTCATTTTCGAATCTACCCGCGTTTAATCAGTCTCAGCCAATCACGTAACGAATAAACAGGCTTTATCACGTGATCCATCGTTTTTTTAAGTTAGGATTAGTACCCACACGTTTTTGACCCAAATGAGCTAGTTTTTACCATAAGGAGTACATTACTTTCGTTTTAATGATTTGGCCTTGCCCATTTTTTGCTAACTAATTAATTACAATGAAAAAAAAAAAAATTTACGTCATTATTTCACAAACCTCTTTAACTCTAATGAGTCAGTTTTTATGATAAGTATGTTACTTTTAATAATTTTTAATTTTCCTGTCCAAATTACATCTTTTTTTAGCTGATGTTACAATCATTTTTGGGCTTTAGTTTTATAGCAATCTGAGTTGAGGAAGAATAACAGGAGTGATATAACTTACCCTTATTTCGTGTTCCTAATTTTTACTAATTTTCCCGCACCAATATGTATACTAACCTTTAAACTAACCCAATATTTACGTATTCAGAGTCGAGAAAAACGTTTAAGAATCGTCAAGAATGGTTACAGGCGTGTTGACCGTTGTACCGCATATTTAAGCCCATGTACCGGCCGAATTAGACTATTTTTACACCGATTTTGTTGCTAAGGTAAGCTTACAATATAATAAAACCATTAATTACTGTAGGAATGTCAGACTTGAGGAAAATTCTTGAAGCCAGCATTCTTTATATTTTTAAAAAGAATTTGTTCAAATTAATTTATTGTAACTGCACCTGAACAAGGGTTTGACTACAAAACTGTTTTCGTGCGCACTTATATTTATGTTTCTCTAAATTATTTAGCAAAAGGCATTAAATCTCGAAGAGTACTAAAGTTTACTTTTTGCCGCTTTGAGCGAACCGTGGAAAGAAATTCTTACTATTTTGTGCGCCTTACTACATACTTACGTACTGTAGCATGCGTTGTTGACGCACTGCCTTCACGGACAGCATAGCTCTGTGTCTCGTAAACGATTGATAACGACTACGCTGCGCTACGGCAGTCGAGCCACACTTTCTCGCGCGCCCCGTCTCTTTCTCTTGTATGTACTTGTACGTACAGGCAAACCCTAACGCGTGTGCGCTTTTTCTCGCTTACAGTAACAGCTTACTATATAGCCAATTCAGAGAAGAAAGTCCCTACGAGAAGGATATATTATAAAACTGTGTACCTTATAACTGCCTGCTTATAAAATATCGCGCATTTTAATGTTCACTGTAAATTGTTTTTCTGCAAATTTATCATGAAGTTTCTATGAATTGTGAAAAAAATGGCAGTGATGAGTGGCAAGGTGTTTAAAAATAGAAAATTGTCTGCAGAGATAATAAAGCGCCGTGGAACAAAGTATGCTCATATTATAGCTAGACATGTACAGTGCACGGAAGACGTTAATTTGAATGTGTATGGTACAGGATCCTTGATAAAAAAGGTATGCAATAGTTTAAGCTTCTTATTTTTTTTATTTCTTTAAAAGTAAGTATCAAAATAGGCACAGTAAGTTCTGCCGACAGCGACAACGCATCAAAAGATATTTCAATAGTTAGGTAGTAAAAACTAGAAAGGCATGCATGCGATTTACATCAAAAAGCCACTTATTTGTTTCCAATTTTTTACAATTACTGACACAATTAGAAGTGAATAATCAGAAAAGTTAGAGTAAAGTTTCAAGCTTTTAAAATAAAAGTTTATTTTCACATCGATTGAAAAATTTGTGACAAAATTCATTTCATTACAATATCTAAACTTACGTCTACTCAATGCTAGTATAGTATTTTTATAGGCTACATTTGTATGTGTGTATAGGTGCATGCAAGTGCGCGTGTCTATATTTAAGCCCATGCTGTGTTTCTTACTAATTTTTTTTTGCTTTGTGCTTTTTGGCGTAATTGAAGCCAAAAAAATATATTTCATGATATTGTCTCTTTCCTTTTTATTATCTATTTAAATAAAGATTTAGAAAATGGTGCGAGCGCTTTGCGCCAGAGATACTAACTATGCCTATACTCGTTGATATGTATAAAAACTAGATTGAACACATCTTTAAATTGTACAATAATCTACGCACTATAACACGCAGTTCAATCTCCATACCGAGACACTAATAAAAGTTGTATACTGGTCACGATGTGTTAATAAAATTGTGAAAGTATTGTTTTTTTATGAAATAAAAATTTTCTTTTAATCGTTTTCAACCAAAATAGGTTTCTTATACTCTGAGTTTTTTTTCATGTCTAATGTGCAGGTGGCATAAATTAAAGGATTTTTTTTTGGGGCTGTGGTTAAACGATGCAGAAATCGTACGGCACTAGATGAAATTTTGGCTTAAGTGTCTAAAAGTCACTAATTGGCTCCGTTATTTTCGGAACTAACTAGGAACATAACAAGCTAAGCAGTATGTATGTGCATGTAGGTATGCGTGTGAATCCGTGTTTCCCTCTCTACCGTTTTTATCACTCATGCGGTCCGAAAAATGGCGTAATTTAGAACCAAAAATTATACATCTATACATGATACATACAGACATTATAATTGAATTTAAAATCCAAAAAGTGTAATACAACGAGTGAAACTCGTATTCACGATTTTTTTTGTACACTACATAGTATTGCGAATAAAATAAGACCAGTCCCGAACCTGTACTTTCAAAAAAAATTTTATTAAAAACGATGACGTTTGGCAGAACCTTTGTAGATTTTCTTATGTATGTGTGGATCATACGTAAAAATTATGTATCAATCCCTAGGGCTCGATACGCCTCGCACCTTGGTCATGTCTATTTTAATGGGAAATATGGTCAGACCGGACCAATTTTTTACTTTTTACTCAATTTAAACCAGTTATGAAAAATCGATTTACTAGTATTTTTGAAATGTTTATTACTCCTATATTATGCTTTATACAAACATTTGTTGTTAATATACCTGGTATGCCCCACCCCCTTTTTAACTGTCCAACATACTGATAGCTGCATGTATGTATTATTATATTTCTAAACCTCTATGCAGCGACCCGGTACATCCATTGTCAGCAAGTACTACAGATTTAAGGAAGCAAGTACAAAAAATTGCAAAGTGGACCAGGCCTTGATATTCATTCTTCAATTGCAGTTTTCATAATGTATTACTCTTATTTTGTTTCACCTCAAGCTTGTTGATGATTTTTTATCTGTATAAAGAATTGATTGGTTGTAAGGGTGATAAATATGCATTTCTTTTTCTTCCTGTAGCAATACTTTCAAATATATGTGCAAATTTTTACTTGCATCTGAAAAAGTGGACATCAAGGCCTGACTGCACTTTGTCGACTATGACTATAGTCGACTATGTGCCCTCGTTGGGTACTGACGTTGTTTGAATTTTCGAACAAAATAATCTTTTTGACTTGAAAAGACTCCTACCCAAAGAGGAGAGAAACGTCGTCAGGGGAAATAATAAAAAATTATGTACAACAGCAATAGCCATTGGTTTTATTATTTGATGAATTTTGTCTTGCTCGCTGTTGTTGGAGTCATAAACATCATAAGTAATTATTATTGTTATTGACTATTATTTATCATTATTATTATTTATTATTGTTATTAACTATTATTTATTATTATTACCATTATTTATTATTATTTGCTGACTTCTTTGATCTTTTCATAAATGAACGACACTGGATATCAATAATAATGTTTACAAACTCTATAACAAATATAGGTTACAGCCTCTCTTATTAGACGTGATTTTAAAAACATCAGTCCACCGTGATAAGGTTTTTATACATATCTACGAATATTTTTCGATTATTTCCACAAATATAAGTATTTAAACTAACATATTAACTTTCATAAAATCTTCTAGATTGCAGATGAATGTAATAAGCAGAGTAACAGAAATTTTAAAGATCACGAATAATACTTACGGAAGGTTCCATCTTCGCCGATGAAAAATATTTTGAGGCAACTTTTAGATAATAACAAGATAAGTTCAATACAAAAAATAAACCAAAAAAACAACAGTTATGACAACGTCACCGTAAATACGTCGAAACTTTTTCTTGACCAAAAACACAACGTAGTACACCTTAAAGAAACCAAATCAACAGAGATCGAAGGCAGTAAGAATACTATTTTTGATGATTCGATTTCTAACAGCAAGTCTGAGACACACCTAAATTCAATATCTAAAGTTAACGATAACAATTTAAGGAATAATAACGATCTCACTTAAATTGCTAACAAAAAAATATGCATTCCTGAAACTGAAGTGAAATGCAATGAGTATTGTAATAAAGGAACGACATTAACACTCGGAAGCAGTACTTCCAAGGTAGATTGTCTTAGTGGAAGAGCTGATATTGTCAAAAATCAACATTCTGCTGAAGTGTGTCCACGAAAAGTACAACCAAAGAAACGGGTCTCCAATGTTGTTAGTTCATTCATCAAAGGAAAATGTAGGACTATTTGCTTTGAAAACCGTTTATTTAATGTTATTCTAATAATTGGAGATGGTAATTGTCTTTTTCAGTGTTTTTCTTATCATTTATACGGTAATGAAAAAAATTATGACATCATTCGACAGGAAATAGTGGAATACGCTACAGAAAAGTGTGATAGTATAGCAGACACTTTAAAGTGTACTTTGGTAGAGAGAAAAAAATTCAAAGATGCCGAGGAATACCAAAAAATTATGGGCAGGGACGGAGAATTTGGTACTGATTTCGAAATTGGAATATTCGTTGCGATGTATCAGATTAATTTTTTATAATTTCGAAAAATTAGAGGTGTGATCTCAAAATTTCTCATAAATGCTAATGTGGTTTCTAATAAACATATTTATTTATATTTTCCTGGAACAGACCACAGAGGTCACTGAGAAATTTTTAAAGAACCAAACTCTGCGTGTGATAATGAACAAACCTTGAAGTAGCACGAAAACGGTGGAAAAAAAACTTTCAGGTATTGGATAAATGTATCAAAGACTGTAACGGTTCTGATGTTTTAGCAAAATGTAGCCACAGTATCAATGATAATAGAGCTAATATGAGCAGTGCGACAAATAAAAATGACGAGTTTAATACTGTAAGTGCTGAACTTAAAAATAATGAGTCCCATGATACTCACCATAATAATGACATGAGCACATACCAGCTTTCTACTGACATGCATGAACCACTTGATACTGAATATTGTTCAAACAAATCTGGGGAGGGAGAAAGAAGAGAATTTTCTGATGGAGATGATAGTAACCGTACTTTTATTGATAACAGACAAGAAGATAAGACTGTTTCTCCCATTCGAATTCATCATACAGAAATACTTTTGCAAAGTAAAGTTAAGTGTGATGAAATTTATGCAGTCGAAAATGAGAAAACTAATAATGGTTTCCACTTTAAAGGATATGCTGATAAATGTAATAAATATGATAATGGTATTGATGACTGCATGGATAAAAATAACAATGATGACCAGAATAGTGATGGTGCGGAAAATGCAGAGGACGATGACGACGAAGACGTCGACGAAGACGAAGACGACGATGAAGACGACGACGACGATGTTAAAAATTATGGTGATGATTGCGACGATAGTGACTGTGATAGCGTCAATGACGGTGATTATGAAAAGAGTCGGATGAAAAAAAAAAAAAAAATCTTTGAAAAAAAAAATTGTCGCAAGAATATTAAATACAAATATGACATCGCTAATCTTAAATGCCCATTCACAATTTTTAAATTTGATAATGGTGACATAGCACCTTACACTATAAAGTATGCTTTCAAAAAACTAATGTATACGAAATTACAGTGTACCTGTACTCTATCTTTTTGCAGCAGAGTAAATTTTAACGAACAAGATATCACTGCTTACGCAGAATGCAGATCAGCAGAGCATAAGCAGTGGTTCCGCTTTAGATTATCAGGTATTAACGATAACTGTGCAGTACTGCTTATCGCAAGTGACATAAAAGGTATTAAATACGTACATGACATTAGCAAAACGGGACATTTGTTTGAATCTTGTCAAGGACAAAGACGTCAAACCTTGGCAGAAAAGCTGCGGTATGGAAGAGCAGCCACTGTACTTACGGAGATCGAACAAGACGTTATTCCAGAACTATTACATGATGGTCATGCACAAGAATTAGTACGACAAAATACGTTGTATAAAATAAGGTCAGAAGATCTAAAAAAAGGTAGATTATCTTTGCAGTCATTGGATTTATCTGATCTCATACAGAGGTATATAAGTCAGCAAAAAATGGCTGATCCATTCCTACGTTTCATAGAGCTTCCTTTATGTGCTGTAATGTTCACTGAAGAGGACCTGCTTTTAATCATTGATAAAAAACGAAATATATTACACATGGACGCCACGGAATCCGTAGTACGTAAGTAAACTGGTCTGAATTGTAATCAGCGATATTATTATACTATTGTGGTTGCCTATAAATATGTCATAGTAGAGCTGATCAGATGGATAACATGTGATCATACCACAAAAAATGTAAGTGTTGTTTTAAAGTGGTATGAGTTTTTCATTATGTTAATAAAAAAAATGGCCACTATTTTATACCATTACAATTGATTGGTCATGGCCATCAATTCACGAAATTTTACATGAGGAGAATGTTATGAACATAAGTATGTACTTGTTAATTTTGTATAAGTATTGTGTCGATCTAGAACGAAATTTCCCTAAAGGTGTAATTTTGATAAAATTTTATGAAAATTGTTTCAAGAACTATAGATACAACTTTTCCTGAATTAAAAGACAGGAAAACATTTTATTTTAAGTGTATGAGCATTATTTGTTTGTCTAGAAATTTTGAGCAATTGTGTGAATATTTTCGGCACTTGAGTACAATACTATTATCGAAAAGTGAGCGTGGATCTTCGGAAAGTATTGTTGCGATTAGCAACCGTGCTGCTAAAAATAAAAAAAGTATAGAGGATCTTCACGAATTTGAAAATCTCGAGGAACAAACGAAGGATGAAGAAATACTTCACGAAGACGAACAAAGTGATACTATTTATAGGAACTCTCCATTTTTCAATGTTTTTACCAAAATTGAACAGCGATGACAATTGCAAGCCTACAAATACATATTTTTCTCCCGAACTCTTGGAACATATATTATGTTATTGGATCCCATATGTGCCAATGTGGAGCGGTTTGGACCTTGATATAATAAATCCTGATGTCTCTCGTGTAACAAATGCGTTCGTTGAAACGACACACAAAAATAATAAAGATCTGGTGTTCAAATGTTCAGAGAATTCATCGATTGCTGATAGAGTGCGCGAGTTAGAAAATCACCGGAAAAATATCACGGAAAAATTAGAATTGAATATTGACCTTAGAGGTCGCAAACAACGAGAAAAGCTTAAATATCCAGAAACAGTACCAAATCCTGTAACCGAAGATAAATGGCAAAGAGGGAAAAAAAATTCAAAAATGCAAAGATGACACTGCAAGCTGAAAAAAAATTTTAAAATTGCTCATGAGTTGCAAAAAAAAAAAAATGACACAACTGAAATAGTTAAGGGTATTTAAGATGTGGGGACTAAAAAAAAACAGGAAACGCGAAATAAAAATTGAAAATACTAAAAAAGTTAAAAGACGAAAAAGTGGATTAAAGATTAATAAAAATGAGACTGATATTGATAAAAAAAAGGAACATTTGATTGCTCCGTAGAAAATTTAAAAACAAATAATATGACACAAAAAATTAAATTAAATTAATTAAAACCTGTACCGATAAAATTGAGATGGATTTTGAGACAGGAATGCATGAAAATTTTTTAACAGAAACGATTGATAAAAAACAGAGTATGTTAAAAAACACTAGTTCTACTGAGTATGATTGTAATAGTAAAGCCGAGAACCTTGCATCCTGTAGTGAGAAACTTGATATGTATTTTAATGGAACGGTGAAAGATATAAAATATTACTGGACGGTAAGTTCAGATTGTTTCTCTGTAGGTCTATATTCCTCTGAGCGGTCACTAACAGAAGAGAACATTTTTTTAAGTACGCAAGAATTTATTAGCTTAAAACAAGGCAGATGGGTTCATGGTCTAATTATAGATGCATTTGTAGTATTTCAAATCGATTCGGACGGTTACTCTTTTGTAAGAACTGACGATACGGCATTGATTATAGGAGATTCATCTACAGAAAAACGCCTTATTAATAAATCACATAAAGAAATTTTTTCCACTAAAAAACCTCTGGGAAGGGTAATTTTAGTGCCATTTTTATACTTTTCTCATTAGTATATCTTAATAGTTGATGTTGAATGAAAAATGAAAAAATTACGCTTCTAGATCTATATGGACGTACGGACCATGAAAAACGAGTAGAAAAAGATTTCATAGATTTTCTTAAAGGAACAATTGCAGGCTCTAGTTTTTATAATTTGCGTTACATCCAATGGAAAATTTCTCAAATGTCTGTTGCACCAACACAGTCGCTTAACGATGGGTATAGTTGCGGTGTTTACATTTTGTACTATATTTTTTGTATCTGTAATCAAAGGAAATTTGAAGAAAATTTTTCGTGTTCTGAGTTTCGCGAATATGTCACAAGAGATTTGTTGATAAGATCACTCAATATTGTAAATAATTGTTTACATTGTTCCAGAAAATTAGAAAAAAATACCATCGTATGTTTAAAGCGCAAACAAAAAAGTCGTTATCGATATAAAATGCGAAGTAATATAGAATGCACTGCTGAATTTGATGAAAACAATGGAAAAAAAAACAGTTCATTTGGGGGTTGTGTAAAAAATATTGGCGTCAAATGTAACTTAAAACACGTTACAATATAGTTATACGAATAAAGCAGTAATTTGTAGTGAAAAAATTATTATAACAAAAAAGACAGGAGTAAGAAAAAATAATTTTAAAAGTATTCGAATAGATAGTCATGAACACTACATATGTATAAGTATAATTCTAACAAAAAAAATCTGCCAAGATGACCTGAATAAAAAAATTTTTTTTTAGGCAAGCCATGGGACCACTTTTGTCGTGCTCCACATACCCTCTGAAATGTGAGAAAAATTATTAAACTTACAGAAATTTAGGCTTATTTTAATTTTTTTCCAATAGATGGTCTACAAGCAACCCTTGTGAAGTGCTCGCCTTCGACTTTCATGCAACTGTGAGATGTAGAACATAAAGAAAATAAAAGAGACGTTTTTTTGTCTTTAGTGGAAAATCGTTTTTAGAGGGTAAAAATAACCCGTCAATATCACCCCTGCCAATAAACTTTTTTGACTATTTCTAAAAAATTGGATGTTGATGTAATTCCAACATGAATTTGTTTGCTGTAAAACGACAGTTTTTTTATGGTTGTTTGGACCCTAAACAATTACATTCCATCATTTTGTCAGTAAATTTTTGTATTTTTAAAAATTTTTCGAATGCGAAATTTTCTTAATTCAAGGGTACATAACAACCATGAATAGAGTTTTTGATTAAATCCGCGAAACACTTTGAATATAATTAAACGAAAAAAAAAAAAAAGTTTTATTCGAAAAAATTAAGGGTATCAACCCTTCCGGGACCAAATAATTATCATAGTACTCCCATTTTACAATACATAATTGAGCTTTCGAATTATATCAATATTACATTTTCTTAGAAATATTGAAAGAAGTTTATTTGCAGTGGTAATTTTAAAGGGTTGTTTTCACCCCCTACAAATGCTATTCCACCAATAAAAAACCCTCTTCTCTTATTTTTTAATGTCCTACAATACATTAAAGTTTTATGAAAGTCGGAGGTGGTCATCTTACAAGGGTTTATTGTAGTCCATCCATTAAAAAACAAAAAAAAATTAAAAAAAAAAAAGATTAACTAATCTTAAGTTTTCAAGTTCACGATTTTTTCGCATTTCAGAGGATATGGGGAACATGACAAACATTGTCACGAGACTGTTTTGAAAAAAAAAGAAGATAGTTTAGAAAATCTAATAATTTTATAATAATTTGTACTGTACCAAGACTATTATAAGTCAAATTGACTAATTAACCATTAGAAAAAAAATGTGATACATCAAAAGTGTAATAATATAGTTCTATGGAGCGATAAGTGATACTATCCTCAATATATGTAACAGTTACTTGCTAAAATTGAATGAATCTTTTGTAGTCTCGACTATGTTTTATACTTATTTATTGATAATTTACTTATTAGTACTAATGATAGCACACATTTAAATATTGTTTTATTCTTACCGAAATTGCCATTGATAATATTATTATATTGTCACTCGTATGATTTTTTATTTTTCTATGCAAATAATTAGTATATGTTAAGATATTCATGTTTTATTTGAATCACCAAAAAGCGTCTTCCCAAAAAAAGTTGTATTAAAAAACTATGTGGAACATAGCCAAAAATAAACAAATTACTAGTTTGGCGTTGTTATTAATCGAATCCCTACTTTTTTTAACCTATAAAAATAACAATAGGCAAAAAACTTGTTTGAAGTATAAATGTAAAACGTATAAGTACTTTGACTGTTGATTATTTCCTCCTGCTTTTTTAATTAAAAGTTCACTCATGCGTGAACAAACATTTTTCACGCAATCGTTAGTCGTAAAATTACGTACGAAATTGTGTGATGATTCATAATTATGAGAATTTTTTTCTGCAATATACATACTTGGGGCTAATGCAGCCTACTAGACATTAAATGAATAGTTCATAAAGTTTTAGAAGCCATGGCTACTTTTTCAGATTGCTGTTTATGTGCTCCAATAGAACTTTGATGCGAACGATGAATAAAGCTAAATTTTGCTTTTTTTTTCTTTGCAAAAATTTTCATTATAAGCACTTGATCTTATTATTTATAACATTCTTTAATAATCACCATATGGCCTCATCACTTTTTTGCACGAATAATAATACATATTTCGTTTCTTTAATTTTTATGTATGCTGCACTTACTTTGACCGCTATAATTCGCATTACTTCATGAGCATACATACTGACTCATTTATTTTACTCAACAAACGATAATGATTGTAAAATAGAGTTAAACTCGATTTTTTTCAAACTATCACTAATAACTAGTAAACTTAAATACTATTAATTTAATTCGTACAAACTGAAAACTATAATTCTTAAAAATTTTCCTTGACTCTGAATACGTTAATATATTCCGTTTATATTGTAAGTTATTAGTTTGTATAAAATTTGAAGTGGGAGAATTTGTAAAATTAAAATAACAAGCTGAATATCCCAAAGAAAGTAAAGTCAGGTCGGAAAAACGGTAAGTTATATCACTGCCGTTATTTTTCCTTAACTCAGAATGTAATAAAAATTATTACGAATGTATGTTTATTACACTAGCTAGTATTAAATGCAATTTGGGCGAGGGAAAATCATTATAAAGAGAGTTACGTACTTTTTATTGTAAAAACTAGCTTATTTGGATCGAAAACGTGCGGGTAATAATGACGTAGAAAATTTTCCCCAAGTCCGACATTCGTGAAAGGGTAAAATACAAATGATTATTTACGAAACTTGCTACAGTTGCAAAATGGGCGTGGGAATATTGAAACTATTTGAGTTATAAGCGATTATATTCATGTACATGGTTAATACGCACATAAAAATCCTAATTTACGTTGCCAAAAATTTTCTTGGCTCCAAATACAACAATATTGTAAATTATTATTGTCTTTATTGTAATAAACTATTTAGCAATAAATGGGCGCGGGAAAATTAATTTTAAAAAATCACCTGGGCGAGTGCTCGAAACTTCAGACACGTTGAGCCACATTAAACCTTTTCATACCTCTATGGTTACATCTCATGAGCCTGGAAGAGTGTTTCAGTGTGCATATTCTGAAATGTAATTTTTTTTTTAAAAACCATGACAGGAACGGTATTTGTCTATTTATTTTAGAGGCTCCATCTAAATTTCAGATAGTTCAATACATCACTTTTTGAAAAAAGTTACATCTCAGATTGTGCAAACTTCAGTATTACTTAACTCGTCGGAGAGGGTCGCGAATATCTAACCGTTTAGTGTACATAGAATTTAGGCTTTGGGATTAATTTTTTAAAGTATCAGAGCTCTTTTTGTTATGTTAGGTTTTAACAGCTAGATAAATAGTTATTAAGGATAATTTCTTAAATTTGTGAAGTCAGTTGAGTAAAAAGTCCAGATGATAGTCTAAATGCTCCTTAAACAGCTTGGTGGCCAAAGTACCAGCTTGGGGGCTCTTTTCATTACGTTGGGTGGAAACAGTTGGATTATTCGTTATGAAGGATAATTTCTCAAATTAGCGAAGTCAGTAAAGTGGAAATTCCAGATGATATTCTTAATGCCTTGTAAAAAGTTTGGTAGTCATAAACAGTATTTTTATTTCCCCTTAGTGGACTAAAGTTCTAAGCAGATAAGCACTTCATAGTCCCATATCATGAGCAAAAATATAGCCTAACATAACATACTACAAATTGTAGCACAGAAGGACTCTTTTTTTTTAACGTAATTGCTTCTTATATTATCCTTACTAAAAATATCAATGCTGAAATCAGTCGTAAATAAAATCAATAATTCTGCGTCGATCCTATGTTGTTTCAGTGTTAAATTAGCATTGATTCAGTCGAAGTTTTTAGTTGATTCTAAAATAATGTCTTTTTTCATGTTAAGTAGTTTGTATTAACCCTTAAAGCACATCGTAAGTTTTGTAAAGCAGACCTGTGCACTTGTCACGCAATTACATAAGAACTGCGTGAGAAATGCAGAGGGTTTGCTTCTCAAAACTTATACGATATGCTACTAGGGAACAAACTTACAATAAGTAGTGAGCAAGGACTTGTTTATTACGTGTAAATCATATAAATCAATTGGATTTATGAGAGGAAAGTGATAAGTAAATGTATTTTAAGATCGTTCGATGCTAATGTTCGGGACATCCTGCGTGCCAAATACTAACTTAGAAGGCAAAAAGTCGAACCTCTTTTTCGTCTGACAAACTTCTGAAACGCTTGTACCAAATTTTTCTTGAAAAATTTGTATAACATTCAAGAAACCATGTCATAAATCATCAGCTCATGATTAAATGAAAAATTTTTTAAAGCTGAGCTTTCAACTCATTAAAAAATTTGAGTTCCGTTGTAACATAAACAATTTAGTAACACATGGCATGTACAATAATTTTCCATTATAACGTACATAGCAGGAAGAAATCTTGATGAAAGTGAATTTTTTTAGGTGGGGTGATAATCATCAAAACGCCAAAGTTTGTCCAGAGAAAAATATAATGCGAGTAATTTACACACCATGAGATCCGCAATGCAAATAGTACAACTTTTTTAATTGATAAAATTAAATTATTTTCAAAACTTTGTGAGTTAAGTTATAATTATCAGGAGTTTTAAGAGACTAACGAGAAAAACAAAGCATTTAGTCAGATTTTGCTGTAACCTAGTAACTAAAAACCAAGTTGTATCGTGTGGAAAACTTTAACAGTTCAGTGTACAATAAAAAACGGAAGAAAACATAACGTTATTATAGTGGCTAGTTTCCTGTACAAACAAAAACTATGACCATATGCTAGCACCACATTAAATATGTAGTAAAAACATGGAATTACTATGTTCAGACTAATAGCTAATAGTTACATTAATTATCTAAAAAGATAGGTGAGGGGTGAAATTTCAAAATAATTGCTTATTTATGCAACAAACCAAAAAAATTAATTAAAAATAATCTATTAACGTATTGTATGGATTTATTCAATTACAACTCTTAAGGTATATTCGCAAAGAAAAGAAAAGCATATACAAAAACTACTTACCATCTTTAAATTCTTCTTGGAAATATATTTCGGCATGAGCTGTATACAACAGTAAAATAATAGTGCAATAGTGAAACATTTTTAAAATGATTTGTATCACTTTAAAATAATTTCAATCGATTTCAGCTTAATTGCTCTTATACTGCGATTGGGCTAAATAATTAAAGCGTTTGTTACACACGAACACTTCAAGCCCTGCAAGCCAGATGGACAAAACTGATTGGTTAATTGTGAACAACGAATCAGGTCTCACCACGCTTAAAACTGTTTCCATAAGGGCTAATCTGCAACTAAAAAATACTTCAGCATGCGTCTCCTAGATAGGCACGCTCGATTTTCATCGTTCATTCGTTTGGTTCCTTCGTTTCGTTCGTACAGTTCGCTAATATACATTAGGTAAGTTCAAATCATGGTGTAAAGGTCTACGCGCTCAAATTTACATAATGTGGCCAGTGCACAGTGCATAAGAATAACATTGGTTGGTACATCTATATCTGTAAAAACGAAAAGCACACCGCGCTGTGCATCATGGAGCTATTCACATCGATATTTTTTGCTTATTTCATTGTAAACGTTCAAATTGAAAAGAGGGTTCCACTGTTCTGCTAAACTCAAAGTGAGTGAACAGACTGAGCAGACCTATACCTCTTTTTCCATCAGAATCAGGGTCCGTACCATATAACTTTTCTTCGCTTTGAGGGCCTATGTTTTAACAGGTGGTACGAACAGCGTTGAATTAGGCAAATTCAATATCGGAACTTTTCCCCTAGATCGTATATATAGCTATACGATAGGGAAAAAGTTCCGTCGTGCAGACAGCGCAGCAGTAAAGGGGCATTGCCAAAGACGCGCGAAAATTAAAAATTGTAATATTATAACACAAGTGCCTATCACCCAATGACCCGGGTCGCTAACTAGCCTCTCTATTAAATAATAAAGTATTAATTATTAACACAAGCGCCTATCATCCGATGACCTAGGGTGCTAACTGGCCTCTCTATGAAATAATTAAGTATTAATTATTAACACAAACGCATATCACCCAATGACCCAGGGCGCTAACTGGTCGCTTTATTAAACGATATATATTATTGATTATTAACACAAGCGCCTGTCACGCATTGTGCTTACTTGCCACTGTATATATAAATAAAAGGTTAATTTATAACCCCAGGGCCTATCACCAAGTGACCCGGAGCAGAGATTAGTAGAGAGATTGCTGACTGCAATGCTACGGCGCGAGTTCACTTTTGGCCACTGTTTCGAGCGCTCCGTCGCGGCCAAGCGGTCGAACCAGGCACACATACTTTTTATTTTATTTGAGAAGCGTGGAGGGGGTATACCGAGTGTGTGCCTACGGATTCGCGTGGAAATGGGCATGTAGGCACATACTTTGGAGACGCGTGAAAGGGGTATACGGAATATGTGCCTACGGAGAGAGGAGTGGTGCATGAAAATGTCGACTACAGCTATATAACTATATACCCGCGTATATCATAGCGAAAGAAAGCGACGAGTCTTTTTCGCTATATATACTAACTTCTTAAATATAGTCTTAAAAATTAACAGGAAATAGAGAAGAAAAAAAAATTTCACATCTCACATTTGTAAAATAAAAAAACCTATTTTAATTTACAATTCTCTATAACATATAAAAGCTTAAGAGAGGCTAGCCATATTATTTTTCGAAAATTATATCATGCAAATAAATGTTTACGCAATTGAAAGCTCAGACTTTCAAGGCATTTATTTTTGAGTTCTTCTAATACTTTGGATTTTTGTTTAGTACTGCGTATCAAAAAAACGTTAAAAAAATGTTTAGCTTAAAATATTTTTTGAGGTTGATAGTATGGCTATAAGCACCTTAAATATAGATTATTATTTTTACTTATCATAATCGCTATGAACTGTAGGCCAAGCTCCGGAGGGTATCAATGAACATATGTGACTTTGGGTTGTATGAAGTCCGAAGTTTGAATAGATGAGATGGCTAGGGCTTATGCCTTCGACGGCATATTTTGGCGTCAGTTTTAAACATTTATTGCAATCTGAAGTTTTTTGTAATGAAACAATCGTATAAAATATTTAAGAACAAACCAAACTACATTTATTTTTTTTAGCTACAGTAAGTATTAAAATGTACACATATAAATTACAAGCTCAGATGTGTAAAACCTGTCAATGATATCATGATATTTATCACATTAAAGTAAAATTATCCTATAAAAAAAACTCTTATGGAGTGTGCGAAAATAGAAAATGTGGTTTTTTCGTACTGTATGAAATAAGATCTTGTTAAGAATTTAATTAAAATTACAAATTAGGGAATTGTTCTATCAATCTTATTGAAATACTAATCTTGAATGCATGAATCGAAAGAAGAAAAATTGTTTTATTGTTCAAAATAAAACTGTATAGGTACGTATGGAGAGATTAAAAAAAATGTCATTGTTAGAATTTTCCCTAAAGTAAAACTAAAATATGTATAAAAATATTTTTTTCACCTAAATAATACAACAATCTGCTTAAAAAAATTAAGAAATCGTCAAGAGGTATGACAACCTCAAAAAGCTATGACGATTGTTTTTCCCAAGCCATCGTAACAATATGAAAAAGTAATCCTTCTGAGTCCTGAATCATTGACATCGGTCAAAAAGTTTGAGATCTTACACATGCAAGCATACGAATACGCACATAAAGATTTATATGATCTACCAAGTATTTAGTTAGTTATCAATGTAACTATCATTCAAATTATTACCTTTAAAATTATGAATTAGCCTTGACAGCTATAACTATTAACGTAATAAATTATTTAATAGTCAGTTGTTGCGTAGGATTCCATGTACGCGACACAGTATTAAAAATAAAATTTTTTTAACGTGCCCGAAAAAAAAGTGTTGACAATATTTATAAATTAAAATGAAAGTTGCAATAAGAAATTGAAATAGAATACTGAATTATATTTAAAAAAAAAAAAAATCTAAAGGCAATCAGAATTGAACCCCAAATCGCTAAAATATGCTGTCGAAGGCATAAGCCCTAGCCATCTCAGCTATTCAAACTTCGGACTCCATAGAACCTAAAGTCTCATATGTTCAATAATACCCTCCGGAGCTTGGCCTACAGTTCATAGCGATTATGATAAGTAAAATTAATAATTTATATTTAAGGTGTTTATAGCCATACTATCAACCTCAAAAAATATTTCAAGCTTAATATTTTTTCAACGTACTTTGATACGCAGTACTAAACGAAAATCCAAAGTATAAGAAGAACTGAAAAATAAATGCCTTGAAAGTCTGAGCTTCCAATTGCGTAAACATTTATTTGTATGATCTAATTTTCGAAAAATAATATGGCTAGCCTCTCTTAAACTTTCATATGTTATAGAGAATTGTAAATTAAAATAGGGTTTTTTTATTTTACAAATATGGGATGTGAATTTTTTTTTTCTTCTCTATTTCCCGTTTATTTCTAAGACCTTATTTAAGAAGTTAGTATATATAGCGAGAAAGACTCGTCGCTTTCTTTCGCTATGATATACGCGGGTATATAGTTATATAGCTGTAGTCGACATTTCCATGCACCACTCCTCTCTCCGTAGGCACATATTCAGTATACCCCTTCCACGCGTCTCCAAAGTATGTGCCTACATGCCCATTTCCACGCGAATCCGTAGGCACACACTCGGTATACCCCCTCCACGCTTCTCAAATAAAAAAAAAATATGTGTGCCTGGTTCGACCGCTTGGCCGCGACAGGGCGCTCGAAACAGTGGTCAAAAGTGAACTCGCGCCGTAGCATTGCAGTCAGCAATCTCTCTACTAATCTCTGCTCGGAGCGCTTACCGGTCGCTTTATTAAACGTTGTATATTATTAATTTATAGCACAAGCGAATGTCACCCTATGACCCAGGGCGCTTACTGGCCTCTGTATTAAATAATAAAATATTAATCAACACCACAAGCACCTATATCCTGATGACCGTTGTGCTATTAATTAGTAATATATATCATTTAATAGAGCAACCAGTAACACTGCAGGTCATTGGGTGATAGAGGCGCTTGTGTTAATAATTAATAATAAGATCAAAATTCTTTCTGTCGCGTTACTCGGGGGGCTGGAATTTTAAAACCAACAGATTTTTTTTTTTTGAAACGAAAGTGGTTTATCCAGAGTCTCTTTCTCTTAAGTTTCCCTCCTTACCGCGTCTCCCTCACTTACTGTTCTCTATACATTTTCCCTCTTCCGAATCTATATGTATATCTGCCAACCGTGCCGTGTTACTCTTCTGCACACCTTTACCCCTCACACTCCCAAGCAATTAATTTTTAAAAAAATTTTAATTTTAGTTTCCCACAATAACTTTTATTCGACTTTGAATTTTTTTTTTTTTACAATTAAAAAAAAAAAAAAAAAAGAAAACAAAAAACACTTTCCAATAAAGAGATTTAAACCCTCGACCTCCTGCATGTGGGTCCAGTACCTTATTCACTCTCCTACGAGCGCTGCCGACTATAGGAACTCGGTTTCTTGTACTTGTGGTGTGGTTCGGAACTATAACATTCCATTTTTTAATTTATTCACTGATAATAAATTTAATTATGTTTTTGTTTTATAAATTAGGTATTTAATTTCTAAATAATATATCTCAAAAAAAAAAAAAAAAAAAAAAAAAAAATTAAACGTGTAGAACAGAGTTGAAGAACGTATCAATTGAAGAACGTATTAATGGTTTTTAAAGGCGCACAAATAATGTTATATTATTACATAATTGCATAAATAAAGTAATTCATTAATTCAATTATAAATTAATTATGTAAGATCATTATATAAATATATTTCGAGTTTCATATCATTTTAATGGTTTTTATGGGCACTTATTTCCAATTTGATAATTTAATATTAGCACAATGTCATTGAGTAATTATTTAAAAATAAACCAAAAATTGTATTAATGGGCTGTAAAATCGCAAAAAATAAGTAAAAAAGTGTTTTTTTAAATTGATGAAATAAAATATAAATATAACATAAAATAAAATTACAAAAGACATAAATAAATACAATGGAATGAAAAAAAAAATGAAATAAAAAAGGGAATGAAAAAAAAAAGATGAAATTTGAAAATAAAAAAAGAAATTAGATAAAGAAAATACAAAAAAATTAAAAAAATGTAATAAAATGAAATATGAAAAAAAATAAAACAAGAAATAAAAAAAAAGAATACAACAAGAAAGTAGGAAAAAAATAAAACAAGAAATTAAAAGAAAAAAAAAAAATGAAAAAATTATAAAGGAAATTAAAACAACAAACCAGGGGGTATTAATAAGTCATGGGACCCACGGTAAGAACGAAGTTCTTTAAACATGAGATGGGTATAGACACGATTTCTCAGGTAACAAGGGGGTCACCAGACCCACAGGAAGAACGAAGCTCTGTAAACGTTAGTACTGCATTCATATTGTTTACTGAAACAAAAACTTGAAATACGAATAAAAAAAAAAAAAAAAAAATAGTTTACTACTTACGATGGTTGAACTTCGTGAGAACGTCGTGCATAAATACAGTACTCACAAAGTTCAACCATCGTAAGTAGTAAACTGTTTTTTTTTTTTTTTATTCGTTTTTCTAGTTTTTGTTTTAGTTAACAACATGAATGCAGTACTAACATTTACAGAGCTTCGTTCTTTTTGTGGGTCTGGCGACCCCCTTATTACCTGAGAAATTGTGTCTTTACCCGATCTTTGTTCTTACCGTGGGTCCCATGACCCATTAATACCCCCTGGTTTGTTGTTTTAATTTCCTTTATAATTTTTTTTTTTCTTTTAATTTCTTGTTTTATTTTTTTCCTAATTTCTTGTTGTTTATTATTTAACAGAGTGGCCAGTAAGCACGCCAGACCATAGGGTGATAGGTGCTTGTGTTAATAATTAATACTTTATTATTTAATAGAGGGACCAGTAAGCACCCCGGGTCATCGGGTGATAGGCGCTTGTGTTAATAATTAATTATTTATTATTTAATAGAGAGGCCAGTTAGCACCCCGGGTCATTGGGTGATAGGCACTTGTGTTGTAATATAACAACTTTTAATTTTCGCGCGTCTTTGGCAATGCCCCTTCACTGCTTCGCTGTCTGCTCGACGGAACATTCTCCCTAGATCGTATAGCTACATATGCGATCTAGGGAAAAAGTTCCGATATTAAATCCGCCTAACCCAACGCTGGCTGGCCGTGATGGTCAAAAGTTTGCTACCAACCCCAACCGCCAGAGCGCTTCGTTATCAGAGCCATCGCTGGCCAAGCTGATAACTATCGCTCATGAACACATATGGTACATATATATACCACTGCCTATCACCTGATGACTTGGGACCCGGGGCGCTTACTCATTACAACATGATAAAATGTTAACTCATAACTCAAGTGCCTAATACCCAATGACGCGGGGCACTTACTGGCCACTGAAACAATTAATAAAATTTTGAGTTCTACACAAGCACCTATCACTCAACAAACCAGGGCGTTTACTGGCCACACTATTAAATAATAATTCATCAACTAATAACACGAGCATCTACTACCAAAGATCCTTGTCAAATTTCACAATTATTTGAAATATTAAATTGATGACATTGCAACCCTATAAAATAGTACCTTTTGGACGCTACATTCCCATATATCAGTACAAAGAAAAAGTGTTTTAAGGGATGTACCATATAATTCTCCTAGTATTATTAAGGCCTATTAATTAATGAATAATATATTCCAAAATCTTTTTAAGATTTCTTTGTCGTTATTATACGTTGCATCATGAGTCGTTGCGTTTTTAATAACTTATATTATTAATAAATAATTGACTATGACCCTTACTAATATCTCTCTCTATGATAAACCAATGAAAGCTTTCATGTTTATTAATAGTTTATTATTTATTTTGTTTAACTGCATACTCGTCTAGTATCATTTTTTTTTCTTTCATTGTAAATAGAGCCCCTGGATATAAGGTGGTAGGTGCTTGTGTTATACATTAACGTTTTTTAAACAATAGAGTGATAGGGGCTTTTGTTATTATTTAAGATTTTATTATTTATTAGAGTTGCCAGTAAGCACCCCGAGTCATCGGGTCATAGACTTTTATATTATTTAAGATTTTATTAATTCTTTTAGTGGCAAGTAAGCGCCCCGGGTCCTGAGTCGTCGGGTGAAAGGCGCCGATATAAATACATCATATGTATACGTCAGCGATAGCTCACAGCTCAGCCGGCGGTGGCGCTAATAAAAAAGCGCTCTGAAGGTTGCGGTCGGCAGCAAATTTTTGACCATGGCGGCCAACGCTGCGAACCGGGCGCACATCTTACTACTCGTATCGGACAGCGTGCGCCTAAGAGAACAGGAGTGGATTCGCGTGGAAATGATCATATAGGCGCACATTTTGGAGAGACGTGGAAGGGGTATACCGAATGTGTGTACGAGGAGAGGAGTGGAAATGTTGACTATAGCTATATATCTGAGCGCATAACCAAAGCAAGCGACGACACGAGTTTTTCTCTTTTGACTGAAACCGAGTATATGCTATATATATTTAACTAATTTTTGCTCCCCCTCTTTTTTCTTTTTCCACTACTTTTAATACTTATTTTGAAATTCAGTATTATTTTGAAAAAAACTTCAGCATTTTTTTTAAGGATGGCAGTTCGGTTATAATCCCCAATTTTTTATTTTTCCTCACAATTGTTATGAACTGTATGACAAGCTCCGGAGGTTATTAATCAACATAATTGGCTTTCAGATTCCTAATGTCCGAAGTTTCGGTAGCTAAGTTGCTTGATGCTTATGCCGCCACTCGAATTGTTTTGCTATCACGGGATGGATTCCAACTTTCTGCAGATTTTTTTTTTTTCAATGCAGTTCATCGTTTTGTTTAAATTTCTTTTATTTATGTTTTATTTAAATTTATAAATAATGTTGCCAACTTTTTTTTTTTTTTGATACGTTGAAATAAATATATTTTTTATACTAAATCTATTTAATTACTTTTATTACAATAGCATCAAATATGATTATTACCAGCAAAATTCATACGTTCCTCACAATTTATACCTTGTGGTAACAACTACTTGTTATTTAATTAATTAATTTATAGTGAGTGTGTGTGTGTTTGTTTTAAGGAAATGATTAAGCTGTTCCGATCAATAATATTTTATACGATGATTAATTATCCATGAAAATCGTTTAAAATACGTAATAACAAGAAACACCGCTCTTAAAGTTTCAATTTAACAAATGAAATCTTTATTATTCTGCATCACCCTGATAAATTATAGTTTCTCCTTTTTATTAACAAATTAATAATATATTTTAAAAAATTCGTTATACCTTAGAAACTTGCCAATTTTTTTTTCAATTATTGATTATTAACTCTTATATTAGATGCTTATAATTTTTTGTGAGTTTTAAAATGTATGAATTATACTTACATCTTAAGAAATTTATTTTATTATTATAAAATTGCGAACTGGCCTTGCCAACGAAAAGTATTAACTTACTAAATTATTGAATAGATTTAATATAAAAAAGATATTCATTTCAACGTATCGAAAAAAAAAAAAGTTGGTAACATTATTTATAAATTTATATAAAACATAAATAAAAGAAATTTAAACAAAACGATGAACTGCATTAAAAAAAAGAAATCTGCAGAAAGTTGGAATCCATCCCGTGTTAGCAAAACAATTCGAGTGGCGGCATAAGCATCAAGTAACTTAGCTACCGAAACTTCGGTCATTAGGAATCTGAAAGCCACTTATATATTCATTAATAACCTTCGGACCTTGTCCTACAGTTTATAACAATTATGTGGAAAAATAATAAATTAGGTATTATAACTGAACTGCCATCCTTAAAATAATAGCTGAACATTTTTTCAAAATAATACTGAATTTCAAAATAAGTATTAAAAGTAGGGGAAAAAGAAAAAAGAGTGAGAGCAAAATTTAGTTCTATATATATACATGCGTATTGGAACGATTACACACACACACACACACACACACACACACACATATATATATATATATATATATATATATATATATATATATATATATATGTGTACTACCTTTTTGACACTAATACACCTGCCCGATTAGAAAAAGTTGGTTGGCAACCGTACAGAATCATTCGTTCGGCCCGACTGCTGGGTGCCGAATAATATAACTCTGCCTAACGTCGTTTGCCACTAAGTAGATGCATATATCGTCATGTAAATCTATACACATACATATATTGCCAGCAGACGACGATCGTGCAGTGCACACAGCAACTGTTTGTTTACGCGCTCTCTGTCTCCCTCACTCTCATGGTATCAGGCAAAAATACCATTGTTAATTTTTATCTCAAAATTTTGTGCTGTTCCAAACAAAAGTAAATGACCAAATCGATAGAAAATTTTTCACTCTACACGCTAGTATTTTTATTTTTATCCTATTTTGTAACAGTTTACGAGATATTTACGGAATAATCTTTAAACACTATTGTAAGGGTGTTAAACAGAGTTTTAACGAGTTTGACTATTTTTTCCTTAATCTACGAGTTTGATGACGTATAATATCTAAAATTTCTCTTTGGAAATGAATTTCGAGATTTAGAGGATTTTCTATCGGTCTAGCTGTAGTGTGTTTTCATCTACCACTTCGATCGGTACACTGCGTTCGAGAGGCAGTCTTCGGGTCAGGCCTACTTTAGCTATCAAAGGTTTGGCTGCCTACTGTCACGTCAGGAGTGTCAGGCCACATGTCAAATTTGCGCACAAGCCAAATCGGAACCATATCGGCTACCACACTTGGCCCGCAGATGGCTGTGTGGCAACCATCGACGGCCCGAACGTTTGCCGACCAATTTTTTCTGATCGGGTGGTGGAAAACTTGGTACTGCTACAAAATTGCGACAAACCGCACAAAGCATACAGGTGGTACTTTGTCTTGCACCGTGGTTCAGACACTTTGTATTCAATGGCTAGGTTCATCCACTTCGAGACAACCTTTGAAGATAATAATAGTCATTAAGGTGGTTCTTTTATGAGATAATTATGAACAGAATCACATGAAACCTTGAGAAATCATTTATTAAGTTACAATAAACTACCCCTTCAAATTTTAGAATAGGCTGACGAATATAAACGCAAGAAAATGATAAATGAAAACTAAATTCTAAGCATGTGCTTTTATGGCAACTAAGTATTCCCTTCAATGAATGTTGTAGTCTAGTTATTTATTTACTGAACAAAGTTAAGTAAAAAACTACCATAATAAAGCTTACGCAATACTAAACACACTACCATCTCGACATATCTGTTCACGGTTTTAATTCAAAAGATATTACAATAAACGCAGGCATGCCCCACCTAAAAAAAATGTCATAATTCTATGTAGAATTACTTCTGTAATACTTTCAGGAAAGCCATGTGGCATTACGCATGGTTTTACATATGGCATTACATAAAGGGTTTTAGCTTGGTGATGCCACATGTAATTTCATGTGGAAAAACACATGGAATCACTAATTGGAACAAGAAAAAATTTCTATCATCTAGAAATAACTGCAAAATACTATAATAAGTTATTTGCAGTCTGCAATTTGCCTTACTATCGAGATGATAACTCCAAAACAAGGGGGTTCAGCTGATTTTACTTCGATATAAGAAAATTTAATTTTTCAATTTTTTTTTTTTATTCTTGAAATATAACTTGAAATCCCCTTGTTTTAGAGTTATCTTCCTGATGGTAACGCTAATTGTTGACAGTAAATGACGCATTACAGTATTCTGCAGTTATTTCTAGATGACAAAATTTTTTTCCTTCTTCCAATTTGTAATTCTATGTGTTTTTTCAAATGGTTTTACATATGGCATTACCAAGCTAAAAAATCCCACATGTAATGCCATACGTAAAACCATATGTAATGCCACATGGCTTTCCTGAAGGTATTACAGAAGTAATAACACATGGAATTCTGTCTTTCTTTTTCAGGTGGGGCATCTTCGTGTCCTGTGTTAACAGCATAGGCAAGCATCTACTGCTGGTATTTTGAGGTTAAGCGCAAATTTGACATAATCATTCCTACGTTTTTTACATCACAAAACTGTCACAAAAGTTCTAAATTGTTGTCCTATCTATTCTTACGTAAAGTTATTTTGAAATAGACAATACGTTTAACGAGCTTGACAAACGACTAAACAGTACAAACTGTACAAGCAAAACGAACCGGTCAAACGATGAAAATTGAACGTCAACGTGCCCATGCTGACACAGTGAGTGGGCTTACGCGGTGAAAAACGCAAGCATATGCACAGCCACAACCAGTGTTGGGTAAAGAGGATATAATTTTGCATTTTTGTCACTATAGGACGTATATATAGCTACAGATCCTAGTGAGGATAATGCAAAAGCTGAACAGGAGGAGGGAGGAAGCCAGTGGTTCTCGCCAAATGTGACTGACAAACTCGCGGGAAATTCAAATTGGCTACATGGAGCAAGATGCAAATCCCCAGATAACTCGACACAAATTCATGCATAATAACTTAATAAACTAATCCCAAGCTATTCAACCCAATAACCCAATGGGCCAAAAAGCAGCCTCATGAGTTTGAATAAATAATAAAATTTATTTATTAACAAAGCAAGCGCCAATCTCCACACGACCCGGGGTGCTTACTGGTCGCTTACTTAATTTACTATAAATAAAATAATAACGCAAGCACCTATCCCCACAAACCCGGGGCGATTACTGGTTGCTTTAGATATTGATAAAATACAATAATAATGCAAGCGCCAATCACCACACAAGCCGGAGCGCTTACTGGCGACTTTAAAATTTAATGCTTTAAATAATAACAAAAGCGCCAATTACCAAACAACCTGGGACTCTTACTGGTCGCTTTGCAAAAAGCAACGTGAAAAATAAAAAAAATAAAAAATAAATAAAAATAAACATAAAAAAATCAAATTTGTCTCTTCTAAGCTTTCCAATGTGACTCCACAATACATCAGGTGATTAGCGTTCATGATATTTTCACCGTCTTCGTACTTTCACACCCCATTCCCTGCATATTTGAATAAATCACTAACATTTGAAAAATAATTACTCATGACAGCCTACGCTCCCGCGACAACTTTAAACTGATACCTGTCCACAGGTTCGGGTTCCTATAAGATCCAATAGGGGGGCGCCACCAGTGGGTTAACACGACGAATAGACACAATTCCTCAAGTAACAAGGGGGTCGCCAGACCCACAGGAAGAACAAAGCTCTGCAAACGTTATTACTGCATTCATGTTGTTTACTACAAAAACTTGAAAAACGAATGAAAAAAAAAAACAATAAGTAGTTTAGTACTCACGATGGTTGAACTTCGTGAGTACTGTATTTATGCACGACGTTCTCACGAAGATCAACCATCGTGAGTACTAAACTACTTATTGTTTTTTTTTTTTCATTCGTTTTTCAAGTTTTTGTTTTAGTAAACAACATGAATGCAGTACTAACGTTTGCAGAGCTTCGTTCTTCCTGTGGGTCTGGCGACCCCCTTGTTACCTGAGGAATATGTGTCTATACCCATCTTATGTTTAAAGAACTTCGTTCTTACCGTGGGTCCCATGACCCATTAATACCCCCTAGTTTGGTGTTTTAATTTCCTTTATAATTTTTTCTTTTAATTTCTTGTTTAATTTTTTTCTTTATTTCTTGTTGTATTCTTTTTTTTTTATCATTTCTTGTTTTATTTTTATTTATATTTCGTTTTATCATATTTTTTTCATTGTTTTGTATTTCCTTTATTTAATTTCTTTTCTTATTTTCAGATTTAATCTTTTTTTTTTCATTCCCTTTTTTATTTTATTTTTTTATCATTCCATTGTATTTATTCATGTCTTTTGTGATTTTATTTTATGTTATATTTATATTTCATTTCATTAATTTAAAAAAAAATTTTTTTTTAACTTATTTTTTTGCGATTTTATAGCCCATTAATACAAGTTTTGTTTTATTTTTATATAATTACTCAATGACATTGTGCCATTATTAAAATGATATGAAACTCGAAATATATTTATATAATGATCTTACATAATTCATTTATAATTGATTTAATGAATTACTTTATTTATGTAATTATGTGATAATGTAACATAATTTGTTTGTCGAATTCGAAATAAGCGCCTTTAAAAACCATTGATATGTTCTTTAATTGATACGTTCTTTAACTCTATACTACATGTTTTTATTTTAATTTTTTTTTTTTTTTTTTTTTTTTTAGATGTAGTATCTAGAAAACAAATACATAATTTATGAAACAAATACGTAATTGAATGTATTATTAGTGACTACATTTAAAAATGGAATGTTATAGTTATGAACCGCACCATAAGTACAAGAAACCGAGTTTCTATAGTTAGCAGCGCTCGTAGTAGAGTGGGTAAAGTACTGGATTCATATGCAGGAGGTCCAGGGTTAAAATCTCTATTGGAAAATGTTTTTATTTTTTTTTATTTTTAGAATTGTAAAAGAAAAAAATTCAAAGTGAAAAGAAAATAAAATTAAAATATGTTTAAAAATTAATTGCTTGGGAGCGTGAGGGGGAATAGTGGGCAAAGGTGTGCAGAAGAGTAACACGAGACGGTTGGCAAATCTATATATATATATATATATATATATATATATGTGTGTGTGTGTGTGTGTGTGTGTGTGTGTGTGTATGTATATATATATAGTGGGGAGAGGGGAAGTGTGAACAGTTGGTGAGGGGGACGGGGTAAGGGGGAAACTTGGGATTTAGAGACTCCGGGTAAACCACTTTCGTTTCCAAAAAAAAATCTGTCGGTTTTAAAATTCCAGCCCCCCGAGTAACGCGACACAAGGAACTTCGTTCTAATAAATACAATAACACAAGTATCAATTATCATTTAACCTGGAGCACTTACTGGCCACTTTAAAATTTAAAACTTTAAATAATAACAAAAGCGCCAATTACCAAACAACCTGGGACGCTTACTGGTCGCTTTGTTAATTAATAAAATTCATAAAATAACACAAGTATCAATCACCATCTAAAGCAACCAGTAAGCGCCCCGGGTTGTGTGGGCATTGGCGCTTGCGTTATTCTATTTATTTAATTAATAATCAAAGCGGCCCGTAAGCGCGCTGGGTTGTGTAATGATTGGCGCTCGTGTTATTATTTTTTTTATAGTAATTTAAGTAAGCGACTAGTAAGCTCCCGCGGTTGCGTGGGGATAGGCGCTTGCAATATCATTTCATTAATGATAAATAATTAAAGCAACCAGTTAGTGCCTTGTGTCATGTGGGAATTGGCGCTTGCTTTGTTAATTAATAAATTTTATTATTTATTCAAACTCATGAGGCTACTTAATGGCCCATTGGGTTAAATAACTTGGGATTAGTTTATCAAGTTATTGTGCATGTAATTGTGTCGAGTTATCTGGGTATTTGCGTCTTGCACCACATTGCTAATTTGAATTTCCCACAAGTTTGCCAGTCACATTTGGGGAGAACCACTGGCTTCCTCCCCCCTCCTATATTCAGCTTTTGCATTTTTCTCGCTAGAATCTGTAGCTATACATAGGTCTTAGTGACAAAAATGCAAAATCATATCCTCTTCACCCAACACTGGCCATAACGCACAAAAATAACAGCTGGTATATCTGTGGCACCATCCCCGGGCGAAAGCTCAAAACATGCTTTAAGGCGAAAAGAGTCCATATGCTGGATATGCATGCGTTTATAAGACAAGGATACAGGGGAACTCACTGGCAGCCTTCTCTCTCGCTCTGCATTTCAAATTCACTTACAGGCTAGCAGACTCCTGGCGTGCTGTATTCTAATGTCTCTATGGAAACAATAGCTCAGTGCTGGAAAAGAGGATCTTCGCATATACCCCCACCACTATCGGAACTTTCAGTTAGAAAAGTTTCAAAGCTAATCGGAGCAAAGCTACAGCAGGAAAATAGGGAAAGACTCCCTTCTCCGGGGATTCCTATACACTAAAGCGTGTTCAGTCATTGAATAACAGGACTCCTAAATCATTTAAATTATTAACACAAGCACATTTCACCCAATACAGTAGGTCAAGGGACAGTGCGACGGATAGGGTCCCACGGTGCTGATTGGTTCCGCCATTTTCAGCACCTCCCACTATTTTCCAGTGTATGGAGATATACATTAAAGTTCTGTGCCTTCTGGGCCTCTTCTATAATAGCGCTATCCCTACGCACTTGCGATTGAAGAATCACATTGTACAGTGGTTCAATGTAAAATATTTACCATTTTAAATTGACCGCCACTGACATGTGCTATAAATGGAGGCTATCTGCCACACTGTCCCTCAACCCACTGTATCACCCAATGACCCAGGGCGCTTACTAGCCACTCTAATAAATATTTAAATCTTAAATTATCACGTAAGCGACTATCAACCGATGACCCAGGGTGCTTACTGGCCACTCTAATAAATAATTAAACCTTAAATAATAACGCAAGTGAATATCACCCGATGACTAAGGGCGCTCACTGACTTCTGGCCATTCTAACAAATAACTAAAATGTGGAATAATATCAGTGGCCAGTAAGCGCCTTGAGTCATCCGGTGATCGTCGCTTGTGTTATTATTTAACATATTAATTAGTCATTAGAGTAGACAGTATGCTGCCCGGGTCATCGGTAGAATGGTCATTTGCTTTATTATATAAGATTGTAACATTTATTAAAGTGGCCAGTGAGCCTGAGTCATTAGGTGATATGTGCTTGTGTTAATAATCTAAAAGATTTGGGAGCCCTGTTTTAAAAGACCGAACACGCCTTAGTATGTGGGAATCCTACGGGTGGTATTCTGTAACTTATTTTCACCGTGTAAGCTTATGTTGTGTAGCATAGGCTGATGGCTGATGTACAACAAACTAGTTACGGAATACCACTCCAGAAGAAATAAGTCTTCCCCTAAACTTCTGCTGTCCATCTGCTCTGATTGGCTTCGGAACTTTTCCAACCATAGACATATAAGAAAAATAGACTGCTCGTTTTTATGTACGGTGCTGAAGCATTAGTAGGAGACACAACATCGAACGCGGATATCTGTCTCTCTTGCACACAACCAAAGGTGGAAATGTTCAAGAGAGATAGATACCCATGTTCGATTTTGCGTCTTCTTCTACTTGTGCTTCAGCGTCGTACATAAAAACGAGCAGTCTAATTTTCTTATGTGTCTATGTTTCCAACGGAAAGTTCCGATAGCGGTGGGGATATGCGAAGATCCTTTCACCAACACTGCAACAGCTCATCCCACGGACGGATTAGCCACGCGCACCAAAAAGCGCGCCGCCTCTCTCTCTGCCGATGCAGCGCCTACCGTTAGGTAACGTTAGCTGCCAGCATTCCAATTTTCGCGTTCGACAAGAGAAGACTGTAAGCGCCCTGTCCGTGAATACTCACTGTTCAATATCAATGAACGATTATGTAACTTAACAAAGTCCTTTTTCATTTCACAATATGCTTCGTACCTCAGAGATCCTCGAGCACCAAGACAAGCTCAGATGCGGCATTCTTGACTTCTCCAAATATCTACATCTGTGAAAATGTAAAGGACACCGCGCTGCGCAGCCTGTGTATCACATATATATATATATATATATATATACACCAACCAATCGTCTGATAGACTCGTAAGACTCGAGTCTGGTAAGTAGGATGAGTCTATTGGATATTCTAACGTTTAATAAAATTGAATTGAATTTAAGTAGTTTTTTATTGGCTTTAAACGTAGAGTTACATCGCCATTTTCATCGAAATGGAATGAAATACATGAAATTTATAAAAATAGATCGCAAATTAACTTGTAATAAAAGATTATAAAATTGTAAGGAAACATAAAAATTATTGACTAATTGCAAAATTATTTTAACATTATGTGTTAACTGATTAATTATATTTACACCGGGTTACGACGACAGCCTACTTGGCCTAGTCGCGGGGGCCACCCACTCACCACCTATCTGTGGGGGTGTATTGCCACACCCATCGATAAACCTTTTTCCTCGCCTCCTACCTGAATCCATAGGCACAGTGTGAGTATCTCCGGTGGAACACCTTGCCAGATAAGCTGACACTCTCTGCACCGATGGTGCATCTGGTCCACTCACCTCTGTGTAGCCTTTCCCCGGAGAAGACTCCATTATTCCAGGACGTCCACTCCTCGCTGGTTAAGCCGGCGCTCTCTGCCGAAGCATCGGATCCAGGCTAATTAGCATCCCCGAAGAAGCCCCGTGTTTCAGGGGCTACTCCTCGCCGGTAAGGCCGGCGATCCCTGCCCGACGCCTGGCATCGGGTCCGCTAATCCCTACCTATAGCCGTATAGTTTAGGCGCCAGGTAGGGTCCCGTGGCCTTTTCAATTAGAACGGACCCACCAAAGTTTTTTTAATGTATTTTTGCCTGCTGAACACGATTATCGATGGTGGGTCGCGATCCGGATGGACAATTTTTTTTTATCAACAAATTTTATAAACAAATAAAAATTATTCATTTTTTTGGAAAAAAAAAAATTGTTTCCTATTCTTTAGCTCATTTTGAACAAAAAAGTTTATATACACACCATATGCCTAAACCCAATACTTTTCCCGTAAAAAATTCGACAACTTTCAAAAAATGCGTTTTTTGCTATTTTCAATAGCTGGCTACTTAAAGCCCGATTAATATTTTTCAACTCAACACCTCTCAAATTGTGAGCCAAACATAGTATTAGATGAATACGTAAAGACCAATTGATTTTATTTGGTTGTTCTTATCCAGCGAGCTTGACGGTCTGTGCCTTTTTAATGTGACCGTACGGCCTCGGCGCAATACAATATATTCTGGCATTAAATGTTTGTTATCTGGACAGCCATACATAGATTGTTTTTTATGTATTTTTGCCTGCTGAACATGATTATTGATGGTGGGTCGTAATATCGAAGGTGATCAATGTTTTTTTATTAACAAATTTCATAAACAAATTGCAAAAATGTAATTTCTTCTAAAAATAATGTTTTTTTTTGCTTTTATTATATTCTTCTACTAAAAAGTTTTTGATTCTCCAGTTTATATAGGGGCTTATGGTAGTATATATATAGCTATGTAGTCAGTTTCTTGTTGTCAACAAATTAGCATAAGCCAGTAATCAAAAGTTTTTGATCTTATCAATGTGTGCAAAATAAAATTTAAGAAAATATAACAGGACAACCCCAAAGTATAATAATGTGATAATACGTAGTTTATTAAGGTACGATACATTTCTTTGTTTAGAATCTATTTTATAGTATACTGCATCTTGTACATATATACATATCTTACGAAGTTAGCACAATTTTTGTTATTTTATTTTCCACTGTACTTATTTTTACATGTGTTTTCTTTTTTACAATTACAAAAGTGCAGCACGGTATTTGTTCTGCAACACATAAGCAGGTTTTTCTACTGCATACTTTACAAGAACAAGGTTGTAATAATTCTTCGTAAGGTGGAATTAAAGTTTCAATTTTTCGTGGCATAAGGAGATCGTCATCTCTCTATGTAACCAAACTCTTTCAGATCTAATTGTTTAACATCAACATTCAAACATTTAATTTGATAATATACTACAAAATATGCTCTTAAAATGTGCAAATTGATAGAATTAGAGGTCGGAGGTAGATTTTCAATTAAGCACTGTTTTTGATGATGATAAGACCATACACGCAATTCATCAAAGCTATTGCATTTTGAATTTTATTAACAACACATACCAAATACTCTTCAGCCTTGGTGATACTTTCATTCAAATTTGACTCAGAGTAATCTGAAAAATATAGTAATATAAAAATAACACCGAATACTGTTATCGTTAGAATATAGTCAAAATTTTCATGAAAATCGATAAGCTCTATCTTCTGATGTTTTTAGATACATTAACATGTTTTTTGGGGGGGGGGGGGTGTTACCGGTATTTGCCATTACTAGAAAATACACTATCAGAGAACTTACAAGAACGCATCGAACTGCACTCTGAACTGCGTGCAGAAATACTCGCGCTCACTTGTTTAAACACAAGTTTAAACAAGTCTGAAACGCTACAGGGACTTCCCATCGTTTCGCGGGAAAACAACGAAAATTCAAAATTTCAATGTCTCGAAAATTGCATTGCAATTAAAATTTTACTTTGCTATCGAGTCAAGGGACACATTGATCAATTTACTTTACTAATTGATTGTATACGTAACACAAATAAATTGTTTCCGAACGATTTTTGTAAGACAAAAAGTTAGACAAAAGAAGGGGATAGTATTGAAGACGTTGGGTTGTCTTGCATTTTTCTACTTAGAGTTAAAAAGCATGAAGCTGCTAAGTTCACTGAACAAAAATAACAAACGAATAAAATTAATCAACCATAAGACATTCTTAAACCCCTGCATGAACTGGAGAATTAAAAACTTTTCAGTAAAAAATTATAATAAAAGCCCCACGTTGCAGCTGTGTGAAAAACGGAAAAAGTGAATTTTTTACAGTTCACGTTTTTTTGCGGAAATAGTATGGGCTTAACAGATGAACATTATACAAAACTTTTTGTTTAAAATAAGCTTGAGAAGCAGAAAAAACTTCATTTTTAGAAGAAATTACATTTTTGCAATTTGTTTATAAAATTTGTTAATAAAAAAACATTGATCACCTTCGATATTACGACCCACCATCAATAATCATGTTCAGCAGGCAAAAATACATAAAAAACAATCTATGTATGGCTGTCCAGATAACAAACATTTAATGCCAGAATATATTGTATTGCGCCGAGGCCGTACGGTCACATTAAAAAGGCACAGACCGTCAAGCTCGCTGGATAAGAACAACCAAATAAAATCAATTGGTCTTTACGTATTCATCAAATACTATGTTTGGCTCACAATTTAAGAGGTGTTGAGTTGAAAAATATTAATCGGGCTTTAAGTAGCAAGCTATTGAAAATAGCAAAAAACGCATTTTTTGAAAGTTGTCGAATTTTTTACGGGAAAAGTATTGGGTTTAGGCATATGGTGTATGTAAACTTTTTTTTTCAAAATGAGCTAAAGAATAGGAAAAAAATTTTTTTTCTAAAAAAATGAACAATTTTTATTTGTTCATAAAATTTGTTGATAAAAAAAAATTGTCCATCCGGATCGCGACCCACCATCGATAATCGTGTTCAGCAGGCAAAAATACATTAAAAAAACTTTGGTGGGTCCGTTCTAATTGAAAAGGCCACGGGACCCTACCTGGCGCCTAAACTATACACTTCTTTAAATGTTTCACACTTCTTTTCTATGATTACTATTTTTAATATATAATATTTTTTCACCATTAATACATAGTTTAACGGCAATAATACGATAAAGCTTAAACTAAATCTCAAGCTTCGGAACTTTACGATAAACACATGTAACTTTTAGTCACAATATAATCGAAACGTCAATAGCTTAGATGGCGAGAGCAGGAGGGTGAACTTTAGTTTTGCGGCTCTGGGTTCTAATCTCACTCGGTGCAAATTTTTTTTCTCATTATTACAAAACTACTTTAAATGTTTTACACTTGTTTTCTATGATTACTTACGTAATTTGTTTTACCAGTGACCAAAAACATTTTTTTTAATTACTTTTTATAAAGAAGTAATTATCAAAAAAGAAAGTCATTACAGCTTTATTTGTGGTTATACCTGTAATAGGTTATTATGAAAAAGATCGCGTTTTCTCCGTAGTTTTTTCGGGCTGGAGACTGACACACTAAATGTGGCCACATTACGCGCGCGTTTCTTTGTTTTTTTGGTTTTTTTTTTTTAATTGTCGAGTGCTCGACGAATTTATTAAAAATACTTTTAAATGTTTCATACTTTTTTTTAATGATTACTTACGTATTTTGTTTTACCAATGACTAAAAAGTTTCTTTTCTTCCAATACTGGTACACGATCCAAGAAAATTTTTTTTCTATTCATGGCTAAAAAAAATCATTTGACGCATTAAGTAACAGCTTTTTAAGTGCAGTTAATTATTTTAATTTCATATTTCAGTTTGCATTACGACTAATGACGTTGATGAATTCTTGAAATGTTTGAAGATATTCCAAAAAGTAATTTTAAACTTTTTTTAAAATTATTAACAAAATACTTTTTTTTCAACTTTTGTACATTAAAAATGATTGATTAGTATGTCTTGTGTCTTGATAGTCATGTAGAAAAAATTACTTGTTTCATCGCCAAAGAATAAAGACTGTTTACTTGTTTTATCGCCAAAGAATAAAAACTTTTTTCGTGTTGTCTAAAAAATTTACTAGACATTATTATTATTATGATTATTATTATAATTAGCCGTAATAAATTAGAATAATTTCTCGCTCTAAATGGGATGCAAACGAGATAAGATGCGCTACTGCACGTAAAATAGTTTTGAACACTGAAAGCTGGTACACTGTGGCTGTGAGAGTTCAAAGTATGTTGAACTGTGATAGCACGTCAGTATGCGCTGCTATAGTTCAATGCATTGTGTATGTACAGTTCAACGTAGTATTGAGCTGCATGAGCCCGAAGATTGTGCTCTCACAGCACAATCTCTAGGCAGAGCCGTCTTTTAAAATGATGGGGCCCTGGGCCATAGTGGTTAGGGGGCCCCTGTAAGGGCAGTAATTTACTCCTGTCAAAGATAATAGATGAAATTTTCCCGAAATTCAACAATTATTTATTTGATTTCGTCGAAGTTCAAATAATGTGATAAAAAATAATTACACCAAACATTTTTATTCAAATTACAATTGAATTATTTCAAAATTTCAGTTTGATAAGGAAATGTGTTACTTTTTCAGTAATTTAACATTAAAAAATCAATTTTTTGCCTTTAAAAAAACTAATTCACTGTACATTATATGAAAAGATATTCAGCAACTGGGGCGCTTTATTCAGTTAAATAATACATCTAGTATTCGAATGAAAGTTAGATGAAATATCGAATCCGCAGTACTAACTTTATATCACCGATAACCATCCAGCACACGTTACACTGCAGATGGTAAAGTAGAGTTGGTACTGCGGAATCGAGATTCCTTGAAAATTTCATTCGACCATTCGATATATGAATAAAGCCCCTGGAACGACTACGAATCCATGAGTTGAGTGCCACTGTAGCAAACTGAAGTGAGATTATAACCTTATATTCTTTTCTGTGATTGTTGTCAAAACATTTCGTATCGTGAGGACGTGAAACATAGCCTCGGTAGAACGTTAGAAGTTAGAACAGAAAGATCAGCTTTGCAAAAGTAAGCATTAACCTGTAAGATAAACTCCATACGCAGTCTTCAGAAAACTCATCGCAATTACTTGTACACTATGAAGCGTTCTTATTTGAGTGGTGCTGCAAAAAAGCGAAAAGCCAAAGAAGAATGTGAAAAAATATCTAAACTTGCAAAAATAACTACATTCTTAGATGCTAATCATACAAACAATTCAAGCGCTTCTGCCGATCACTCAGTAAATACGTGCAACGCTATTTGCAAGGATCAGGCTGCGAAATTACAAGCTGTAAGTGAGCTATGCGATGTCTCTGTCATTGGTAAGTCTACAGGAATAAACATTTTTGTGAATCATACTTTAATTAATCAAACAATCTTTTGATTAATACAGAAAATAATTCAACTATTGAGAATATGCAAAGTGTAAATGATAGTTCAGATTTACAAGTACAAGATGAATAATTGCAGAGTCTCGAAAAGGATGACAGTAGTATACCGGGTAAATATGAATATTTAGTTTGCATTGTGACGTACGATAAAAGAAAACCAGTATGTTACACCACGGGGGAAAAAGTACGAGAAATTGTTACCTCGGGGCGAGGGTGGTAAACACCCCGGAAATGATGTATTTTTGCCCCGAGTGTAGCGTATACGATTTTCTATCATACGGGGGCAAAAGTACGTGCACTGTTAGATAAGCCATAATAATGTAAATTGTGATATTCATATATGTATATAAAAAAACCACCTTGATTTCACGTACATACTTTGTGCATATATACGTTTAGCATCGTATTTAAGGTTATGGTTTTTGTTTACAAGCAAATTTTTTGATCCCGTCAGCTGGCTAGCCTGATTTGGCTACCGCTCCTCTTGCTACCGGCGCACTTTTGTATATCCATCTATTTATGCGAAGTAGAATGTAGAGTAAATTGTGTGCATACCAGCAGAGATAAAAAGTCTTGCTGAAGGGGATCTCAGGGACAAAAGTTCGTACTTTTGTCCAGGATATGATAAAAAATAATTCTAATGCATTATATTAAATGATTTGAGTGTAAGTTTAGAAGATCATTCAGATTATTAAATTATTTTCAAATTAGTTTTTTGAAAATCAATAACTTGATTAAAAAGTATTAGCTAATTAAACAATAAAAAATCCATATAAATAAAATGACTGACCAAAAAGCTTGTACGCCGGTGTTTGAGTCTTGGATGTTTGAAATTTCAGATAAAATTTTTAGTCAACACAGATAATATTTCACGTTTAATTTGTACCAGATAAATATAATAACACAAAAAAATACTTGTCTATTACAAATAAACATTGAAAAAATAATAAAATCGAAACGTTTTAAAAAGTATATTAAATTCTTTAGGATATAAGTTTTGTGAGGTAAAAATTTTTATGAATATAATAGTTTTTTTGACATTTACGTCATCAAAATATGCACTTTGACTGATACAAAAGAAAAATTAAAAAAAACTTACAATAAATATTTATCTATGTAAATAAAAAAATTAGTAAATTACATCTATATTTGTATAAAAAGCAACTTTTTTTTTGCATTTAACAGTTTCAACACTCATAGAAGAGGCTAACCTGAAAACTCCGGAGATTTTTTATTCATCAGACCCAGCATTATGGGGAAAAATAGATAATGATCTACAATTGTATTGGTTACGAAAAGGGCCAAGCTTATGCAACAATAAAAATGGCGATTTTACCAAATCTGCTCAGACTTATGAAGATGGACAGAAACAAAAAGTCAGAAATTTTAATAGATCATTATTTCAAATGAAATTACACAATGGCGAAGTAGTAGAACGTGAATGGCTTTTATATTCACCATCGACTGGGTTCGTATTCTGTTTTGTATGTCGTCTTTTTTCTTCAGAACAAGATAAATTTACAAGTCAAGGTTTTTGTGACTGGAAGCATCCAAACCGTATTGCAGAACATGAGCAAAGTCAAAATCATAGAAAAAGTTTAACAATCTACTGTCAAAGAAAAAATGGATTAAACTTAATTGATACGCAGTTAACAGTACAATGCGAAGACCAGAAAAAATATTGGATAAAAGTTTTAAAAAGAATTACTGACGTTATCAAGTTTCTTGCCTGTAGAGGTCTTGCTTTTAGAGGTGATAACCAAATATTCGGATCAAAGCATATTGGAAATTATTTAGGAATCTTGGAACTGTTAAGCGAATATGATACTTTTTTAAAAGAGCATATTAGTTGTCACGGAAACAAAGGTCACGGTGTAACATCATACCTATCAGCAAACATATGCGAAGAATTCATAGAATTAATGGGAAAGAATGTTTTGAAATCTATAATCGAAGAACTCAAAAAATCAAAATATTACTCGATATCTGTTGATTCAACTCCAGATCCATACCGATCAACTAACTTTTACAGTCCGTTATGTAATAGACACAGGTCCTGTTGAACGTTTTTTAACATTCATTCCAATTGAAGGACACGGGGCAGAGTATTTAAATACTGTATTAGTCGATTTTTTAGAAAAAAATGATTTGAACATTAGGGATTGTAGAGGACAGTCTTACGACAACGCGTCGAACATGTCCGGTCGATATTCAGGATTACAAGCTAGGATAAAGCAATTGAATAAATACGCCGAGTATATATTCCTTGTGCTGCACTCTCGCTAAATTTATTCGGTGTAAAAGCAGCTGAATGCGTGCAACCTGTAGTTGCGTATTTCATGTTTGTACAGAAACTTTATACGTTTTTTTCTTTGTCAACCCACAGATGGCGAATTTTATTAGTTGAATTAGGAGCAGAAGATCTTATTTTAAAAGCATTATCTGCAACAAGATGGTCAGCCCGGGCTGATGCTATTACTGCACTTCGTAAAGGTTATACGAATATTATGAAAGCTCTTAATAAAATATCAAACGATACTACTACACGAGGCTCAATCTTTACTTAAGAAGATGTTAATTTTACAAACTTTATTTTTGACGGTAGTATGGTTTGACATTCTGACTCGTTTCAACGACACAAATAAAATTTTGCAAAAACAAAATTTAGATTTACACGTCGCTTTCAATTTATTGAAGTCATTAGAATCATACATATCCAGTTTAAGAGAAAATTTCTCAATTTGCTTAGAAAAAGCAAAAAATATAATTGATGATTTTGAAATACCTCAGCAAAGGATAAAAAAAAGGAGTATAAAACTCATGCAACAAGAAGGACTCAGTAAAGGGATCAATTTTAGTTATGAAGAAAAATTAAAAATTGAAATTTTTTTACCTTTGATTGATACTTTAATAAATCAGTTAAAAACAAGACAAGAGGCTTATAAGAAATTAAACGACAAATTCACTTTTTTTACAGTTTTACAAAACATGAATTATAATGAAATAGAAGAATCGTGTACAAATTTAGCTAATTTATACGAAGATGACATATGTAAAGAAGTTTTAATTTCCGAATGCATGCATTTTAAAAGCTATCTTTGTGAAGTTAAGAAATCTGAAGAAACTATTTCCATACCTGACTTATATTTATTAATAAGAAAGGATCTACTAATGTCAACTTTTCCGAATATTGAAATATGCTTGAGAATTTACTTAACTCTAATGATCTCTGTCTGTACTGATGAGCGATCCTTTTCAAAACTAAAATTGTTAAGAAATTTTCTCCGAAATTCTATGACACAATCAAGACTTAACTATTTATCAATTTTAAGTTTGGAATCAGAATTTTTACAAGCCTTAAGTTTTGAAGAATTGATATCAGATTTTGCTGCTAAAAAATCGAGACACAAGTTGTAACAATAATTTTTTATTTTTCTCGCTGTAATAAAATAAAGTTTGACAGTATGAATTTACGGTAATTGAGGTTGTTCTTAAATAATAATTTCTATTCGAATACAAAATAAATAATAAAAAAAATATGCTGAGAATTGGGGCCCCTACTTCCAGTCCAGTAAGCTGGGGCCCCGTAGGCCCGTGCCTAAAGACGGCTCTGTCTCTAGGCTTGAGACAACACAACTCTGGGCTCGTACAGCTCAATACTACGTTGAACTGTACATGCACAATGCATTGAACTATAGCAGCGCATACTGACGTGCTATCACAGTTCAACATACTTTGAACTCTCACAGCCTTAGTGTACCAGCTTTCAGTGTTCAAAATTATTTTACGTGTGTGTGAGATAGAAGTCATGAATTTAAATTTCTGTAAAAATATTGTTTACTACACGATATTTATTATTTTTATAATTATGTACATAACGTATGCATCACTGAGGATTGTATTATACTTTTCAAATCAAGTCGTAAAATAATCGCTTAACGAAATAATTATGGTGCTTTTGGAAAACAACTCAACTTAAAAATCAGTACTTTAAATAATAACAGTTACGGAAATTCGTAGTATTTATTGATTCGTTGTAGTACTTAATCACTAGTTTTCATTATTAAATTTGTCTTGAAGTATTATTTTCAATAAATTCGTTAAGCCCTTAACAAATTGAAACAAAAATAAAAAAATTAAAAAAAACAAACACGTCATGTGGCCACATTTAGAGTGCCGGTCTCCAGCCCAGATAAACTACAAAGAAAACGTGCATTTTTTCATAATAACCTACTACAGGTATTACCACAAACAAAGCTGTAATGACTTTCTTTTTTGATAATTACTTCTTCATAAAAAGTAATTTAAAAAAATGTTTTTGGTTACTGGTAAAACAAATTACGTAAGTAATCATAGAAAACAAGTGTAAAACATTTAAAGTAGTTTTGTAATAATGAGAAAAAAAAATTTGCACCGAGTGAGATTAGAACCCAGAGCCGCAAAACTAAAGTTCACCCTCCTGCTCTCGCCATCTAAGCTATTGACGTTTCGATTATATTGTGACTAAAAGTTACATGTGTTTATCGTAAAGTTCCGAAGCTTGAGATTTAGTTTAAGCTTTATCGTATTATTGCCGTTAAACTATGTATTAATGGTGAAAAAATATAAATTAACCAACAAGGATGTCAGTGCAATGGGGCGTTCGGGTAAAGGTGTTCAGTATATTTGTAAGTAATATTACTTAGTACAAAAAATATTTGAGCGTACCTTATCGTTGTGGTGAATGCCTTCATTTATTATTCAATAATTTCACTTATCATAACAGTGAAGAACAATTTAGCGCACTGAATTATTAGGATAAAGGCGCTCGTTTATTAATAAAGCAAAATAATATACTAATTGCGTTGAGCTTGTCATTTTTTTAAAAATGAAAAAAAAATTGTTTATAACCTAAAAATTATGTTTTTGTTTTATAGTTAAACGAATGATCAACTGCATTTAAAAAGCTTATCTTTCTTTCAGGGAGGAAAAACGAGAAAAGTATTACGCGCAGCTCTTTTCCGTATGAGCAGTGTGTACAACTATAGCTATAGATATATAGCCCGTTGTATGCATATACATATAGGTTTAGCTTCTCCTCTCTTCATCATCGATGCACACACATTTAAATTCTCATGTCTCCCTCACTCAACTCCCCTTACCTCTCCCCGCAAGCCGAGCCTACAAACCGCCATCAGCCAACCCAGCTAAAAATTTGTCATAAGTTCTTACACAAGTTCTTATAAAATTTCTTATGTAATTTCATACATAATTTCTTACATATATTAATATGTAAGTTATCATATTAGTTCTTTCAATAAAACATATGTCAGAACTTGTACACGATATTACATTTGCCTATCAACCAAGAACTTACATAAGATCTTATGTAATTTATTATTTAAGTTCTTATAAGAGTCCGTGTATCAGTCGTTTGAACGTATTTAATTACTATCAACATACATACATGATGAATTTTAATACTTTTCCTGCTTAAAAGCTGTTAGAAGAGCTAATATAAATAGGTAAATACAAAAAATAGGCATCTTTTACCTCCAATGAGGTGATTTAAACCTGGTCCGGAGAATTTCCCTCACTCATCTCCCCTTACCTCTCCCCGCGAGCCAAGCCTAAAAGCCGCCAGCCAATAGAAAACGTGTGCATGGTTTCTCTGCCGGCCACGATTAATTGGCACTCAAATCAGCGCCGAAACATTAGCCAGCGTTAGATTGAGAAGATTTCCGCAGTGAAAATTACGGTCAGTAACACAAGAGTTACCGTCACTAACATACCGCTCTATAGAGTGCTGGAGGAGCAAATAGGCAGAGAAAATAAGGGCATTCCAGAGGTTCTCACCTGTGCTCCAAAATGTGACTGGCAAACATGTGAGAAATAACACAAGCACCAATCAGAGTGCCAATCCCCACACAACCCAGAGCGTTTACTGGCAGCTTTGTTTATTAATTAAATTGATTAAATAATACAAGCACCAATCCCCACTCATCCCGAAGCACTTACTGGTCCCTTTATTTATTTAAAATAAATTAAATAACACAAGCGCTAATCCCCACACAACCCAGAGCGTTTACTGGCAGCTTTGTTTATTAATTAAATTATTACAATAATACAAGCGCCAATTCCGCTACCACCCGAAGCGTGTACTGGTCCCTTTATTTATTAAAAATAAATGTAATGATAAGACAAGCAACAATCCCCACACAACCCGGAACGCTTACTGGTCCCTTTAATTATTTAAAATAAATTAAATAACACAAGCGCAAATCCCACACAACCCGAAGCGCTAACTGGTCCCTTTATTTATTTGAAATAAATTAAATAACACAAGCGCCAATCACCACGCATCCCGAAGCGTTTACTAGAAGCTTTGTTTAATAATTAAATAAATTAAATAATACAAGCACCAATTCCCACACAACCCAGAGCGCTTACTAGTCCCTTTATTTATTTGAAATGAATTAAATAACACAAGCGCCAATCCCCACACAACCAGAAGCGCTTACTAGTCCCTTTATTTATTTAAATTAAATTAAATAACACAAGCGCCAATCCCCATACAAACCGGAGCGTTTACTGGCAGCTTTGTTTTATTAATTAAATAAATTAAACAATACAAGCGCCAATCCCCAAACAACCAGGAGCGCTTACTGTTTCCTTCATTAATTTAAAATAAATTAAATAACACAAACGCCAATCCCCACACAACCCGGAGAGTTAACTGGCAGCTTTAATTCTTAATTAGATAAATTAAATAATACAAGCGCCAATCTCCACATAACCCGGAGCATTTACTGGCAGATTTGTTTATTGATAAAATAAATTAAATAACACAAGCTCAAATCCCCACACAACCCGGAGCGCTTACTTGTCCCTTAATTTATTTAAAATAAATAAAATAATACAATCGCCAATTCCCACACAACCTGAAGCGCTTACTATTCCCTTTATTTTTTTTAAATAAATTAAAAAATACAAGTGTTAGTCCCCACACAACTTGGAGCGCTTACTGGTCCCTTTGTTTATATAAACTTAATTATACAACAAAAGCGCCAATCTCCACACAACCTGGATCTTTTACTGGCAGCTGTGTTTATTAATTATAAATTAAATAATACAAGCGCGAATCCCCACACAACCCAGAGTGTTTACTGGCAGCTTTGTTTATTAATTAAATAAATTAAATAATACAAGCGCCAATCCCCACACAACCCAGAGTGTTTACTGGTCCCTTTGTTTATTTGAAATAAATTTAATAACACAAGAGCAAATTTTCACACAACTCGGTGGGTTTACTGGCAGCTTTGTTTAATAATTAAATGAATTTAACTATACAAACGCCAATCCCCTAACAACCAGAAGTGCGTACTGGTCCCTTTATTTATTTAAAATAAATTAAATAACTCAAGCACCAATCCCTACACAACCAGGAGCGCTTACTGATTACTTTAATAATTTAAAATATATTAAATAACACAAGCGCCAATCCCCACAAAACCAGAAGCACTTACTGGTCCCTTTATTTTTTTTAAATAAAATCAATAACACAAGCGCCAATCCCCACACAACTAGAAACGCTTACTGCTCCATTTATTTATTTAATCTTAATTGAACAACAAAAACGCCAATCCCCACACAACCTGGATCTTTTAATGGCAGCTTTGTTTATTAATTAAATAAATCAAATAATACAAGCGCCGATCCCCACACAATTTGCAGCGTTTACTGGCAGCTTTGTTTATTAATTAGATAAATTAAATAACACAGCGCCAATCCCCACACAACCTGGAGCACTTACTGGTCCCTTTATTTATTTAAAATAAATTAAATAACACAAGCGCCAATACCCAAACAACCCGGAGCGCTTACTGGTCTCTTTATTTATTTAAAACAAATTAAATAACTCAAGCGCCAATCCCCACACAACCAGGAGCGCTTACTGGTCCCTTTATTTTTTTTTAAATAAAGTCAATAACACAAGCGCCAATCCCCACACAACTAGGAACGCTTACTGCTCCATTTATTTATTTAATCTTAATTAAACAACAAAAATGCCAATCCCCACTCAACCTGGATCTTTTAATGGCAGCTTTGTTTATTAATTAAATAAATTAAATAATACAAGCGCCGATCCCCACACAATTTGCAGCGTTTACTGGCAGCTTTTTTATTAATTAAATAAATTAAATAACACAGCGCCAATCCCCACACAACCCGGAGCACTTACTGGTCTCTTTATTTATTTAAAATAAATTAAATAACACAAGCGCCAATACCCAAACAACCTGGAGCGCTTACTGGTCTCTTTATTTATTTAAAACAAATTAAATAACTCAAGCGTTAATCCCCACACAACCAGGAGCGCTTACTGGTCCCTTTTGTTTATTTAAAAAAAAAAGAACACAAGCGCCAATCCCCACACGACCTGGAGCGTTTACTGGTCCCTTTGTTTATTTATCTCCTTAGTCGCATACTTATTTTACAATTAATAAAGTAATAAGGCAGACTTTAATCACTTCATAATCCTGGGCGCTTACTCTTAGCATTAATTATTATTAAAAAGTAAATAATAATTTAACTGCAACTAGTGGTGACCAGTGAGTATCCTGAATAGTTAGGTGATAAGCACTCGCGTTGTTACCTAATAAATTTTATTGATTATTTCAGCGACCAGGAAGCACTCTGGGTTGTGTGAGGATTGGCACTTGTGTTATTTAATTTATTTAATTAATAAACTAAGCTGCCAGTTAACTCTTCGGGGTGTGTGGGGATTGGCGCTTGTGTTATTTAAGTTATTTTGAATAAATAAAGGGACCAGTAAGCGCTCGGGGGGTCTGATCGGGGCATTCGATATCTTGCAAAAGTAAGCATTATTTTTAATAATCTCTATAAAATAACTAAAAATAACGACAATGCGCATGCGCAGTTTAGGAACTATCGCCGATAATCGACAAAAATGCTTACTTATGCGAGATATCGAATGCGGTCCGGGTTGTTTGGAGATTGGTGCTTGTGTTATTTCTCACATGTTTGCCAGTCACATTTGGGAGCACCGGTGAGAACCTCTGGAATGTTCCCTGCTTCTCTGCCTATTCGCTTTCTCAACACTTTATAGATTTCATTAGATTTGTACGTTAGTGACAGTAACTTATATGTTACTGACCGTAATTTTTACTGCAGGAATCCTCTTATCCCAGGTGGCTGACATGGGCACACTCTTTAACATTGGCACTGGCAATCTTCTTACTTATCTCTGATTATACTTCTATATACCATAGACTATATGCAATACATATACTTTTTTTTTTCTTTCCATTTATCATCGCCTGTAGAGTATAGGCTCAGGGGCCGTACAATATAACTATTTTTCTGTACATCGGCCTACGCCATAACATAGGCCCGCGAAGCTAAAAAAAGTTATATGGTACGGCTCCAGATACATATACTCTACTAGTTTGGGTTTATCAGTAAGCAGTCTATCCTTTGTACGTCTATGCTCCTTCTAATGTGTCACTAAAATGGAGTACTGTAATGGGACCCTAATGACAGTATATAGCTCACTTTAAATCAGATGTAGGAAACATCTAAAATGTTTCATACCGTCTGAATCTGAAAAGCAATGTTTGTTTACATGCCTGCTTTTAGCGCTCCGAGCGACACAAGGTGTAATATGTATTTATGGCCAAGACCGTAAATATAGATGTACCTCAATGACTCTTGGGGTGTGCTCGATTCGCAAGCTCAAACAGTTAATTTTTAAGTATCTCGGTATCCTAGAAAACATTTAAGTGCAAGGGGAAAAGTACGACATGTTATCTCTCTTACCCTAACAAGTTACATATTGAGGGTATTCCAAAAGGCTGGGCGCACGGGCGCCCGCGGGTGCATACTTTTATGGCGTTCCAGAAGCTAAAATTGGGTGCACCTGAACTGCTCTAACTTACAAAAGGATACAAATTGTGAAGAGAGCCTCAAAAGACCAATATGCATATAAATCTTACTAATATATAAAGCAAAGTCGCTAAAACCGTTGTAATCGCTAACCGCGAAAACTACTGAACCAATTTTACTGAAATTTTGCATACCGATTCTTGACACTTCCTAGATGGTTTTAGTATAGTTTTTATCTTGAAAAATTTTAAACAATAGTGATAAATAAGCTCAAAGTTTTTCTAAAATACGCCAGCTTTTTACTTTAGTTCAGTAGGATCCACTAGGTGGCGCCGACTTAAAATCCAAGCTACCTGCAACAGAATTAAATAAGTGTGGTTATAATAGGCTGGAATGTCTAGAAAATATTTGCTGTTTTATTTACCGGCAGTTCGTTGAGCTGCATCAAGAATGTAGATGATAGTTGTGCAGCTGGGCATTCCGGTTACCGTCGACACTCTTCTCCAATAGACAAGTGACCTAGGTCAACTTTCACCCTGAACCTCCAGGAATGACGAGTGCGACCAATAGATAATTATTTAAACCGATAACGTCCCTGGCGAAGTACCAAGTGACATGTCTAGCCAGAGCACAACACATCAGAGTTATGTGACCGTCACCACCCAGTCTGGTGCCGTCAGACAATTTTTTACTACAAATGTAAGCCAGGAAAAACGGCCCTGAGGAGCACGGGCAGCTACAATGGCTTCCTTTTCAGTGGCTTTGTCTCAACGGCTTATCTACAGAGAAGGTATACATATTTTCTCCATGCCCACTTTCTTGACTAACGATGAACGGTTAGTTAACCGCGGGGAACGATCTGAAGGCGAGATATTCTTTGGTCAGCGTCGTACCTCTCTCCTGTACGGTCTCCATACCCATACACACAGAGACTTAAAGGGTACGAGTCAAGCTACTCGTAGCCAGCTCTTCTTCATCAAAAAAAATAATAAGGAATAGCTGGAAGCTTCCCCACTGGCCCTATTAAGAGCCATAATAAGTATGTACGTTCCCTACTTAACAATACATTTCATCAAATGTTTTAAGGGCCACTTAAGTTTGAGTCACCTTGTCAACAAATACACTTTTACTACCATTTTCGGAAGCGATTCGTCGACTAAAAGACTATGTTGACTCAAGACGGCCACTATTACTGGCAGTCATCACGAGTGAAGTTGCTCTTCACAATGCTGGGAACCTCAGTGACCGACGACCCTACATTACATTACTCTTTATACAAGCATTCAACCAGGACTCACCTATCCTCTTCAAGGTCCGCGCTGGGTAAACCTAACAGCTATAAAGGGAAATAAAACTTGAGCCAACAGGACCAGAGATTAGTAAAAAGATTGCTGACTGCAATGCTACGGCCCAAGTTCACTTTTAGCCACTGTTTCAAGCGCCCCGTCGCGGCCAAGCGGTAAAACCAGGCACACATACTTATTTTTTTATTTGAGAAGCGTGAAGGGGGTATACTAAGTATGTGCCTACGGATTCGCGTGGAAATGGGCATGTAGGCACATACTTTGGAGATGCGTGGAAGGGGTATACTGAATATGTGCCTACGGAGAGAGGAGTGGTGCATGGAAATGTCGACTACAGCTATATAACTATATACCCGCGTATATCATAGTGAAAGAAAGCGACGAGTCTTTCTCGCTATATATACTAACTTCTTAAATAAGGTCTTAGAAATAAACGGGAAATAGAGAAGAAAAAAAAAATTCACATCCCATATTTGTAAAATAAAAAAACCCTATTTTAATTTACAATTCTCTATAACATATGAAAGTTTAAGAGAGGCTAGCCATATTATTTTTCGAAAATTAGATCATACAAATAAATGTTTACGCAATTGGAAGCTCAGACTTTCAAGGCATTTATTTTTCAGTTCTTCTTATACTTTGGATTTTCGTTTAGTACTGCGTATCAAAGTACGTTGAAAAAATATTAAGCTTGAAATATTTTTTGAGGTTGATAGTATGGCTATAAACACCTTAAATATAAACTATTAATTTTACTTATCATAATAGCTATGAACTGTAGGCCAAGCTCCGGAGGGTATCATTGAACATATGAGACTTTAGGTTCTATGGAGTCCGAAGTTTGAATAGCTGAGATGGCTAGGGCTTATGCCTTCGACAGCATATTTTAGCGATTTGGGGTTCAATTCTGATTGCCATTAGATTTTTTTTTTTTTTAATATAATTCAGTATTCTATTTCAATTTCTTATTGCAACTTTTATTTTAATTTATAAATATTGTCAACACTTTTTTTTCGGGCACGTTAAAAAAATTTTATTTTTAATACTGTGTCGCCTACATGAAATCCTACGCAACAACTGACTATTAAATAATTTATTACGTTAATAGTTACAGCTGGCAAGGCTAATTCATAATTTTAAAGGTAATAATTTGAATGATAGTTACATTGATAACTAACTAAATACTTGGTAGATCATATAAATCTTTATGTGCGTATTCGTATGCTTGCATGTGTAAGATCTCAGACTTTTTGACCGATGTCAATGATTCAGGACTCAGAAGGATTACTTTTTCATATTGTTACGATGGCTTGGGAAAAACAATCGTCATAGCTTTTTGAGGTTGTCATACCTCTTGACGATTTCTTGATTTTTTTAAGCAGATTGTTGTATTATTTAGGTGAAAAAAATATTTTTATACATATTTTAGTTTTACTTTAGGGAAAATTCTAACAATGTCATTTTTTTTAATCTCTCCATACGTACCTATACAGTTTTATTTTGAACAATAAAACAATTTTTTTTCTTTTGATTCATGCATTCAAGATTAGTATTTTAATAAGATTGATAGAACAATTCCCTAATTTGTACTTTTAATTAATTTCTCAACAAGATCTTATATCATACAGTACGAAAAAACCACATTTTCTATTTTCGCACACTCCATAAGAGTTTTTTTTATAGGATAATTTTACTTTAATGTGATGAATATTATGATTTTATTGACAGGTCTTACACATCTGAGCTTGTAATTTATATATGTACATTTTAATACTTACTGTAGCTAAAAAAAATAAATGTAGTTTGGTTTGTTTTTGAATATTTTGTACGATTGTTTCATTACAAAAAACTTTAGATTGCAATAAATGACTAAAACTTTTAATTTGCTACTCAACATAATTTAATATTGTTGAATAAATTTCTACCTGCAGAGAAAATACTGAAACATTTAACGATAGCTTTTAAGAGTGTCAGAAAACTGATTGGATTTTTGAAGATTTTGCACTAAAAATTTGTTTATTTAAAGTAAGGCCCGATTTTTATTCACAATTTAGGATGTGGTTCAATTTTTTTTTTTAGTCTTACAATTTCTTGACTCGCTGAATAATGTCGGTGGGTCAGCGCAAGAAATAGTTTTTTCAGAGTAGAAGACATGAATGAGCTTTTTTAAATCAAGAGGAAAAAAAGGATTTCTTTGAGAAAATTTTTTTTCCTTTAACTCCAAGTTGGCAATAAAAGTATGTATGTTTATATGCATAAATTAATTAAGCATTACTTAATAACACTGTGGTCAATCTCTATGTAACATAGGTCACTTACTGACCACGTTGTTAAATAATCATTACAACATTTATTAATAATAGAAAAGCATATTACCACATCATACGGAGTATGTACGATCTACTATATCAATACAAATTATTGCTCCATTTATGGGATTATACGCTAGAAAGCACTCTGCTTTTACTTTGTATTTCTCAATAGCTTCCAATGACTTGTTAATCGAAAATTTTAATTTTTTCATACTAATTTCTATATTAAAAAAAAGAATCTAAGCTTATTGTTTCACATAATTTCTTTTATTAGAGGATATAATGTTACCAATACACAAATTTTCAGTGCAAAATTTGGGAAAAATTCACACAATTATCTAACACTTTAAATTGCTACCGAGAAACATATTACTGCTTTCTCAGCAATAAAAAAAATCAAAAAAATATTCAAATAAGCGTTTAAAAGTACATTTAAATTAAAACGTTAGACTCGTTAAATTTATTGAGAAAAGCATAGTATTTATTTTATTAAAATGAAATTATTATTTGATGAAAAAAAAAAAATAAAAGATCTAAAAACTTTATGGAAAGAAAAAAAATAAAAATTAAGCAATTCGGGCTCTATAAAATAAAATTATTTTAAAAATTAAATTGATATTACAAATAAGGAAATTGTTGTATCAATTTTAATAATATGTAAAGTTTGCATGAATTCATCAAAGCCACTGGTGCAATTAAGATTGTAAGATTTAATATAATTTTAATATCTATGTGCTGACAGCATGAAAATATTAGGCACCCATTTTTTTTGATTGAAAAAATATTATTGTAGAAATTTACTGGTAATAATTGTTGAGGAAATTATTAAAATGAAAGTAAATTTTTTGGGCCTTAGGCTATTTTCTGTTGTAAACTAGATGTTTATAATTTTTGGGAAGTTTGAAACCATTTAAATTTTATTCATAACCTTAAAAATCATTTGTTTGGTATTATAAAATTATAAATGAGCCTTGCTATCGTTCAATGTTTCTGTATTTTCTCTGCAGGTAGAAATTTATTCAACAATATTAAACTATGTTGAGTAGCAAATCAAAAGTTTTAGTCATTTATTGCAATCTTAAGTTTTTTGTAATGAAAAAACCGTATAAGATATTTAAGAACAAACCCAACTACATTTATTTTTTTTTGGCTACAGTAAGTATTAAAATGTACATATATAAATTACAAGCTCAGATGTGTAAAACCTGTCAATGAAATCATAATATTTATCACATTAAAGTAAAATTATCCTATAAAAAAAAATCTTATGGAGTGTGCGAAAATAGAAAATGTGGTTTTTCCGTACTGTATGAAATAAGATCTTGTTAAGAATTTAGTTAAAATTACAAATTAGGAAATTGTTGTATCAATCTTATTGGAATACTAATCTTGAATGCATGAATCGAAAGAAAAAAAACTGTTTTATTGTTCAAAAAGAAACTGTATAGGTACGTATGGAGACATTAAAAAAAATGTAACTGTTTGAACTTTCCCTAAGTAAAACTAAAATATGTATAAGAATATTTTTTTCACCTGAATAATACAACAATCTGCTTAAAAAAATCAAGAAATCGTCAAGAGGTATGACAACCTTAAATAGCTATGACGATTGTTTTTCCCAAGCCATCGTAACAATATGAAAAAGTAATCCTTCTGAGGCCTGAATCATTGACATCGGTCAAAAAGTCTGAGATCACACACATGCAAGTATACGAATACGCTCATAAAGATTTATATGATCTACCAAGTATTTAGTTAGTTATCAAAATGTAACTATCATTTAAATTATTACCTTTAAAATTATGAATTAGCCTTGACAGCTATAACTATTAACGTAATAAATTATTTAATAGTCAGTTGTTGCGTAGGATTCCATGTACGCGACACAGTGTTAAAAATAAAATTTTTTTAACGTGCCCGAAAAAAAAGTGTTGACAATATTAATAAATAAAAATAAAAGTTGCAATAAGAAATTGAAAAAGAATACTGAATTATATTAAAAAAAAAAAAAAAATCCAATGGCAATCAGAATTGAACCTCAAATCGCCAAAATATGCCGTCGCAGGCATAAGCCCTAGCCATCTCAGCTATTCAAACTTCGGACTCCATACAACCTAAAGTCACATATGTTCATTGATACCCTCCGGAGCTTGGCCTACAGTTCATAGCGATTATGATAAGTAAAAATAATAATTTACATTTAAGGTGCTTATAGCCATACTATTAACCTCAAAAAATATTTCAAGCTAAAAACTTTTTTAACGTACTTTGATACGCAGTACTAAACGAAAATCCAAAGTATAAGAAGAACTAAAAAATAAATGCCTTGAAAGTCTGAGCTTTCAATTGCGTAAACATTTATTTGTATGATTCAATTTTCGAAAAATAATATGGCTATCCTCTCTTAAACTTTTATATGTTATAGAGAATTGTAAATTAAAATAGGTTTTTTTATTTTACAAATATTAGATGTGAAATCTTTTTTTCTTCTCTATTTCCCCTTAATTTCTAAGACCTTATTTAAGAAGTTAGTATATATAGCGAGAAAGACTCGTCGCTTTCTTTCGCTATGATATACGCGGGTATATAGTTATATAGCTGTAGTCGACATTTCCATGCACCACTCCTCTCTCCGTAGGCACATATTCAGTATACCCCTTTCACGCGTCTCCAAAAGCTCTGCGAACTCCGCGAGCAACTTGCTAATTTCGACTTAAAAAAAATACCCAAAACTGTGGAATCGTTAGCAACGTTTGCAACCGCTTTGTAAAAAACTGTCGGATCAAGCAGTTTTGCAAAAAAAAATAAATTTGATACCGTCGTGCGAGAGACATAAAAAGTATCTCATCCACCCTTTGTAGTGTGTCTATACTATCAAAATTGATATCGATCGTTTGCAATTTAATTGTCGTTTATGTTGAACAGTTGCAAATTGTCATATTTTTATGTATAGCAGGTAAAATAATTATTTTTGTCGAATGTGGAATGTGCGATTTTTTCTCAATACAATAATACATAATACGTATTGCTGCGCATGCGCCGTGTATACAGTTCCACACAGCTCCATTAATTCGTTCCATTAGTAATAGGTATGGTCCTTGGTCCAACCCAACACATCTGGTATATAGGTCTACTCGTTTTCTGTGTTTCTGCTAGCAGACAGACCAGTGCTCTCAAATGTGACTGGCAAACTTGCGGGAAATTCAAATTGGCTATATGGAGCAAGACGCAAAACCCCAGATAACTCGACAACATTTCATACACCATAACTTGATAAATTAATCCTAAGCTATTTAACCCAGTAACCCAACGCGCCTAAAAACAGTATCACAAGCTTTACTAATTAATAAAATACAATAAACAATAATGCAAGCGCCAATCCCCACACAACCAGGGGCGCTTACTGGCCGCTTTGATAATTAATTAAATAAATAAAATAACAAGCGCCAATCACCACACAACCCGGGACGCTTACTAGCCGCTTTGTTTATTAATTGAATAAATAAAATAACACAAGCGCCAATCACCACACAACCCGGGGCGCTTACTGGCCACTCTGTTAAATAAATAATTATTAATAACACAAGCGCCTATCACCTAATAACCCGGGGCGCTTGCAGGCCACTCTTTTAAATAAATAATTATTAAAATAACACAAGCACCTATCACCTCATGACCCGGGGCACACACTGGCCACTCTTTTAAATAATTAATTATTAAAATAACACAAGCGCCTATCACCCAATGACCCGGGGCACTTACTGACAACTCTGTTAAAGAAATAATTATTAAAATAACACAAGCGCTTATCACTCAGTGACTTCGAGCGCTTACTGGCAACTCTGTTAAATAAATAATTTTTAATAACACAAGCGCCTATCACCCAATGACCCGGAGCGCTTACTGGCCACTCTTTTAAATAAATAATTATTGAAATAACACAAGCGCCTATCACCTTATGACGCGGGGTGCTTACTGGCTACTATTGAATAATAAATTATCAAGAAATTATAAGAGCGCCATTTAAAAAGATCTTTGTCGTACTAGATAGGCAATCAAAATTGTGATATGTTTACATATGTTATCGATCAACTTTTTATTATTTAATAGTGTTGCAAATAAGTGTCCTGGATCATCAGGAAAAAGGTGCTTGACATATTTATTAATAATTATTTATTTATTAGATTTGCAATTAGCGCCCCAGGTTATACGGTGATAGGCGCTTGTGTTATTTATTAATAATTATTTATTTAACAGAGTTGTCAGTAAGCGCCCCGGGTCATGAGGTGATAGGCGCTTGTGTTATTAATAATTATTTATTTAACAGAGTGGCCAGTAAGCGCCCCGGGTCATCAGGTGATAGGCGCTTGTGTTATTTACTAATAATAATTTATTTAAAAGAGTGGCTAGTAGGCGCCCTTGGTCATTAGGTGATAGGCGCTTGTGTTATTTATTAATAATTATTTATTTAAAAGAGTGGCCAGTAAGCGCCCCGGGTCATCAGGTGATGGATGCTTGTGTTATTGGACCTTATTTGAATCTCGCGCGTCACCTTTGGTACTAATTTTTTTTTGATCTAGTGATTTCCCACGTCAGAGAGGTTGGGTCCTAGAGAATTCCCAAATCTGGCCGGAACTATATCCCATCGCTGATTCCACATTCGACAAAAATAATTATTTTACCTGCTATACATAAAAATATGACAATTTGCAACTGTTCAACATAAACGACAATTAAATTGCAAACGATCGATATCAATTTTGATAGTATAGACACACTACAAAGGGTGGATGAGATACTTTTTATGTCTCTCGCACGACGGTATCAAATTTATTTTTTTTTGCAAAACTGCTTGATCCGACAGTTTTTTACAAAGCGGTTGCAAACGTTGCTAACGATTCCACAGTTTTGGGTATTTTTTTTAAGTCGAAATTAGCAAGTTGCTCGCGGAGTTCGCAGAGCCGTCTCCAAAGTATGTGCCTACATGCCCATTTCCCCGTGAATCCGTAGGCACACAATCGGTATACCCCCTCCACGCTTCTCAAATAAAAAAAAAAATATGCGTGCCTGGTTCGACCGCTTGGCCGCAACGGGGCGCTCGAAACAGTGGCCAAAAGTGAACTCGCGCGGTAGCATTGCAGTCAGCAATCTCTCTACTAATCTCTGACAGGACAGTCTTCAACGGGCAAGCATCACGAGCCAATCTCCTTATCTTAGATTAGCAAAACAACTGAGTCTGCAAAAAAAAGGTGCCTTAGACCCTAAAGTCTTTGACATTATACCAGGAGACGTTGGGAACGATCTTTACAACTAGCTCCAAAGCTTCGGACTTTGTAATTTTTCTTCTGATTAGTGTGGAGCTTCAACAGCAGGCCAGAGAAGATCACCCTGAGGTATCCGGTTAGTCACAACTTCTGTAAACTTCAGTCATGAAAGATTTTAATTAAGAGGCTCATTGATCTTTTTTAGGGCCATCGGACGTCGAACTACACCTTGCCAACAAATATAATAGGACTTAGTAAAGTTGATAGAAAACAGCCTGTAGGAGTCACCAAAGTCTGAAGTATGCCAAAAAACTCAAGAGGGTGGATTGGAGAGAAAACTTGAAATGTATCTAATGAATTTAATTTTAGGCGTCAAGAAACTAACGCAGAAAATTTATCGAGATCAAACAGCAGCGTCTAAATCGAGAAATAAAGAATCCATTACGTAAGAGATCAGCTTTTTATTGTACCCTCACAGTAACCTCTTAAATCATTTAGCTTTTTAAATAAGTAGAAAATGTAATGGTATTTTTGTGGCGATAAAAAATGTAGAGATTTAGCTCCGGGACTTTGTTGCTCTGATAATTAATTTGTGAGATAAGGGAAAAAAAAATTTTTTTCAATACATATTTTTTGGGAGTTTTAAATCTTAACAGCTTAAAAAAATAGCCCTTTTCGTTAATAATACGGAAGAAACTACAAATCAACGGCCCTTTATGGCCAACGATTATTTTATAGCATAAGGAACGAACGGTACTTTTCAGCGAAATTATATTTTTTTTTAATTTTTAAAGCTTATTATTTAAACAAACGAACTGTATGGATTCCGAACAAATGTGTTTTTGATAAGAAGATTTTTGTTTGAATAAGTGTCAGGAATATATGTAAAATTTCTAACTGAAAACGTTTTACGTTACACGCTGTTAACACACTAAGGTGTATCCATTTAGTAAATCTCGGGCGAAGCTGAGACGGGGGGCCGCTCGTAGGTATTGTATGTATTGTATATGTATTAGGTGTTGTACAGTGGAGGCCGTTTAATTCGTTGAGCGGGAAGCATAAAATTCACCAATGAAATAGGTTATGTGATCGAATCTTCCAATGAGAATTAAATGTTTGAATTTCCCGTTCAACGAATTAAACGGCCTCCTCTGTCCTTACATGGGTTATTTAAATTAAATTAAAGTTTTTTTTTTATAAAGGATTCTCCACATTAATCATATCAGACTTATCACACAAGTCACCTAAAATTTACTCAGCCGATAATAAATCTGCACTTTAAGCGCGCGCCTGCGATTCTTAGCTTTTGGAATGCTCTCATTATCTTAATACTTAGATTAAGGGGGCTCCTACGACTACTGCTGAGGTCAAAGATAAACGAAAAATAAAGTTTTGTCTTTCAATAAACAAATGTGTCTGAAAATCATTATGATATTTTTAATAACGTATGAAGTGGGAAAAATGATATTTATGTGTGTAGTTTAACTTTGTACGAAAAATTAATTATTGTTTTGACCAGTCTTAGTGCATACGAGGGTACACCACCAGACCAGACCACCTGTGTTGGTGTAGTATAGCGATGTAATATATAGGTATATGGTATATATACGTCGTGAACAATCTGCTACTGACCTCCCGGACACTATTTATTTATTTCCATCACAAATATCTCGCTAAAATGGTCCTTTATCTACAATTATTAATACAACATATTACAGAGGAAGACTTCATCTACAAAACGCATATATTCAGTCTGCTGGGACTTTTAATTTAGGTTTATTATAATCGAAAACAAATTGTTTTTCATGCTGCCCCATAGGAACACGTGCTAATAGTTACAACTTTGAGCTCGGATTTCTCAAAATTTTGACCCATTCGAAATATAATTTAGACCACCATTAAATTCAGTAGACTTTTATTTACAAGAAATAATATATCTCTGTTTGGGGACTTTCGCGAAGGAGCCCCCTTAAACAGCCAGTGCTTACGGAACGCATCTTTGGGTTGCTCGGAGCGCTCGGAGCACTTGAATCGAACAAGTCTATTAGCTATGTCATTTGCGCAGCACCTCTATTTGTCTACATGGGAACGATGCACTTAAGCCGTAGGCGACGTAGGCCCGTCCACGGTGTAAGATGTACAGGTGGTCCCATGTAGGTACAATTATTGTAAAATGTTTGTGCTGTTTCATTTAAGATCCAGCCGATGATGAAATGTAAAACAATAAGGACTGTTATATAATTATACGACTAGAGTTAGCGAAAACTATATACAGTTATACCACTCGTGCTGACGAACACTAGTATAATACTATAAGAAAAAGTAATAGCCTGTCGTTTGTTTGAAAAAAAAATTGATACATCACGAACCCCTTCAATAACTTTGCTCCATGATGTACATAGTCGGTCGTAATTTTTTGGTACGCTTAATATTTTTGAGACACTTCAACAGTCGTTTACACAAACTTTTTTGCCCATTTTAATAAATTTATATTTAAATCAATTAACACAATTTTTGATATAATTCTACAATTACATTTATTGTTTTTACTTTTCCATTTCAGTGTTTACTGACTTCAGGTGCCCCTCTGCTCCGTTCTAGTTTCCTATTGCGAGAAAGCGTAAATGATACGAAATGTTCACGAAAGTTTACTGTAGCATGGCAGGAATTTTATCAATAATCACAGCGTTCAGTAAGTGCCTCGAATTGTGTGTGGATTGGCGCTTGCACTGTTAATTAATAAATTTTATTATTCATTCAAACTCATAAGGCTGCTTATTGGCCCGTTGGGTTATTGCGTTTAATAGATTGGGATTAGTTTATTAAGTTATTATGCATGAAATTGTGTCAAGTTATCTGGGGAATTGCGTCCTGCTTCATATAGCCAATTTGAATTTGCCGCAAATTTGCCAGTCACATTTGGGGAGAACCACTGGCTTTCTCCCTCCTCCTGTTCAGCTTTTGCATTTTTCTCACTAGGATCTGTAGCTACACATGTGGCGGATCAAGCCACCAAGCAGCAAGCCGACCCGAATAGACGAAAGCAGCGGATAATCCCGCGCGTCGTCTTCGACTTGCGCCAGACGGCGCCACGTCCCGGCGAAGCAACAGCGACACGTACGCCAGCTTAACTGGCAACTTTGTACTGAGCGTCAGTTACGCCTCAGCACGCACGTTAGCAACACAATTGCCTTATTGTATTTTATTTGAATAAAAGTCTTTTTTATACGGACGTTTCACCGCCTCGTCTCCGTCATTTCCTGGCGCCGGCTCCTTCTCCACGAGCAGGCGTGATACCGCAGCATCGATTCCCAAATTGGTGACCCCGACGTGATCTGTTTTTTTTGCAAAGGGGGATCTCAGGACAACATCGAGGTGAATTCCGTGAAACAGTGCGTGCCGCAAGAGAAGAGCTGAACGACGCTACACACGTTCACGTCTTCCTTTACGCGTTGTGCAACCTTTTCCTCGAGGCAACAACGTGCGCACGGTGGCTTTCCTCTCGCACCGAGCGTACAGGAGCAAGTTTCCTCCGTTGTGATTTTCCTCGTGGAGGAAAGCAAAAAGCCTTTTCTCGTCGCGAGCCCGCGTAAAATTTTTGGCCGCCATCTTGGCCACGGTTAGCGAGTGCGCGCGAGTGACAAAGACAGTGACACAAAAACAAGACACAAGTGCTTTTTGCCGTACATCATCGCCGGCGTACCGTTTTTTCTTTTTTTTTTCGCCCTGGCTCTCAGCGACGAAGAGTACGAGGAGGCGCAGGGTAACCCTGTCACTGAGCAACAGAGCGGCCGGTCCGTCCGCGCACATAGGCGAGACGAGCTGCGGGAGCAACAGCGCCTGCAACGGGAACTGGAACGAGCCCAACAACTGTCTCCAGAAGAGACACATAACCTCACCGGCCCAGCGAACGACACCGGGCCAACGAACATGGTCGACCAAGCACAGCAGCAATTGAGCAGGGCACACTACACCCTGCCTCGTTTCTGGGTAAGCAACCCCGCAGCATGGTTCGTGACGGTGGAGACCGGACTCGAAGCACATGGTGTCACAGATGACAAGGCCAAGTACAGCCTCCTGCTCTCCGCCTTGGAGCCGTCCACAGTCGCAGACCTGATGGACGTGTTGTCTGATCCACCGGACGTAGATCGGTTTAAAAGCCTTAAGCAAGTGATGATTGCTCGCTTTACCGACTCTCAAGAGAAGCAGCTTGACCAAATATTTCACAGGCTGGAGCTCGGAGACAAACGTCCTTCGCAGCTGCTACGGTCGATGAAGACCTTGGCAGGCAACAAAATCACAGAGGACGCTTTAAAAGTTAAGTGGCTACACCTACTTCCTCCCCAGGTCTCCCGCACTCTCAAAGTGCTCAAAGCAGCTACGTTGGACGAGCTGAGTCAGTCAGCAGACGACCTGATGGAGACTGCTCCAGGGGTTTTCTCCCTCAGTTCTTCAACGACACCTACGTCGTCTTCTCCCAGCCTCGTCGGCTCGGCTTGCTCGTCGGTTTCTACCACCGACAACAGGCTGTCACAACAAGTGGCTGCGCTCACCGCACAAGTGAGCCAGTTGGCAGCCCTGATGGGCAGCAAGCTCAACAACAGCAACAACAGTGACAACAACAAGGGCAACAAGAGGCGAGGGCGCTCCAGGTCCAGAGGGAGACTAATAGACAACCTAGAGTCCTCAAACAACACCAACAACGATGCCGTGGGCATCTGCTGGTACCATCGCAGGTTTGGGCCGAAGGCCAAACGCTGCATTTCACCTTGTAGCTACACACCGCCCCAGGGAAACTAGGCGCTCCTCCTCTGAAGCAGACGTCAGAGGTAGGACATCCCGGCAACCAGTCCAAACGTTTGCACATACTCGACGAAGCCTCCAAGATAGAATTCCTAATCGACTCTGGCTCCGAAGTCTCCATACTGCCCAAGTCAAACGTCAAGCTGCCCAGGCAGCTGCAAAAGCTGACATTACATGCCGCAAACCACTCATCCATAGCCACCTACGGCCTGCACACTCAGATAGTGGAGCTAGGTCTCAGGAGAAAGTTCAAGTGGCCTTTCATCGTTGCCGACATCTCCTCTGCTATCATCGGTGCTGATTTTTTGGCACACTCCGGACTCTTGGTCGACGTCAAGGGACAAAGGCTCATCGACCCACTCACGAACCTGGCCAAGGCTGGCTCTCTACGCACACCAGGTGTGCACAGCATCTCGGCAGTCTTAAGCCTGGCTGCGCCTGGACCTTTCTGCAAGGCCTACGATACCCTGCTCTCCAGCTTCAAGGACATAACCTCACAGCGGTTAACAGTGGCCTCTCTTCCCAGCCTACCAGTGCAACACTGCATCCAAACCACCGGACCTCCGGTGAATGAACGTCCACGCAGGCTAGTGGGCCCACGTCTGGAGGCTGCCAAAAAGGAAATTGGGCTCCTTCTGGAACAAGGTATCGTGCGACCCTCCGCCAGCCAGTGGGCCAGTCCCATTTACCTGGTGCCCAAGCCAAACGGAAGCTGGCGCGTCACCGGCGACTACCGCCGCCTCAACGCTGCTACGATTCCAGATCGTTATCCTCTTCCTATAATAGAGGACCTTCTCCAGGAGGCACGCGGCAAAGTCTTCTCAGTGGTAGACCTGCACAATGCCTTCTACCAAATCGCCATTACAGAGGAGGACATCCCGAAGACAGCTATCACTACACCCTTCGGGTTGTTCGAGTTTACAAGGACGTCACTGGGTCAACGAAACTCCGCCCAATCACTCCAACGTACTGTAGACCACCTGCTGCGTGATCTACCATTTGTACGAGCCTACCTCGACGACTTCCTCGTGTTCTCGCCTGACCATGTCACACATCTTCAACACCTGCAGAAGCTGTTTGAGGTTCTGCGAAAAGCCAACCTCCACGTCAACCCAGAGAAGTGCACCCTAGGCCAAGACTAGGTCACATTTCTGGGCTACTCAATCAGCGCAGCCGGTTTCACTCCTCCTCCTGCCAAGGTGAAAGCAGTGCAGGACTTTCCCAAGCCGGAGTTCCCTCCCCAGCTGCGTCGCTACCTGGGGATGGTGAACTATTATCGAAGGTGCATACCCAGGGCAGCTTCTGTCCTGGCTCCACTCAACGACCTGCTCCAGAACCTACCAGTGAATGCTAAGAAGATCCAGCTTAAATGGACTCCGGAAGCAGACACAGCCTTCACCCAGTCCAAGGCAGCCATAGCAGCAGCAGCCACATCAACGTTCCTGCGTCCGGAGGCAGCTCTGGCTCTAAGAGCCGACGCATCCGGTACGGCCATCGGAGCATCTCTGGAGCAACGTCTGCCAGCAGGAGAGTGGATGCCTCTTGGGTTTTTCTCTAGGAAGCTGTCCCCGACGGAGCAGCGCTACAGCACTTACGATCGGGAGCTGCTGGCCGTCTACTGTGCAATCAAGCACTTCCAAAGGTTTCTCGAAGGAAGGTCATTCACCACCTACACCGACCAGCGCCCTCTCACCTTCGCAGCTTTGCAGCCATCGGACAAGGCCTCTCCCAGACAGGCTCGCCAGTTGGATTTCATCCTTCAGCACTGCACTCATCTCCAACACATCAAAGGTGAGGAGAACGTTGTGGCTGACGCTCTCTCCAGGGTAGATACCATCACGATGCCTACTCGTCTGGATGCGAGTGTGATCTCCGCAGCACAAGCAGGGGACGAGGAACTACAGAACCTGCTCTCCAATCCGCACTTCACCTTGCAACAAATCACCATCGATGGTCATCAGCTCTACGTGGACGCCTCCCTGGAACACATCAGGCCCTACGTGCCAGTATCTCTCCGTCGTACGGCCTTCGAGGTAATCCATAACCTCTCTCACCCAAGTGTCAGAGCCACGATGAAGGCAACAGCCTACAAGTTCTACTGGCCCAGCATGAGAAAGGAGGTCTCCCAGTGGGCACAGCAATGCACAGCTTGTCAAAAAGCTAAAGTGCACTTACATAATAGAGCAGCCCTGGACTCCTTCGACGCACCCACAGCCCGCTTCGACCATGTCCACCTGGACCTTGTCAAGCTACCAAGCTCACAAGGGTTCCAGTACTGCCTGACCCTCATCGACAGATTCACTAGATGGCCCGTGGCCATCCTTATCGTCGATCAGCAAGCATCTACAGTGGCCAGAGCTTTTATCGAAGGCTGGATCGCGCATTATGGCACTTCCCTGACCATCACCACCGATCAGGGGGCCCAGTTTGAGTCAGCGCTCTTTGCTGCTCTCTCGAAGTACCTCGGGACACACCGGACAAGGACAGCTCCATACCATCCTCAGTCTAACGGCCTCATCGAGCGCTTCCACAGAGCTCTAAAGGCAGCACTCATGTGCTCGCCTGAAACACCTTGGCCGACGATGCTACCTCTGGTACTCCTAGGCCTACGTACAGCATTCAAAGAAGACCTCCAGGCCTCCCCAGCAGAAATGCTTTATGGGACGACACTCAGGATTCCTGGAGAGTTTTTCGTCACCACCAGCCACCCAGGAGCAAGCCCGACAACTTTCAACGAGCAGCTCCGAAGCCACACACAGGCCATAAAACCCGTGCCAACTGCTCGACACACAGCTGATCTGAAGCCTTTCTTCCATAAGGACCTCAGAACCAGCTCTCACGTATTCAGGCGCATCGATACTGTCAGACGCACCCTGGACCTACCGTACTCAGGCCCGTACCAAGTCATCAAACGCCTGGACGACAAAAATTATGTCATAGACATAAATGGCAAACCGACCACAGTTTCGACAGACGCTCTCAAGCCTGCACACCTGGAATCGGTACCGTCGTCAACAACTCAACAGCAGCAGCAGCAGCAGCAAAAGACCATCCCTGCAAAAACATCTTCACCGCCGCATCAGGGAGCATCACCCTCCACCAACCCTCCAGCGACAGCTCGCCAGCCCAGCTCATCAAAGGATCCATCGTTCCACTTGCCTGGGACAAGTGGCACTAGAGGGGGGGTGAATGTGGCGGATCAAGCCACAAAGCAGCAAGCCGACCCGAATAGACGAAAGCAGCGGATAATCCCGCGCGTCGTCTTCGACTTGCGCCAGACGGCGCCACGTCCCGGCGAAGCAACAGCGACACGTACGCCAGCTTAACTGGCAACTTTGTACTGAGCGTCAGTTACGCCTCAGCACGCACGTTAGCAACACAATTGCCTTATTGTATTTTATTTGAATAAAAGTCTTTTTTATACGGACGTTTCACCGCCTCGTCTCCGTCATTTCCTGGCGCCGGCTCCTTCTCCACGAGCAGGCGTGATACCGCAGCATCGATTCCCAAACACATAGGTCCTAGTGACAAAAATGCAAAATCATATCCACCGCGCCCAACGCTGGGGTATATCGCAAAGAGAATGGCGCGATCGTGCCTTTGAGGAAATGGCGTCATTCACGCGTAACAGTATACTTATTTATATACAACTCTCAATTATGTGCCGATAAAAATGCTATATATAAGTGACTTGTATGTACACTGTTACACACTCTATTGAAAAAAACTATGTGGATTTATCATATGGTAAAATAATTTGAAAAACCTTGCAGTGACACCTTATACAGTTGCGACACTCGGCCTAAAAAAGCGTACCAATCAAATTTTCGACTCCGTATATGTCTTGTACAGTTACATCCTACCAAAAACATGGCTGCCATGCACGCAATACAATTATTTTAATGTTTTGATTGTGTACATTGTGGTGTTGAAAAGAGAAAGAGCGTTTGTTGCGAATTCTTAAAATTTTTAGTTATAAGAATAGAAAATGACTAACGAGCTTTGTGTAGATTTTCCGTAACAAGTATTTTGAAGCCACTCAAAAGTCTACTGTGTTTTAAATGTTTCGGGGAAGTGACCAAATTATCCTACCAACCATAGACATATAAAAAATAGACTGCTCGTTCTTATGTACGGTGCTGAAGCACAAGTAGAAGAGGACACAACATCGAACGCGGATATCTGTCTCTCTCGCACACAACTGAAGGTGGGAATGGGAAAGGGAGATAGATACCCGTGTTCGATGTTGTGTTTTCTTCTACTTGTGCTTTAGCGCCGTACACAAGAACGAGCAGTCTACGTGTCTATGCATACATTATTATGAATGAGGCATAGGTAGTGTGAGTAATATATACATAGATATATTAAATGTACAGTTTTTAAAGAAAGTCCTGAACATGTACGGAAAAGTCGGTGACAAACCTTTTATTTAATACGTTCTCGGAGGCTTCCAGAGTCTCCGTGAGAATGAGGTTTATAAACCTTGTATTGTCATAATATTTATTTTGGGCTTAAACCTTAAAGTATCAGTACTTTTCCATCCAACAATACATAAAAAATACTGTGCTACAAAATAAGGATTCTTTTCTAAAAACATTAATTTGTTTCACGTTATAGATTGAGAAATGCATCACCTCATCTAAATCATACGAGTATTTAATTTACAAAGATGAGACAGAGGAAAAAAAATTTATATGAAAATCGAGGGTTACCAGACAATTACACAGATGACTCTTTTTTAGCTGACATGGGCAAAAACATAAAACCTAATACAGCAACTTTTAATCAGGCAATCACTCTTGCTGCAAGTATTTTAATACAGCTAAGTATTGTTATTCTGTTTGTTATTGTGTTTATTTGGATAAATAATAAATGGACAACACCAAACGTTATATTTTCTATAAGCATAACTTTGACAGTTATTGGCTATATAAAATATGTTAACAAAACGCTCATAATATTTAAAAGAATATCAAAAGATTTACGAACAGTTCTTATTTTTCTAGCTTTTGGATACATTTTATCACCAGTCTTGAAAACTTCGACTGAAACCATTAGTACTGATACAATCTACACAATGACAATCTTCATGTTTCTTATTCATTTAATTTTCAGTCAATATAGCCCAACAAATGTTTCTCTTTCGGAGTCTCTATCAATTACATCTTCTATTTTTGGGTCATTAATGTTAACTTCAAGATTATCAACACCTTTACATGCATTTTCCTTGCTTACTGTGGCAGTCCAATGTTTTGTTCTATTGCCCTTTTTATTGTCTAAGTTAAATAGTAAAATTTATTTTTCGATAATTCTAGAACTTTCAACGTTATACTTTCTTAAAAATATATCAATAAATTTCTCACTTGTTTTTGTTGCTATTTCAGTGTTTGTTCATTTTGTATGTCCAGTTTTATACATAAAATGGCAAAGATATAAAGAAAATATATACGGCCCCTGGGATGAAGCAATAGTCGATCCATAACAAAAGATACATATTTGTACTGATCTGTAAATGTCTTGATTTTGTATTAATTAAGTAACGAACAGTCACAAATGTCAAAAGTTTTAATAAATAGATTTGGCTCCAACAGTTACTTTTTTTTAGTTTTATTTTATCTAGTTGAAACTGACTGAAGCATATAAAATTGTAGTATTTTTTTTGTTGGTTCTATTCCCACCAAATCCACATAAATACGTGCGGAAATTATACAGTACTGATAGCACATGGAGTGGGGTGTAGATAGTATATCATTATTTACATGGATACAGCTCTGCTCATACCCACGTATTTACATGGATTTGGTGCGAGTAGATGAGGTATTTTTTCCATTTGTTCCTAGAAGCATATGGATAAATGGTATGTAAGGCTGCGTATACACGCTGAGGAAATTTACGCGACGGAACTCTTGCGTCGGTACATCAGAGCAATTGCCTTACCAACGATTATTTTTCCGCTCTGCAACAAATTTTCTGGTACTGTTGGGGTAATTTCTGCTACGGAATTCATCACTTACAAAACCTATAAATACTGAACTAGTGTGGTCTTGATATTTAATTGTTTATAACTATCACACAACCAGTGACTCGACTCTTTTCAACAAAATTTCTTTGATTGTATGCATCAAAGAGTTTGTAAAAATGTGAGTGCATTGGACTCTTGTACATTTTGATTTGTTTTAGTATGCAGAATTGCAATACCATTTTTTAACTCATTTTAGCTTTTTCAGTTGCACAGTTGCGTGATACAGATATATAAAATATATGCAAACGACGATATTTCTGCGCAAAATTCCGAAGTCAAGGCACCCCTCTTTTACATGGAGCGGAAAATTCGCGACGGACACTTCATGATCCAATCAGCGTGGAGCTTTAGAAGAATCTATTGGAAAAGCTGAGCTCTGATAGGTGTATGAAGTGTATGAAGTTTCCGTCGCAGAATTTTCCGCTCCATGTAAACGAGGAGTCCTTCACCGGGCAGAACAGAAATAATTGTTGGTAAGAGATTTGCACTAATGTACCGACGCCAGAGTTCCGTCGCGTTAATTTCCGCAGCGTGTATATATGTACGCAGCCTAAGAATATTAGATTAAATTGATCAAGTTTTATCGATGGGTAAGTATTCATGCGAGTATTTGAATTTATCGACATTTCCCATCCATTACGAGATTACCAAGGCAACTCGATTTTTTTTCAGTGAAAACTACAATTTGTAGAAAAATTTTCATACGTAGCCATTAAAAAAGTTTGCCACCTCGACCAGGATTTTAACCTGGAACTCTTTTCTTGCTGGGAAGGTGCGTTACCATTTTCGCCATCGAGGTCTCGGCGACTCCTCTTCTCAATTGCTGTCTTATGATTTTGACGATTTTTCAGTCGATGCCTGCTCATATGGTATATAAAATATTAAAAATTAATCTAACTTCATCGATGGGTAAGTATCAATGCGAGTAATTGAATTTATCGACATTTCCCATTCATTATGAGATTGTCAAGGCAACTCGATTTTTTCAGTTTAAATATGGATAAAATTGCTACAATTCTCAGTTAAAAATTTATAGCTATAATTATACCTACAAATTATAGCTATAACTACCTATAAAACAGCTATAATAATGTATAAAATTCAGATATAAATATAGCTATAAATTACAGCTGTAATCTTTTCACAAATTTTGAATAAAAATTAGTTTAAAATCAGATTTTTTCAACATATATCGATCAGTATAGACGGTATCATCCGTGAGATAACAGTAAAACTGAGGGCCTAAAGTATTTTTAAACAATTTTTAAAAAACTTGAAATTGTATATGATTTCTTGTTTTTTTTCTACTTATTCAAAAATACTTCAGGCCCCCAGTTTTACTGTTATCATACGGATGATACCACCTGTACTGATCGATATATGTTGAAAAAATCTGATTTTAAACTAATTTTTATTCATTATTTGTGAAAAATTTACAGCTGTAGTTTATAGCTATATTTATAGCTGAATTTTACTGTTTTATAGGTAGTTATAGCTATAATTATAGCTATAAATTATATATAATTGTCTATATTAATATGCCTATAGGCATATTAATAGCTATGAATTTTTGAAAGGGTAAGACAGACAGGAATTTTGAAAAAGTAAAGGAAATAAGTAGATGTTGTTAAAATTAACGTTTGTGGTTATTCTAAAGCAGTGCCGACGACGATGACAGTGATGTGATTGATAACTGTCACTTAACTGAAACATGCATCGATAATAATTAGTGATTAAAAAGACTGGGCAAAAAAATGTAAGATAGTTGACAGTCAGCTAGGGGTAAATGACCCAATTCCTGCGCACTGAAATTTTTGATTGTACTAAATTTCTCATTTCTCAATGTTTTTCGATGTAAATTGAACCAGTTTTACTTAATCTTTATCTGCAGCATCTTGTGCGATTAAAACGACGAACATTTTTCGGTTAAGTAACTTTTTTTTTTTTAAATAATTGTTTTAGTGCTGATATCACTTGCTGGTATTACTGCGCACGGTTATAAAATTAGCACCAGTCGCTGCGCCCCCAATTACTGCGCGGGTATCTCCCATAAGGTTTTCATGCTGAAGCCCTAGACCCAATTGCTACGCACCAATCACTACGCACGACTACAAAGTTTTGTTAGTTAGATTCGTTTAGAGTCGTTCAGTTAAACAATTATAAATGTCATGATGTAAAGTATGATTCTGGATTGAACGTTATTAATATCCGTACGTGTTACAATTTCCAAGCACCCAAATTTTTCAGTCTGTTTTCCTTATTTTCAGTTACCATCGATTGCGCAGTAATTGGTGCCTGCGCAGTAATTGGGTCATTTACCCCTATACTGTTTCCATAACAGACAGCTAGTATGTTTGTAATTGATGTGCCAAGAATTAAGAATGCTGTCTACGGCAATCAGGTAAGTAGATCTCAGGTGACTATCTCATGTCTTCAACATACCCGAGATCACAGCTGAGATTTCATAAAAAGTATCCTCACTCAAAAAAAATAATTACGAATTAATTTTACAGTAGTCAGAGCTATCCTGTTGAAGATACCACTTGTATGGTACATCAAAAAAACATATCTTTAAAAGTTTTGAAAATTAATTTTCGAAAAATTTATTATATCTTTAAAAAATTGACATCCGGTACTTTATAAAATGTGTTTTGTGATGCACTATACAAATAGTAATAACATTGAATACTGTAAAATTAATTTTGAATTTATTTCTTAGTTAGAATACATTGTAAGAAATCTCAGCTGAGATTTCAGGTCAGTTGCGATTAGTAGGGAGATTACTGACTACAATTTGTATACCGAATGTGTGCCTACGAGGAGAGGAGCGGAAAAATTGACTATAGCTACATGGCTGAGCGCACAGCCAAAGCCAGCGGTGACTCGAGTTTTTCTCTTTTGACTGCAACCGAGTAAATGCTATATTTATTTAACTAACTTGCTCTCGCTCTTACTTCAATGTTATAATCTATCAATCTTATTAAATTAAATCGTGGAACCCAGTGCTTCTATGATTATATGCACAGACTTTTGATTTCAGTACATTATTTTTTAATTCTTCCGTACTTTTAGAATTCCGAAATCCATTAATGTTTTTAACAAGTATACAGCTTCAATTTTATTTTCGGTTTTCAGTACAGCTTTAACCATTAATTTCTTAACTTTACACATCATAACTGCTGTGAACTGTAGGACAAGCTCCGGAGGGTATCTATGAAGATATGTGACTTCGAAAGGATACCCTCGTGTCCTTCGAATAACTAAGATAGATAAGGCTTATACCGATTAATAGATCGTTTTGTACTCCAGGGTTCGAATTTACATCACGGCAGATTTTTTTTTCATTTTATTCAATTTATCAATTTGTTTTCATTTCTTTTATTGATGTTTTGTGTAAAAATATACACCGTGTATCGAAAATAAGTGAGGAAAACTATACTACGCGATAAAGCTCGTCAAGACTGACAATAAAGCTCTTGAAAAATTTTTAATTGATGTGCATTCTCCGAGGTATTGACAAATTAACATTAATAATTTCGGCCAATCACAGAGCGCTTAGCGTCGGGGGGCAGGCTCTCAGTGCCGGTAGTGTAATCGACTCTTGATAGAGGGTGCGGTGGCGGGGAGGTGCCTAGGTGAAAAGAAGGTTGGTACGCAGAGTGTAGCTTTATCGACTGCAGAGAATCAATGAGTCGTTGAATCGGGGGGTAATGCAAACACTGCCGAAATGAATGAGGATGTAGCAATAATAAAAGGGATAATAAAAGAAAGCTCTTGGTAGTAATAATCTGAATAACCAATTCGCTTTTCTCCAAATTTTTAGCACATCTCTGAAAATAAACTCTACAGAAAGAAAAAGGAGTCATAAAAGGACGCTGGCAAAGCGGTATAAACAATTTACACAAATTGCCAGTCCTTGAGTATGGAGAGCCAAAATAATAATTTCTCACCTTTGAGCACACTCACTGATGACAGCTCAGTAAACTCCAAAAATTAACACTAACTGACCAGTTCTTGCACGATAGTCTACATAATATATATCCTACACGATATTAAGTAAGATTTTTGGCAACTAAATAATAAGAAAGTATAACTTGTCACCCATGTAATTTTAAATTTTTTCTGCTTAAAAGCTATTAAAAAAGCTAATAAATATAGTAAAAAAGAAAAGCATCTCTTTGCTACAGTAAAGAGATTTGAATCTGCCCCAGAGGGATCGTAGTCGAGTGACTTACCCACTTAGCCAAAGCGGATTAGACACTCGAAAAAGAATTTACGTCCTTATGATGTACATCTGAAACTTATGTTTATTATTTCATCATTTGGTGAATAACATTTACCGCCTTGGATACCTGATAGATAATTAACATTTTATATATGTACATTTTATATTGTTTCGTGTCTCTTAATACGTTCGTCAACAATAAATCTAGTAATTAATCTTACAACTAATTTTTGCTCACGGATTTTACTTGAAATTTACATATACTTTTTATTTCAAGAAAAAATTAGTCGATATTTAAAAGTTTAATAAATTGTCACAACAAAGTTGTAGATTACCTTTTCCTCATTAATACCTTAATTTAGGTATCGAATACCAGCAGGAAAAACAATTTTTCACTTATTTATACAGTACTAAGATAAATTATATAAATTCTTACAACACAAGATTATACATAAAATAAAGTTTTTTTAAAAAACTATAAGATTCAAACAAAAATTAGGAAAATTTTTTCTCAACTAGAATTACAAATTGTAAAAAAGCATAAGTCTTCAAAGACGTAATAAAATTAACAAATGTTATTTTCTATAGTTTTGTTTAATTCATTCAAAATTTGTTTTAAAAATTGTTCGATTTACACAAGAATATTGATATTTTTTTAACCATTATTGAAGCCTGTCAAAAGCATTTTGTAAGAACAGAGAAACTTTATCAAATGTTATTTCATGTAAAACCAAATTTAAGTAGTTTTTTTTTCATAAATTTAATCATAATAATTCTGTTTACATGGTGTGGTAAAAATAAATTATTATAATTGTAAAGAAAGGTCATATTTATTACGTTAAGCTTTTTTAATAATTGTTCTGTAGAATTCCCAGTGAACCAAAGCGGTTTATCTGTCAATAGTTCGTAAGAGATCAATACTTAAATTACATGAATTTTCCTATTTACTTTGTTATTTGTCCACAATTTTAATTAAATCCGAACCTGTCAACTATTAATTTGTTAAAGCTATTCTATAAGTCTTAGTTATTTTTAGGTTATATGATAATTATCACTAAAGAAATACAACATATTTGAAGGGAAAAACATGTGAAAAACCCTTTTTTATTAATTGACAACTTACAAATCGGAAAACAGTAAATTATACAAATAATGCATTATTATTAACGAACTCATACAAAATGTGAAGAAATAAATGAAGTATGCAATTGAAAAAAAGTGTGCACTTAGTTATAACGCATCGCATTGAACAATTGAATAAATAAATAAATACCATGTATTTTACCAGTACACGCACGCGCAGGCCTGTATTCAGTCGCGTAGACTGTTGTCCACTAACGACTGCAAAATGACCCTGATGGGCTTATTTGAAGTGAGGGACTGTTGTCCTTTCACCAGTAATGCAGGCTGAATGCCTCAGTTGTGTCCAACAAAAATTTGTTAGCTTCTAAATGATTAACGTTGATCATGCCCGAATGAATTATCTCGTGTGTGTGTGTGTGTGCGCAACGAATCAATAATGGCGACCGAACAAAGGGAGAAACGAGAAAAAGAATAACGCACTCCGATGCACGTGAACCTGTTTTTTACTAAGGCGTTCGCGGAATTGTTTGCGCTTCCGTGTCAAGTAAACAAGAAGGACTCATGTGTCCCAGTCTATTTATATGTATGACTTTATTATAATACGCACCACGTTGTCAAGTCAAATCCCCTTTGCGGATACGATAAACTTACGCGTCATTCACTTATTAAATGCGTTTAATGATTAATTTCAAGACGACGCTCTCATGCTCGTTGTATACACGTGTCAAATCGAAAGCAAAACGCGACGCGCGTAATGCTTATAGAAAACATAAGGCTTGTAAAGCTAGTACTTACGTGACTAAATGCCCAAACCCGAAGATAAAAAATGGTGGCTTTTTGATCGTGTGGTGAGAGGTTGTACGGCACACACCCCAAACGGAGAACGACGGATTAGCTTGACGTGTTCGCTCACTTCTCAGTTATTTCGTCGCGCCTGGTCGAGCTCGCTTGCCAGAATGAGTAAAAGAAATAACGCTGCGCACCTACTGCTCCCACTCTCTCTCCGTACAACATCGCCCCCCTATGTGAGCACGCATGCGCTGACCTGTGTAGTCGACTTTCGACGGAACAATAATGAAGATTAAGTTTTAATAGCATAACAAAAATACTGCAGATATACCATAATTTTTTTTCTAATTAACAGACTTATTCAATTCTTAGTTTTTATTTCTTGGAACATTTCATACATCTATAATGTACTGAGAATTTTTTGCTTAATGTATATGATGGCTTGAAAAGGTTTTTGTTTTTTACATTTTATTATGTTGTGCTACGTTTCCTCACATTTTCTATACGTTTTGTTATGATTTACCATATACTATTACACTAATAAATTTTCATAATAATTACTCAACTATTTTTCGTTAAAAGTAAATTTTATTAAAAAATGAAATAAAATGTGTCCAAAAGTTATTAATTATAACAAAATATAAAACAGTGTAAGAAATTGCCACAAACTGTAAGCTGTTATAAAATATTACACATGACAATATTTCCATACGGTTGAATAGAGTTTTTTACAGTTGCTTTTTCACGAAATTCAAGTGCCTTTTTAGAATCATAATAGCAAACGTAACGAGTCGTAAGATAATACATCCAGTTGTAGTCAACTGAAAGTAAATATAACAAAACGTAATAAACTGTAACTGCGGTCCAAAATTCAACCAAACCTTACATTACATTACAGCACAGAAAGTTATGGTTTGTTACGTTTTCTTACATGATTTTTTTTCGTTGGGGCACTATAAATGTATACTAATTTTTCTTTGGAATGAAAAGTATACGTAAAGTTCAAGTAAAATCCGTGAGCGAAAAGTAGTTGTAAAATTCATTACTAGATTTATTGTTGACGAACGTATTAAGAGACGCGAAACAATATAAAATGTACATTTATAAAATGTTTATTATCAATTAGGTACTTATCTATTTCAGATGCACCTCATAAGGACATTAATTCGTTTCCAACTGTCCAATTCACTCTGGCAAAGTGGGTCAGACACTCGACCATGAATCCTCCGAACCATGTTCAAAACCCCTATCTGGAACAAAGAGATGTTTTTTTTTTTTACTACTTATATTAGCTTTACTAACTGCTTTTAAGCAGAAAAATTTTTTAATTACATGGGTTACAGTTTATACTTCTTTGTTTTTTAGTTGCCGAAAGTCTTGCTTAATATCGTATAGGATCAGATATCATGTAAACTATCGTGCAAGCAATCTTACACGATATCCTATAAGATTTCGTGTAGCATATCTTGTAAGATATCGTGTAAAATATCTTGCACGATATCGCGCAGAAATTTTGTTACGGGTATATGGCATATATCTTATTATTTAGACTGACTCATACCCCAAATTCTTTGTAGTATTTCCTTTAAATTTTTTTACTTATAAATCTTATCTTTCCTTGGGCATAAAAATTCGTTCGGCAACTTATCCCCATTAGAAATTTAATAATTTATTTAATCAAAATAAGGACTGTATCTGTATTTTCACATACGGCTCAAAAAATGCATTGGGGAATCTTACAAGGTAAGCTACGATACCTGGTCCTATGACAATGATCTAATAAGCTTTTACAATTTACCCGGAGACACGTCCATCTTTTCGGCAGAGTGTCATGCACTTATCAAAGCTTTGGAATTTGTTATCGAGGGTAAATATCATTCTTTTAAAATCTTTACAGATTCGTTCGGTGTTTTTTCGGCCCTGGGCAACATTAAGGGGTTTAAATACGAATCTCCTGTAATTTTAAATCTACAAGAAGAAATTGTTATTGCACAAGAACTGGGGAGGAAATTTCAACTTGTTTGGAAACCATCGCACATGGGAACATGGGGCAATGAAGAGGCAGATAAGATTGCCAACCGTGCAGCACTTAATTGAAGGCCCCTCTGGAAATTTGTTGATTCCCGCCACTGATCGTAAAAGTAGATTCCGCAGTAAATGTTATAAAAAAAATGAATCGAGCTTGTTATCTATGCTTAAAAGTCACGGTACAAATTATGTTATAAGTTTTTCTACAAAACTAGATGTAATAAGCATTGGTTCTTTGACTTTTGTAAGCTCTCACGCAAATCAATAGTAGCGATAAATAGAATCAAAAGAAGTAGCGCCATACGTCACTCAATTATGCCTTGTAGATTCAATATTGTGGACTCTGATTTGTGTGAACACGGAGAAGATACCGACAAAGTGGAACATATTTTTTGGAAATATATTAGATTTAAGAACGGACGATCAGTGATGCTTAAAAATATGTATGAAATTAATAACTATAGTCCATTTTCTGTTAAAAATTTAATTATTTATCTACATAAACAAGTAATATACATCCTAGCTAAAATTATCGAAAGTATTGACAAGTTAATATGAACTAATTATAATTAATAAGTTAATAGAGTAATTCCAGGGTTTTTTCCTTGCCCCACAGGTTTTCGGGCCTGGGTGAATGCGAAACAGTGTTAGTACCCTTACGAAAGTTTTGCTGCAAAAAATCATGCAAAAAAAGTTGCAAGTCTTTTTGCATAATTTCATGCAAAATATTTTGCATAAAATCATGCAAGACTCTTTGCAACTTTTTTTGCATGACTTATTGCATGTAATCTTGCATAGATTTCGCGATGCAAGAATTCCTGCAAGTTTTATTGCAAGATTTCATGCAAGATTATTCATAAAAATAATTATTTATTTTATACAAAAAATAAATTCTACTATTTTTAAGACCGTATCATAAAATTTTTTGAACAATTTGTTGACAAACAAATGCAAATTTTATTACACTTTTTTTTTAAATTTTTGGTACGATATTGCATAAAAATATATGCAAAAATTCTAACATGCAATATTTTGGGAGAGTGCAAGTTTTTTGTTAATGGTTTGGTGTATGTTACCCCCGACAATTATGCAGAGAAATTTTTTTTATCGTTGCTTAATTCTATGAATTGTTTTAGAAAAATCAAGCATTTCTAATTCTTATTTACTTCTTATATGAGGTAAAAAATGTGCGTTTTGTGCGTAGAAAAATATTTATTAACTGTTTACTGTGTAACTGTGTTTGTTAATACAATTTTTTTTAGTTTAATCACTAGAATATTAAATGTGCTGTCTTTGAATCTTATTTTCATGTTTTTCTTTATGCATAACATAAAAAATACAAATCTTGTAATACTATGAAAGAATGTGAGATTAGAACCCGGAGCCGCAAAACTAAAGTTCACCCTCCTGCTCTAGCCATTTGAGCTATTAACGCTTAGGTTACAATGAGACTAAAAGTTACATACGTTTATCGAAAAGTTTCGAAGCTTGAGATTTAGTTTAAGCTTTATCGTATTATTGCCGTTAAGCTATGTATTAATGGTGAAAAAATATAAATTAACAAATAAAGATGTCAGTGCAATGGGGCGTTCGGGTAAAGGTGTTCAGTATATTTGTAAGTATAATATTACTTAGTACAAAAAATATTTGAGCGTACCTTGTCGTTGTGGTGAATGCCTTCATTTATTATTCAATAATTTCACTTATCATAACAGTGAAGAACAATTTTGCGCACTGGATTATGAGGATAAAGGCGCTCGTTTATCAATAAAGCAAAATAATATACTAATTGCGTTGAGCTTGTCATTTTTTAAAAAATGAAAAAAAAATTGTTTATAACCTAAAAATTATGTTTTTGTTTTATAGTTAAACGAATGATCAACTGCATTTAAAAAGCTTATCTTTCTTTCAGGGAGGAAAAGCGAGAAAAGTATTACGCGCAGCTCTTTTCCGTATGAGCAGTGTGTACAACTATAGCTATAGATATATAGCCCGTTGTATGCATATACATACAGGTTTAGCTTCTCCTCTCTCCATCACCGATGCACAGGCTTTTAAATTCTTATGTCTCCCTCACTCATCTCCCCGCAAGCCGAGCCTACAAACCCAGCTAAAAATTTGTCATCAGTTCTTATACACAAGTTCTTATGTAATTTCTTCTGTAATTTCTTACATTATTTCTTACATACGTTTTTATGTAAGTTCTCATATAATTTCTTTAAATAGAACTTATGTCAGAACTTGTGCACGATCTTACATTTGCCTATCAACCAAGAACTTACATAAGATCTCGTGTAATTTGTTATTTAAGTTCTTATAAGAGTCCGTGTAATTAGTCGTGTAAACGTATTTAATTACTATCTACTTACATACACGGTGAATTTTAAAACTTTTCCTGCTTAAAAGCTGTTAGAAGAGCTAATATGAATAGGTAAATACAAAAAAAGGCATCTTTTACCTCCACTAAGTTCATTTGAACCTGGTCCGGAGAATCTCCCTCACTCATGACTCATCTCCCCTTACCTCTCCCCGCGAGCCCAGCCAACAAGCCGCCAGCCAATAGAAAATGTGTGCGTGGTTTTTCTGCTAGCCACGATTGATTGGCGCTCAAATCAGCGCCGAAACATTGGCACACTCTTTAACATAGGCACTGGCAATCTCCCTAATTATCTCTGATAATACTCTACATACCAAAGACTATGTGCAATTCATATACTTTTTATTTTTTTATTTTTTTTATTCATCATCGCCCGTAGGCTCAGTCAGAGTCAGATACATATACTTCACTAGTTTGGGTTTATCAATAAGCAGTCTATCCTTTGTACGTCTATGTTCCTTCTAATGTGTCTTTAAAATGGAGAACTGTAATGGGACCCTAATGGCAGTATATAGCTCACTTTGAATCAGATGTAGGAAACATCTAAAATGTGGCATACTTACCGTCTGAATCTGAAAAGCAATGTTTGTTTACATGCCTGGCTGAGAGCAATTGAATTGAACAAGTCTAATGAGATTCATGTGAATCAGTACAAACAGCTAAAAGTAGTTGTCTTAATAATGTTTTTTTTAACAACAACGATGAATTAAAAAAAAAAATGTTTTCCTTAGCATAACAATTAACTGCATACAGAAACGTGCAGTCTCCATGTTGTTTCGTTTTTCCGCCTTTTAACCTCAAAATAACACCTTAACCGCTTCATTTTGGGTTCTTAGGCGGAAAATGAGTGTAAAAAACCTTTTTAAAAAGGCTTTGCTACAAACTTCGTAATGGCCCTCACCTTCGGCTCGTGCCGTTAACCTCTTAGTTCGTTAATTGAAGCCTTTGCAAATTGGTACGTAATATACTGTGACGCAGCCTTGTAAATAATTTTTTTCTGAACGAATCGAACTGAGAAAGAGTCTTATCGCATTCTCTAAAGAAAAAGTAATGGAACTTTCTTTGACGCAATCTGCAGCTCTTTTCTTATCCAGACGTGTGATCGCGTCGTAACTCTTGACTTCTACTGAGAATACAGGGGGTCTGAACGAGGCATTCGAAATCTCGCAAAAGTAAGCATTTTTGACGATAATCCCTAAACTGCGCATACGAATTATTATTATTGTTGATTATTTTATAGGGATTATCGAAAAAAATGCTCACTTTTGCGAGATATCGAATTCCCCAATCAGACCTCGGGAACCCTGGGGCTCTCTCACGGCTTTCGATATTTCGCAAAATTCAGTATTTTTTTCGATAATTCTTTGACTGCGCATGCGCTCAATAATAATTTCTCTTTAATTATTAAAAAAAAAAAAATTGATTTTTGCTAGATATCGCAAGCCATGATAGAGCCCCTGGTGGTCTCATGTAGGCATGTAGGCATCATTTTTAGCGTTGGGTTGGGCGAATTCAATATCGGAACTTTTTCGCTAGATCGTATCCATTACTATACGATCTAGGGAGAATGTTCTGCCGAGCAGACAGCAGTGAAGGGTTATGGCCAAAGACGGTACCCATATCGCGCTAAAATTCAAAACTGTCATATTAATCATACAAGTGCTTATCCTCTAATGGCCCGGAGCGCTAACTGGCCTCTCTATTAAATAAAAAAGTATTAATCATTAACACCAGCGCCTATCACCTGATGACCCGGGATGCTAACTGGTCACTTTATTAAAAGATTTATATGATTAATTAATAGCACAAGCGCCTATCACCCAATGACCCGGGGTGCTAACAAGCCGCTCTATTAAATAATACAAAGTAAAACAATAACGCAAGCACCAATCGCCTAATAACCCAGGGTGCTGCTTGTGTTTAATTAACATTTTATTATTTTATAGCGAGGCCAGTTAGCGCTCTGGGCCATTGGGTGATTAGCGCTTGTGTTAATAATTAATATTTTATTATTTAATAAAGAGGCCAGTAAGCACCCTGGGTCATTGGGTGATAGGCACTTGCATTATTCCTTAACATTTTCTTATTTAATGGAGCAGCCAGTAACCGCCCCGAGTCATCGGGTGATAGCTAGGCGCTTGTGCTATTTATTAATAATAAGTATCGTTTAATAAAACGACAAGTAAGCGCCCCGGGTCATTAGGTGATAGGCACTTGCGTTATTAATATTACAATTTTTAATTTTTGCGTGTTGCGGGTACCGTCTTTGGCAATTAGTTTAGGCGCCAGGTAGGGTCCCGTGGCCTTTTCAATTAGAACAGACCCACCAAAGTTTTTTTAATGTATTTTTGCCTGCTGAACACGATTATCGATGGTGGGTCGCAATCCGGATGGACAATTTTTTATATCAACAAATTTTATAAACAAATAAAAATTATTCATTATTTTGGAAAAAAAAAATTTTTTCCTATTCTTTAGCTTATTTTGAACAAAAAAGTTTATATACACACCATATGCCTAAACCCAATACTTTTCCCGTAAAAAATTCGACAACTTTCAAAAAATGCGTTTTTTGCTATTTTCAATAGCTTGCTACTTAAAGCCCGATTAATATTTTTCAACTCAACACCTCTCAAATTGTGAGCCAAACATAGTATTTGATGAATACGTAAAGACCAATTGATTTTATTTGGTTGTTCTTATCCAGCGAGCTTGACGGTCTGTGCCTTTTTAATGTGACCGTACGGTCTCGGCGCAATACAATATATTCTAGCATTAAATGTTTGTTATCTGGACAGCCATACATAGATTGTTTTTTATGTATTTTTGCCTGCTGAACATGATTATTGATGGTGGGTCGTAATATCGAAGGTGATCAATGTTTTTTTATTAACAAATTTTATAAACAAATTGCAAAAATGTAATTTCTTCAAAAAATAATGCTTTTTTTTGCTTTTATTATATTTTTTTAATAAAAAGTTTTTGATTCTCCAGTTTATATAGGGGCTTATGGTAGTATATATATAGCTATGTAGTCAGTTTCTTGTTGTCAACAAATTAGCATAAGCCAGTAATCAAAAGTTTTTGATCTTATCAATGTGTGCAAAATAAAATTTAAGAAAATATAACAGGACAACCCCAAAGTATAATAATGTGATAATACGTAGTTTATTAAGGTACGATACATTTCTTTGTTTAGAATCTATTTTATAGTATACTGCATCTTGTACATACATACATATCTTACGAAGTTACCACAATTTTTGTTATTTTATTTTCCACTGTACTTATTTTTACATGTGTTTTCTTTTTTACAATTACAAAAGTGCAGCACGGTATTTGTTCTGCAACACATAAGCAGGTTTTTCTACTGCATACTTTACAAGAACAAGGTTGTAATAATTCTTCGTAAGGTGGAATTAAAGTTTCAATTTTTCGTGTCATAAGGAGATCGTCACACTCTATCTAACCAAACTCTTTCGAATCTAATTGTTTACCATCAACATTCAAACATTTAATTTGATAATATACTACGAAATATGCTCTTAAAATGTGCAAATTGATAGAATTAGAGGTCGGAGGTAGATCTTCAATTAAGCACTGTTTTTGATGATGATTAGACCATACACGCAATTCATCAAAGCTATTGCATTTTGAATTTTTATTAACAACACATACCAAATACTCTTCAGCCTTGGTGATATACTTTCATTCAAATTTGACTCAGAGTAATCTGAAAAATATAGTAATATAAAAATAACACCGAATACTGTTATCGTTAGAATATAGTCAAAATTTTCATGAAAATCGATAAGCTTTATCTTCTGATGTTTTTAGATATATTAACATGTTTTTGGGGGGGGGGGGGTGTTACTGGTATTTGCCATTACTAGAAAATACACTATCAGAGAACTTACAAGAACGCATCGAACTGCACTCTGAACTGCGTGCAGAAATACTCGCGCTCACTTGTTTAAACACAAGTTTAAACAAGTCTGAAACGCTACAGGGACTTCCCATCATTTCGCGGGTAAACAACGAAAATTCAAAATTTCAATGTCTCAAAAATTGCATTGCAATTAAAATTTTACTTTGCTATCGAGTCAAGGGACACATTGATCAATTTACTTTACTAATTGATTGTATACGTAACACAAATAAATTGTTTCCGAACGATTTTTGTAAGACAAAAAGTTAGACAAAAGAAGGGGATAGTATTGAAGACGTTGGGTGGTCTTGCATTTTTCTACTTAGAGTTAAAAAGCATGAAGCTGCTAAGTTCACTGAACAAAAATAACAAACGAATAAAATTAATCAACTATAAGACATTCTTAAACCCCTGCATGAACTGGAGAATTAAAAACTTTTCAGCAAAAAATTAAAATAAAAGCCCCACGTTGCAGCTGTGTGAAAAACGGAAAAAGTGAATTTTTTACAGTTCACGTCTTTTTGTGGAAATAGTATGGGCTTAACAGATGAACATTATACAAAACTTTTTGTTCAAACTAAGCTTGAGAAGCAGAAAAAACTTTATTTTAAGAAGAAATTACATTTTTGCAATTTGTTTATAAAATTTGTTAATAAAAAAACATTGATCACCTTCGATATTACGACCCACCATCAATAATCATGTTCAGCAGGCAAAAATACATAAAAAACAATCTATGTATGGCTGTCCAGATAACAAACATTTAATGCTAGAATATATTGTATAGCGCCGAGGCCGTACGGTCACATTGAAAAGGCACAGACCGTCAAGCTCGCTGGATAAGAACAACCAGATAAAATCAATTGGTCTTTACGTATTCATCAAATCCTATGTTTAGCTCACAATTTGAGAGGTGTTGAGTTGAAAAATATTAATCGGGCTTTAAGTAGCAAGCTATTGAAAATAGCAAAAAACGCATTTTTTGAAAGTTGTCGAATTTTTTACGGGAAAAGTATTGGGTTTAAGCATATGGTGTACATAAACTTTTTTTTTCAAAATGAGCTAAAGAATAGGAAAAAAATTTTTTTTCTAAAAAAATGAACAATTTTTATTCGTTCATAAAATTTGTTGATAAAAAAAAATTGTCCATCCGGATCGCGACCCACCATCGATAGTCGTGTTTAGCAGGCAAAAATATTAAAAAAAAACTTTGGTGGGTCCGTTCTAATTGAAAAGGCCACGGGACCCTACCTGGCGCCTAAACTAAGTGCCCCTTCACTGCTGTATACTCTGCTGAACATTCTCCCTAGATCGTATAGCTATATATACAATCTAAGGGAAAAGTTCTGATATTGAATCCACCTAACCCAACGCTGATCATTTTTGTGAAAAATTTTTGCTGTTTCATTTAAGTTTTAGCAGATGGTGAATAAGAGTATAGCAGCATATATAGTTAAACTACTAGTGTTGGTGAAGACCGCCATCTGATCGGGAAGTTAGCAGGGCTACCAAGCTAGTTAGCTGGGGCCTATGTGAGTTGCCTAGGTGGTACAAAGCTAGTATTGTAATGGGGCTCTGTGTGGGCGCTAACTGGGGACAAGAAAGTTATCGTCTACCTAGCTTTTCTTCGTACGCATCGAGCGATTTGAGAGCCGAGGGGTATATACATATATATATATATATATTTTTTTTTTTTTGAAACAGCTGTATAACTGTATATAGGGGTAAGTGTACCTATCTCCGTGGCACGTACTGAAAATTCTAACTTAAATGCACCATAAAAAATGGTATACTAAAACTTTTTGGAATATTTTTTTTTTTAATCTTACATAATCTCTTACGGGATATTTAAAAAAATTTTACGAAGCTAAAACTGCAGTAGAATATTTTTAAAACGAATAAAAAGGGTATGCTGGTATTACCGTGGTTGTGTACCTATTACAGTGTAAGTATTACCGCGGATGTCCCAATCACCGTGTCCGTATTACTGTGGGTGAAGAAAGTTGTATTTGCGGAATTAAAAAAAAAATGCAAATTTCACCTACATTTTCTATGTGACTTATTTATTGTTTTAAAAAAATTTTACTTTTTTTTGTACTTGCTTATTCATTTAGTAGGAATCTTATATATTTTTGAGCACTCAGCAATAGATTTTCCAGAATAGATACTTTTTAAAGCTAATTTTAATGTCTCTGAAAAGTAACACTTTTTGTTTTTCCTTATTTCGATCGATTTCTTGCCTTTCTTGCCTTTCTTGCCTTTTTTGCCTTTTTTAGTTTTCTTCATCTTGGTTACGTTAGATTGACGTGCTTACCTACTAATTGTTTACGTGTTAACTGTCGTACGTTCTGTAAGTATAGGGTTATGTTTACGTACGCTCATCGCGGAAATACGTACACAATCAGTTAAAGAGCGCGTTGTGCCGAATACCGTGGAAAATAATTATTTACTCAAAATATACACAAATATTTCTGTTTGAATTGCATCTACATTAACGTCATTTTAGATTATTAAAATTGAAAAATTATTTAATATGAAACATTTCTTATTTTGAGCAAGTAATCATCAGTTTTTTAAAATCCACGATAATAGGGCAGGGCACAGAGATAGGTACACTTACCCCTATTGCAGGTTGCATGTGTGTGTTTAGAAAGTAGAGCAGTAATTACTCATATGAAGTATTAAATACGAACATTTACTCAAGTATCATTATTTTAATAAATTACTACGGGTGACAAAGTATAGCATTTATTGTAGTTAAATTTAAAAAGAATTCGTGAGTATATAGAATTATGAAGCGTGGAATCATCAATGAAGTGGGAGTATTTGATAATGAGAGTAATTTGCAAATAAATTATGCAAATGAAAGTCATTACGAATTAGACTTATATGCGTCGCCTACGTTAATTATTAAATTTTATTTTCATACCAGTCTTTATTTTTCTATTCCTGTCCTTTATAGGTTAATTGGGATGCCATTATTGGCCCTACATAATCCCCCATTACACTGCGCTATCTACCTCTACGTATTTGCCTTTGCCCTGGTTGGACCTACATAGGTAATTGGGTAACCAATGTAGGTCCAACATGAACAACATTGGTTACCCAATTACCTATGTGGGTCCAACATAAAGCTCTCTTAAGCTTTCTGATCGGATATAAATAGTTACACTATTGGTGTTGGCTAACACCACCATATGTAGTCATACATATTTATACTACCGAAACGGTGGTGCAGCGGTAGAATTGCAGTTTCTTCGATCTGGAAGTTTAAACAGAGTTGGCCGCAGTTGGTAGTTGGATGGGTGACCGGCGTGACCGCTCGACTATTATTCTGTTCGCTTGCGCTGGTGATTTTTCAGATTGAATGACTAGCTGACAGCTGTCTCTTTATCGTTACAACAACGCAAGCGGGAGGTGTGCAGAAGTTCAGAGTTTAAGCCTAAAGTCTATAGACAATATAGACATTTGGCCGGAACTAGTTAATACACTGGCCGTTCCGAGATGGATTTTTCCCATCCACAGGGCACAGCCCCCACAGGACTGAAAATCCTGGTGAATGCGGAATGGGGTCTCTGCACCCTTACCATTCCAATCCCTCCCCAGTTCCCGTAGTGCTGAGTGCCCAGGGTCCGTACCATATAACTTTTTTTGCTTTGCAGGCCTATCTTATAACATAGGCCGATCCGCCGATGTACTGAAAAATAGTTACATGGTACGACCCCAGAGAAGGACGTATAGTGCACTATAATATTGTAAGGAGAGCTCTGTGTGTTATCGATCCAAGGGTGTATTGTTCCGAGGTATATATAGATATATTAGCATCTCACGATAATAGTGTTACCGACCGTAATGACCTCAGGAGTCGAGCAATGTGCACCAAAAATTAAATACTGTTTTATTATAGGCAACAACAATTATGATGATAATAATAACAACAAATAATATCAAATGATACCAAATGACTTTAGTACATATTAATTAGTATAAAACGAGCTGCACGTAAGCTCCTTTATATTATCACAAACGAGTTCCGTTGTGCATGCGAGAGAGTGTAGACGTGTCCAGAAAGCGCTCCGTAGAAAAGAGTAATAAAATGTAATTAAAGTTAAAATAAAAGAAATAAAAAGTACGAAGAAGTGTAAAAAGTGAAGAAGCAGCAGAGAAAAAAGTGTTAAGTGAATGATTATAAAAGTTTGAAAGGATGAAGTGAGATTAGTGTGGTAGTGTCAGGATATAGAGAACGGGACACGTGTAAGGCAAGTAAGGAGTGAGTAGTAAGGATAGGGGATAATAAAGAAAGGTATTAGTGAGAGGAAAAACAAGAGACAAGAGGACAGGAAAACAACGTTAAAGTGGTGACAGTAAATGAAAAAGTGCAGTGAAGTTCGAAAGAAAGTGAGGTTAGAAAAGATATTATAGGAAGAAAGAAGCGGCAATTGGTGAAAGAGGTCGATAAAAAGGGTAATCTGAGAGCTAGATAAGGAAGGACCCTGATAAAAAAGAGAGCAACATTGAGGTCAGTCAAGAAAATCCCTACTTTGTCGAGTAAGGCTGGTAAAGAGAATTTCTGGCCGGTAGAAGGGGCGTCGGTAAAGTAGAAAACTGTGTTATCGGCAAAATTTAAAAATGAACGGAAAGCCACCTGCAGCAAGTATTAATACAAGAAATAATACAAATGCAAAATTAAAGGAACAGACTCTATTGAATTTTACAAAAAAAAGTCAAGAGAACAAAGAATTAAACGATAAGATGAGCAGGTTGGAAAGGAAGTTCGACAACATGATCAGTAGTCTAGAAAGAAGAGAAGAAGATTGGAAAGAGGAAAAACAAATGTGGATAAAACAAAGGCAACAGTGGACAGAAGAAAAGAAGGCGTTAGGAGAAAGAAAAAGCAAGTTGGAATGGGAAATAGAAAAAGATGAGATAGAGAAAAGGAGAACGAACATTGTGATAAAAGGTGCAAATATTAAAAGAGAGAATCTGGAGAAGAAGGCCGAAGAATATATTGAACAAAAGATAAAAGTAAAAGTCAAGATAGAGAAGGCTAAAGAGATAAGTGTAAACGCTGGGCAAAATGTGAGGAAGTTGGTGGTAGTAAGGCTGGCAAGTAAAGAAATGAAAGAAGAAGTAATGAAAAATAAAAAACATCTGGAGAGAGGAGTTTACATAGAAAGCGAACTAACAGAGAGAGGAAGAGAGATCCAAAGATTTATTTTAAACAAGTCAAAAGAGCAGAGGAACAAAGGAAAAAATACAAAAGTTGGATATGTGAAGATTTTGATCGATGGTAAATGGCTTAGATTTGATGGAAGGAAAGGAGATTTTACAGAAGAAAGAAGAAGGAGCCAAGAATGAGGAGAACAAGAAGATGTAGAGGAGGAGGGAGTGAGAAGAAGAAATGTTAGTGTTTGTCCGTGGAACATTTCGGGAGTGCTAAATAAGGACAGTGAAGTGTGGAAGTATTTAAGTGAATTTGATGTGATAATGTTAGTAGAGACATGGTTGGAACAGGACAAGTGGGCTAATGTAGAACGTGAGTTGTCAAAAAGTTATGAGTGGAAGTGTGTAGCAGTGACTAGAGAGCATAAAAAAGGTAGAGCGAAAGGAGGAGTAATATTAGGAATAAGCAAAAAATTGGAGAGTAGAAATCATGAAGTATGGAGCGATAATATAGTAATGCAGGAGATTAAACACGGAAATCAGAACTGGAAAATCATAGGAGTATATAGTCAAAGTGTAGCAGAGACGATGGAAATTATAAAGAAAAAAGTAAAAACGAAGGAAAGTGGATGTGTACTTATACTAGGAGATTGGAATGCAAGAACTGGGAGAGAAGGAGGTTGGATTAATGAAAGTGATAGTGAGAGTGATAGTGACGACAAGGACGTAAGGTTAAGAAAGTCGAAAGACGAAAAGATTAACGAGGAAGGTAGAAGAATAATGAAATAAATAACAAAAGAAGGATGGTGTATAGTAAATGGGCAAAAAGGAAAAGAAGGAGAATTCACATACGTTGGTAGCAGGGGCCGTACCATATAACTTTTTTTTGCTTCACAGGCCTATGTTATAACATTGGCCGATGTACTTAAAAATAGTTATATGGTACGGATCCAGAGTCTGTAATAGATTACGCAATAGGATGTCAAGAAGCGTTAGATCAGATTAAGGAAATGAAGATAGGACAAAGAACGAAATCAGATCATGTGCCGTTAGAAGTATACCTAGAAAAGGAAGTAGAGGTAGGAATTGTAGAGAAAGAAGAGAGAACAAAGGCAAGGAAGGATTGGACTCAAGAATTGATTGATTAGTATGGAGAAAGGTGTAAGGACTGGGAGCGGAATGGAAAAGAGGTTGAAGAAAGATGGAGTGAATTGAAAGAAAAAATAGAAAGTGCAGTACCTAAGGTGAAAAAACAGTGTAAAGTATGGAAGATGGGGGATAGAAAATGGCACGATAAAGAATGGAAGGAGAAAAAGAAGGATTTAAGAAGAATAATGAAAAGGTGGAGAAAAAAGAAAATAGAAAGAAGTTATTACATAGATAAAAAAAGAGAGTATAGAAACTGGTGTGAGGCAAAAAGGAAAAGGTTTGAAAGATTAAAAAAAGAAAAGATAAAAAATGCAACATCGGAAGGCGAAGTGTGGAAATGTATAAACAAGTACAGGAAAAAACGTAGGAGAGAAATATCTAAAAAGTTTACAGTAAAAGAGTGGAGAAGGTATTTTATGGAAAAGTAAGATGGGAAGAATGAAGAAGGAAGTGTGAGAAAAGAGACAAGAAAGGAAGAGGCAAGAACAAATGCAGAGGATCAGGAAGAAATGAGTAAGGAAAAGTTCGAGAGGCAGATAGCCAGATTAAAAGTAGGAAAAGCACCAGGAGGAGACAAGCTAGAAAATGAAGTATGGAAGTACATGCCGGGAGAAGTGAATACGTCCCTGTGGGAGTTGCTGAAAAAAGTATTGGAAAAAGGAGAATTACCGGATCAGTGGAGGCAAGGTACGATTTGTTTGATTCACAAAAAAGGTGATAAAGATATGTTAGAAAATTATAGAGGAGTTACATTGACATGTACAGCATATAAGATTTATGCGAGTATGTTAAATGCGATGTTAAAAAAGGAAATCGAAGGTAAATTATTAGAAAGCCAGTTTGGTTTTAGAGAAAAGAGAGGAGTAATAGAAGCTATATACACATTGAAACACATTGTTGATGAAAAATTAAGCAAAGAAAGAGGAAAATTACTTACATGTTTTATTGATTTAAAGGAAGCATTTGATTGAGTGGATAGGAAAGTTTTAAAGGAAAGATTAATAGAAATGGAAGTGAGTGAAAAGCTAAGAAATAGGATTATGGATATTTATAAAGAAACGAAAAATGTAGTTAAAGTTGGAGAAGAGGAATCCAAAGAATTTTGAACAGAAAAAGGTGTGAGGCAAGGCTGCCCACTGAGCCCGACGCTGTTTAATGTGTACTCAGCGGATCAGGAGCAAGAATTAAAGAAAGGGCAGGTGGGAGGATGCAGAGTTGGTAACGAAAAAGTATGGAGTCTATCTTACGCGGATGATATAGTATTAATAGCAGATAGAGAATAAGAACTGAAAGACATGTTCAAAAGATGCAAAAAGTACCTCAATAAAAAGATGATTTTAATTGAGAAAAAAACGAAAATTTTAGTGTTCGAAAAAAGAAAGAGGAATGATAGAAGGTGGAAGTAGGGGAGTAAGTAATTAGAAGAAGTAAAAGAAATAAGATATTTAGGATAGATACTACAGAAAAATGGGAGAAACGATAGACATATAGAAGAAAGGAAAAGGAAAGCAGTGATAGCTATGAAAAATGCATGGAGCATAGGAGAAAGAATATTTAAGAATAGCTATAAAAGAAGAAGAAAATGATTTACAGCCCTAGTAGAGAGTATAGCGCTATTTGGTGCGGAAGTGTGGGGCTAGGAAAAAGAAGAAAGACTAGAAAGTGTACAGAGAAGATATATGAAATGGATATTAGGATTAGACAGCAATACACCAAATTATATAGTGGAGGAGAAGTGTGGATTAGAAAGGATGAGAATGAAAGCGTTAAGGATGGCGTTAAAGTTTGAAGAGAAAATTAAGGAGTCAGACATGAAGTTAGTAAAAGAATGCATAAGAGAAAAGGACAAGGACAAGGAAAGAGAGAGAATAGGAAGGGAATAAAAAAAACAGCTAAATTACTACGGGAAGAGAAAGTAAAAAAAAACAAGATTTATGAAAGGAGTAGAATTTAGGGAGGAAGTAAGAGAAAAAATATTAATGAACAAGGAAAGACAAGAAAAAGAGAGGAGAATGGAAAAGATAGAAAATTCACGGTACAACAGAATATATAAAGGTATAAGAACAGAAGCTGAGCCAGAATACTTGAAAAAGGATATGCCATTAAAGGATAGAAAGTTAGTAGCAAGGTTTAGATGCGGAAATGAATGTAGAAGCAAAGAATACTGGAAAGGTGAGGAGGATAAGAAGTGTAGATTATGCAAAGAGGAAGAAGAAGATCATAGACACATACAAAAGATTTTCGGAGATACGAGAAATGGTGGAGAAATGGAAAAAATACTAAGCCATGATGCAAAAGAGATAGAAGTGCTAAGAAAAGTAATCAGAAAAAGGAAGGACTCAGAAAAGATCTAAAAGATAAAAGAAAGTATGCAGAAAATTAAGGTAGTAAGGAGAGAAGAAGGATTAGTAGGACAAGAAAAAAGAGAGAAAAAGAAATGCAAGGAAGAATGAAGAATACAAAAAAATATATGGACAAATTTAAAGAAAAGAGTTGTAAATTTTTGAAATTTTGATAGTTAAGTAGTATTAGAAAAGTTTTTATTGAGTTAAATATGGGAAATTTTGATAATTTTGATTATTCAGTGGAAATTTTTGAATTTTTGATAGACATGTGTTAAATTTTGAATTTTGAGAATTGAGTTTTGTATATTTGGAATTGTAGTAATATTAAGTTTGTTTTATTTCTATATTATTTTAATAAAAGACAAAAGTAGAATATTAAGAATAGTTGAATTAAAAATAAATATATTATATAGCGTAGTTTAAGTATGTATTAAATGTACAAAAATGTTACGGAACCTCACCAAACTCGTAAGGGACGGAGTATGAAACAAATAAATAATAATTAAAAACATTATCACAAACGTTTTAAGATCTTTGGGAGACGATATTTTATTTGTTTTAGAAAGAATTATTAATACATGTGCAAGCTCTGACTGTACGTACGTACTTTCCTAGAAGCCCTTATACAAGCTTTGACTCAGTCACATTCCTGCCAGGGTTGAGAAATCTATGTATACATGTATGCTTGGGTCGATGTCGACATATACTATGTATACTTTAGATATATTTCGTCGTTCGCTCAAGTCGTCTTGTTTATACTGACAAAAAGATGTTTTGTTCAACTGGTTGACAATTTTAAGTCAATCGCATCTGTAAAGCTGCCTCATTTGTGCAAGTGAGTATTAATTAAAGCCTGAGGATAATTCCAATAGTTATTTGAAGTGTGTCTGAAAATGTCATTAGATGGCATTTATTTACATACACAATTGTTTGTAAAACTGGTGTTACACACTGCAAAAGTGTAGTTGACTCTTTGATTTGTGTGATTTCTTGCACTTGTGAAAATCATTTTTACTCCTAGCTATATTCTCCTGCTTGCAAAAAATTTACATTGTAATAGTAGGTTTAGGGTTATGTTTTGAAAAGCTGACCATTAGTTTTTCTTCATCAAACAATATAATAGTGACTTTGACAGCTTTTCTTTGGTAAATATTTTACAGCAGTAGATTTTGTGATTGCTGATGCCACTGCAGTGAACTGGGTGTGTATTTCATTACTGTGCAGATTATCAGTAATGCGCAGTCATGCATGTGGATAGTTTGAATAACTCTATTTCCTACATGACGTTGTTAAGATAGTTTAATATTTACAGCTATTGTGTTTTTTTTGTCAATAACATTTTGTTTATCAGGTATACACTGTACTGCATGAGTAGAAGTATTTTAAGAGTAGTGGCATCAGACACCAGTGTTGACTGCAATGATTGTTTGGATGAGATTGTTCTAAATGGAAGTTAAATGATCATTCGAAAAACTAAACATTGTCGAGCAGTATCATAATTCATTCATAAAGTCGTGTTGTACGTTTTAGGTTTAAAATGGATAAAGCCGTATAACTTTTGTGTATTGAACTTATCATCAGCCAAAGTGGTGATACAGAAGCTCATAAGTGTATATTGTGAAAAAAACTTTTTATACCGGTTATTGAGGACTTCTTCGCTCTGAAGTGCCATAGGTAACTATTTTAGTACATTATGTATTATGAATACTCGTACGTGTATGAATATATGATAGACATGTTTCTATTTTCCCAGGCATAGGATCAATCATGTCCAGTTCAACAAGTGATGAAATTCTGTTGACCGATGGTGTTGATTTTTTATTGGTGAAATTTTTGATGAAGACGTTACATACACATACAGGTTTGCCAGAGTGGAAATAGAGTTCTTACTTGAACCCCACTGAATGTCAAAGCAAGACTGTTAGAAATTGTCTAACAATTTTAACTAAACTTTCTGGGCCTAGTAGTCAGATTAACAATCAAATAATCGTCCTTTGTAAGTTGCTTCGCCACTTGAAAGGTGAAACTGGTGGAAACAGAAATATTCCTTATTACTGAGGACTTTTCTTTTGATAGAAAGCTTGATAATTAAATAGGTAAGCACAAATTAATTTATGATTTAGAAAAATACAGGTGAACTAGAATCTTAAGAAATTTGTATCAAAAGACAAAAAGGGTCAAAAATTATTCAACATGCATTCTTACTCTAATAAAAAAAACGTTTTAATAACGTTTTCCTTCTGACATGCCAAGTGATATGTCAAGTCAAATTGTCATATGTAAATTAATATAAAAAAATAAAATTGTTAATAAAGTGTTAAATATTGCAGTTAACAGCCTTCTAGTGTGTCATATTGGTTGTACCATCTACATGGTACTTGGAAAAAAGTACTCTTTAAATTTGTGTTAAGGTATTAAAAACTAAAAATAATTCTACATTTAACTTGACTTATCAGCTGATGTGTCACCTCAAAGTTCTTCAAAAAGCTGTCCAAAGTTCAATGTTTAGAAGTTCAAATTTAGCATTTTAGGTAATTGTTATGTATTCTTGACACTTTGAAGCAAATAAATTAACGTACCCTGCATGAGGTAAAAATATTTGTTCTGACATCTACGCATCTTAAAAATAAGGGAATTTTGCCTTTTTTAATAATCCTGGTTTTTTGTACGATTTTACTTTCTTCAACCAAATGTAAAATTTTTCGGTTTGATTGATTCATCAATGTTTTTTTTTTAAATTATTTTATTATATAAGGTACAAAAAAATTTTGCCACAATTACTCAGAGAGTGAGATGAAATTCCACCTTATTTATTTCATTTTAAAAACAACTTACATTTTATCAAAAATTGTTACAAAAAGTAGACCGATAAAAACGGTTTTTACGCGACTTCACGGGCTCTCTAGCAATGTCATACTTCTCTATACGTAAAAAATAAATCCATCAAAAAAATTTCTCCATTTTGGCCCATTTTAAAATAAGGAAACAAATTATTTTTAATACATGCAAAACTCGTTTAGTTTTGCTCTTACATGCTTGTCGACAATTTAAGGCCATGTGTTCTTTTTTTTACTTCATAAGTCGTAACCTTACGAATACTGTAAAAAATTGTATTTTTCTAAATTTTTTAAAAGAACCAATCGTCATAAAAAATTTTTTATGTAAAAATAATACTTTCGGCCTAAAAAATTTTTTTGATTTCAGCTAACTTTAGTGAACATATTTCTTGTATAATTTTATGCAAACCCTAAAGTTTTTTGATTGAACATTTTTTTCGTTTAAAACAGTAAATCTGACGATCTTCAATTCTGTATTAGTTAGCGGTTATTTAATTATTGGTAATTTACTAGAGCGTAACTTACTTTAAGTGCTCGTACTCAATCTGTATAAAAATTTTTACTCATTCACCGCTCGCGGTATTGTTTATAATAAATTGGTCAAAAGTTTAAAAAAAATCAATAATACGCTCATGTAATAACTAAATCTTTTTTTTTGCTGTTGGTATTTATTTGTTATTGATTTTTTTAATATGTCAATAAATATTATATGTATAATGTTAGTCATTAAGTTGGAAACAATAAAGATTTTGTCTACACGACCCAAAAAACGATGAAAATAGTATGCACTTTGATTATGTTTGACGATAGACGTGATATTTTAAGTATTAGGTAGTCAGTAAAAGGTAATGCAAGTAAGATATATATTCGATGCCATATTCGTAATCAGTGATCCAATAAACCCTAACGTACCAAATTTTAGGCCAATTACTCAATTTTCCGAATTTTGAGCAGCTTTTTGATAAATCAGCTCTGCTATGCGCTACCACGCTGTACAGTGGGCAAAAATAATTTTTTTTTTTTTTTAAATAGAATAAGGTTCCGTAAAAAAAAGATTTCTAAATAAAACTTCTTAGATGTTATTGGTGTTATGACAGGGCATAACGGAAAGTTATTTAGACGTCTCAAGCATGATAATCTAACCTGAAAATTTATGTTAATTTCTAATTTTTTTCCTTTTTTAAACTTTTTTTTTCAACTATAGCGTTTATAGTTCAGCAGGGTAGCTAGTAACGTAATATGGTGGAATTTTCACGTTTTATAAAAATGGATTTAAAATAGCGAAATAAAATCGCAAAATACTTTTTTTTTATCCATAATAAAATGATTCGTATAAAAAAAATTTCAATAAAGCTTTCTTGATGTGTGATGACAAGGAATGACAAAAACGTATTAAGAAATTTCGTACTTAAGAACCTAACCTAAAAATTTATGTGCATCTCTAATTTTTTTAGTTTTTTTTTTTTAACATGAGTGCTTATGGTCCAGCAGGGTCACCACTTACTTAATGTGTATCACGTTTCAGACATTTTCGAAAATTTTCAGTTTTTTAGAAAGTATGATCACGATTCTGGCTAACGAAAAGTCATAAGTTTATTTCACTGGGCGTACAATATCCCACTAATTTTTGTACTCGCAGTTCCGACTGGCTCAGACGGCGCACAGTGAGGAAAAATGATTTTTTTCTTTTAAAATAAATAATAATGAATTTAAAACGGCGAAATAAAACTGAAAAATAAATTTTTTTATTTAAAGTAAAATAATGTTCCGTACGACATACGTTTTTAATAAAGCTTTTTAGATATTACAGGTATAATGACAGGGTACAATACAAAATTATTAAAAATTCCATACAATAACATATCGACGCCCTGGGCGAAGACTATGCCCTGCTTCGAAGCCTGGACGAAGACTATGCCTTTTTCCGCAGTCTGGACGAAAACTACGCCCTTTTGTTTGTTCCAGACAAAAACTATGCCCTTTTAGGATCCCCGGCGAAGACTATGCCCTTTTCTGGCGCTCGGACGAAAACTATGCTCTTTTGTCTGTTCCAGACGAAAACTATGCCCTTTTGGAGTCCCGGACGAAGACTATGCCCTTTTCCGGAGCTCGGACGAAAACTATACCCTTTTCTCGAGTCTAGACGAAAACTATGCCCTTTTTTTCTAGTTTGCGTCAAGACTATTACATTTTTTCCGAGTCTGGACGAAGATATTGACTTTTTCTAGAGCCCGGATTAAGTACAATTCATTTAAGCTCACCTTACATTTGTGTTTGTAATAAGATATATAGTCAAATATACTTATATAGTGGTTATTGTTTACATTTATATAAATAACTGTAAATAATAATACACCATTATAAAATAATAATACAAACTCAGGAATGTTTTTATGAGCATGGTAATTTGCAATTAATGAATATAAAAGACTCGTTTATGTTTTATTTTAAAATTTATTATTTTTTCTACATTTTCGTTGATTATAATAAGTAACTAATATGATTATTGTTACTTGAAGTTAAAAAATTAATAAAATTTGTACAATTCGTGATATAATTAATTATAATATTCGTAAAAAAATTAAGAATAAAGTAAACTTTTTTTTTTTTAATTAATGTTTGTAAGACATGCATATTTGGATTACAAAGTATTTTTTAACACATGAATAAATTAGCAAGTTTAAATTAATTACAGTTATTGTTATATACAGTTTACGAAATCTTCTTAAAAAAAGCTCACAAACCCCTTTTTTCTAACACTTATCAAAACTCCACATACTTAAGCCGTTAGACCTGCTAAGAATAATGATTACATGTTAATTTTTTACAAAGGCGTCTGTAGATTCACGTACATGTGAATCTCGATGTGAAGATAAAACTTATATAGATATAAATACATACACAAGTATCGAGAAATCTGAAAATGTTAAATCGTTTTCAGAAGCTTCGTATTCGTGAGCTTCTTGCAGCGTACTAGTAGCTAGTAGAGGAGTTAGTATATAATTTTGGGGTGTTTTTTAATTCAGTTTTCGTCTGGACGCGAGAAAAAGACATATTTTTAGCCCAGACTCAGAAAAAATGGCATAGTTTTCGTCCGGAGTAGAAAAAAGGGCATAGTCTTCGTCCAGGCGCGAAAAAAGGGCATAGTTTTCATCCGGGCTTGAGAAAAGGGCATAGTCTTCGTCGGGGACCAAAAAAGGGCATTGTTTTCGTCCGGACTACAAAAAAGGGCATAGTTTTCGTCTGGACTAGAAAAAAAGGCATAGTCTTCGCCTGGGACGTCAAAAGGGCATAGTTTTCGTCCAGGGCCAATTAGGGAATAGTCTTCGCCTGGGGCGTCGATATAACCTATGGATTATTGTTTGTCGTAAATTAAAAAAAAAATTTTTTTTCCTACATTACAAGTGTTTATGGCCTGATAAGGTCATGACTAATATATGATGATCAATTTTTCAATATCATGATGGTGGTTGTAAAATGGTGGATTACACTTGAAAAAAACAGTTTTTTTTTTTATGTACACGATAAGAAAAAATATTTTTAAGTGTAGCTTTTTAGGATGTTTCACATATAATGCCAGGCAATAACAGAAAACCAATAAATAACTATTAGTTTTCATCAAATACACAAATATCCAACCTCAAAATTTATTTTTGTCTCTCACTTATTTATTATTATTATTATTATTATTATTATTATTATTATTATTATTATTATTATTATTATTGCTATTCAGATAAGTGTATCCAATACAGTGCATTAGACTTCAAAATTTTCTGTTTATTTTAAGTTAAATTTGTACATCATGTTTTACATTTAATTGCAACAGAAAAAGTCGTTAACAATTTTTAATTACAAGCACTATTTTTGAATAGAAGATTTAAAAACTCGTATCTTTAGGTCACGGTTCATGTTGATTTCTTATGTATTAAATATGTACCGAAAAAATGCACTTCATCAAAGAATGTATGATACTAACATTTATGTTCCTAAATACAACGATTGATTTATAAATACAACGTGTGCCTTATAAATTGACCAAAGGGTGTAACCTCAAAAGTAATACTGATATATGAGTGTTGAGTCTTAAAAAGAAACGATAATTCAAAAGAATTGAGTTTATGCTATTATAAAATAAAAGGAAGAAAAAACTTATGTGGTTCTATTACATTGGTAATTAAATTAATAAACGTAAAAGCAATTCTGTACATAAATAATGCATATTAAATTTATTTTATCCTCACTTATTACATAGTTAAATTATTCAACGATAAATTTATCTTGCGTATCCAACATAGTAATAATAATAATACTATTTCATTTATGAAAATGTACGACACGATCACCTAGAACCAGATAATCCTGGGTGCTTACTGGTCACTCTGTAAATTAATACAGTAAAAATTAATGACAAAAGCGCCTATCACCTGGTGATTGATTACTAACACAAGTGCCTATAACAACGTGACCCGGGAAATTTACTGGCCACTTCGTAAATTAATTAAATGAAAATAATAGAACAAACACCAATTAACAATTATTAAATTAATAAAATAATATAGAACTCCAAAACTGCATTTATAAAATTGTCACTTAAAAAAGTCATAAAATCAATAAGAATCAGAAGTAACTTTGATAACTTCCTTAAATTTACAAAGATGCAGTGAAATATCCTAAGAAAAAACTTTTAACAAAAGTAGAAAGTAAGCATGTTTCCGGTGCTTACGATTACAAATACACATATTTATTACTAACATAACTAACTGTTATTTAATTAAAACAAAAAAAAATTACTTCAAACATGTATTTACGAAATTGTCGGCTAACAAAGTCGTGAAATTAATGGGAAACTTTCATGATTTATTTGTTACAATTTTATCGAAGAAAACTAACAATAATAAACTATTATATTTGATTACAAATACTTAAATACTTTTTTTTTGTTGAAATATGAAATATGATAATATATAAAATTTAAGTAATAAAAAAGAAGCAATCATGTTATCTACAAAATTGTCGGTTACCAAAGTATTCAAATCAATACAAAAACCGATATGTTTCATTTATTATAGTTTTATCGTAAGAACCTAACAATACAATAAACAATCTAATTACAAAAATACAAACCCGATATGTTTCATTTGCTGTAATTTACTATTTTTGTAAGAAAAAAAAAAAAAAAAACACAAGATCAGCACGAAATCAGTTGGAATTCACTCCTCAATTCAATTTCTAAATAAAAAAATAATAACACATTTCACGGGATACGTACCGGCAATCTCGTGCACACTAGCCTATAGCACGTCACTTAACCATGATCTAAGTAAAAGAGATTCTTATACAATTTACGTTTCTTATACTGTGGTTTGCAACTTATTTTTAATTTTTATATTTATTTTTTATTTTTTAATTAATTTTTTTCAATATTTGATTTATTATATACATTTAATTAAATTATTTATTTAATTTAATAGTTTTTTTTAAAACTTGGAAACAATACGCTTGAATAGAAATTTTTCTATATATTTATAAATTGTTGATTTTTTAGAAAGTTTGATAATTTACAAAAAAAAAAATGTCTGTAGATTAATTTTTTTCATTTTTTATCAAATTATTTTCAAGCACAGTTTTACATTATTTTCATATTTTTTCGATTATTGGTTTATTCACACGAGGTTCTATGCATTAGTTAATTGATTGTCAGTGCGCCTTATCCTTGTGAAATTTTTTCATTCGTGAATAAGGTGACTTTATGAGTCAAGCTACGTTGACCAGCATGTAATACTACCCCATTTAAGATATAGCGGTACTACAGGATGTTATTCCTAAGCCTTCTTTTCGATACAAAATTTTGATTACATTACTTAGAATGAGCATGTGTTTGAGCGTATGTGACAGGTACGATCACGGCCCTAGAGATTTCATCAGCGTATAAAGTTGTTTTAAAATAATTGGAAGATTGAATCAAAGCGAGCGGTCTCATACTGGTCACACGATAATAAATATTTGGTTTATCTGAACTCTCAAAAATAGTTACAAATAATTAAGTATAAGTTAATTCCAATCACTGTTGTACCACCTATGATACATCTCCGTAGGCTGTTTAAAATATCGTTTCATACAAGGTGTATCTACATTCACATATTATCTGCTTTAGAATTATAACTTTACACTTGAGAACACAAGTACGCACCCACTTTTGGCATAACTGAATTTATTTACTTCACGTTTTTTTATGAATTATAAAATATAAAAAGGTACACAATTTTCAGCTTACAATGCTGATACTAACTATCTGCTATCAGAATGTGATAACTAAAAAATCAAACTAATAACAATAGTTTTCATTTGCAAAACAAAATTTTTATTTCTGACGCCACAAATATTCGAAAATAACATTAAAAAACTGGCTTCGTAATAGTTTCAGTTTCCGCTTTTGTTGTCAGTCCTCTGAGTGCCACCTTTATTTTTATTAACATTCTTTGTGAAATAATGTTTTGTTCTGTCCTTGAAATATACTGAATTATTTTCATTCCTACTTTGTTGCAACTCAGAAATTATCAGTTTTACTAGTATATCTCAGTAATATATTTTCAAGAATAAGCTGGCCTTCTGTACATATTGAAATATGTTCTACATTTTCTAACTGAATCTTGTTACCTAGCATATTTGTGTTTTTAGAACTTTATACGATTCTTTTTTGCTGTATAAATTTTCACAAGATATTACTATAATTAAAATAATTTCTATTACCAAAATAATGAAATAGTAGCATTAGTAATTCATTAGAGTCGGACATGAGATCTAAGGACAGTCATATGATATTTTGTCTGAATTTTTGTGAAGAGGACTCAGTTTATATAAAACCCTGCGCTACTAAAATGAGCTGTAAATGAGATGTGAATGTTTTTACCTGGTCAACTTTTTACAACTATACGTATTTTAACGTTCTGAAAGAAAATGATTACAAGTTTTCATGTAGTATCCTAACAAAAAATTCGAAAACTAACCTAGAATTCAACGTAATGTTGTTTGAACCACTAGGAAGCGTTAGTATAGCAAATATAATGTACGTCCCGACATATTGATCTCACAAATTTTCGGTGGCAAAAATCATAACTTCACTTTTTACAAAATAAAGAAGTTCTCAAAGCGGTCTACTCAATATTTTACGTTGTAACAACTCGATGACAACAGTACAATTGAATTCGTTATATTGACATAATCTCTGTTGTTGTTTGAACTACACTGAAAAAAGGTTTGTACTACCCATGCATTAATAGATGATACTAATCTTGTCTTTAACTCTTTAGTGTAATCAAAACCACAACACAACGGGTTACGTCAATGTAACGAATTCCTCTTTACTATATAGACATGTTGTTGTCACGAGTCATATCTTGTGTACTACGTACTACGTATTTCTCTTAGTGTGTATGTATTGTAATATCCGTAATAAAAGTTATTAAAATTTTTTTACGTGTGAAAACAGCGAAAATCTACTTTAAATTGAGATCTCATCGTTGGGCCATAAATAATTTGAATAATTGCTAGTTGAAGATAATCCATTTAAAATTTTTTAATTTTATATTTTTGCAACTTTGACGTATCTAAATTCAAAACACATGTTTCAAATGTAAAACTCTTCTACAAGGCAGTTTCTAAGATGGTATTCCGCCGCAATAAAATATTCATTTTAATGAAACGTAACTAAAAAAGGGGCTTTTACAGGACTGCAACTTGAACAGATCACATGAAAATTTTAGTAAAAAAAGTATCTCACTTGAAGAAAAGGGTTATCTCTACTATTAAGTATTAATATTTTTTGTGACCTAATATTTAATATTAACTAATATGTATTTAATTATTTTCAGAAGGGTACGAGTGACAATGATGTAATGGACAATAACAACATTACCAAAGGACAGCTGGATGCTTTACTTACAAAAATGTTCGTCGCTTGCAATATACCCTTCAGAGCAGTTGAAAATGAGCATTTTACGAATTTTATTCACGCTTTGCAGTCGTATGATAGCCATTACCGTCCACCCTGCCGAAAGACACTCGGATCTACTTTTATTAATCATGTCCATGATGAAATAATAGACAAAAGAAAAAAATTATTAAAAAACACTTACAGTGTTATTTTAGTAGACGGTTGGAAAAATAAGCACACCAATAGAAAATATCTCGTATTCTCCATCAGAAATGATAATACGACTAATACCTTTTTATACTTTATTGATTACACATTACAAACCGAGGATGGAGAATCTTTAGCCATAGCGATTAACGATGCAATCGCTATTGCTAAAGAAATTTACAATACACACGTTTATGCCATCATCACAGACAATGACAGTAAAATTGTTTGTGGTGGACGTTTGGCCGAGTCGACTGACAAAATGAAACTATGGCAGACAACGTGTAGCAGTCATAGCGGTAATTTATTTGTAAAAAGTCTCGTTAATTCTAATTTTAGTGATCAAGTGCGTTCGGTAGTGACAGTCTTTCGTGAGCCCAAACTTCAGGCTGTGCTTGTTGGACAAGGTGGTACTAAACTGCAAAATTATCCCGACACACGATTCAATTTTTTTAGAGATACGTGCCAAAGTGTTAAGAAAAACTTTGATTTAATACAACGTATTTCCATGATAGAAGACGTAAATATTGACTACAATGTTTTTGAAACTATTTTTGACGAAAATTTCAAATTAACGTTATTTGAAACTATTGATCGCCTCGATCCAGTTTGTAAACTAATTAATGCTTGTCAAAATCCACACAGTAACATAGCAGACGCAGTTGAAATGTGGCTTTCTCTAAAGTTATCCGGTCAATTTGATGAAGATTTAATTAACGCAAGAATTAAAAAAGCCATATGGCCAGTAGGCTGCGCTGCTAATATGTTACATCCTAAGTATCAAGGGAATTTATTAAGCGATGAACAACAAACCATGGCATTTGATTTTTTTTCTGATAACTTTAATCACGAAACTTTGCAAGAGTTAGACCGATTTTTAAACGATCGAGAGGAAAGCATACAGAAATTATTTGATAAATGTAACGATCCATTTGATTTTTGGGGTTTGGTCGATTATTTTTATCCACTGCTATCTAAATCTGCTATTAAACTATTCATTATACCAGCGTCTACTTCTGAATTGGAAGGTGTGTTTTCACATTGGAGTTTTGTGCATAATGCTCATAGAAACCGTCTACTATCCGTGAAATCTGCAAAAATCGTCGATATTTATTATTCACTACGCCATTTCCAAAAAGATTTATTTGATTAAAAAAACGTATATTTTTTCACAGCAAAAGGTAATTTTACTTCTTTTATTAAACTTCTCTAGTTCTAAAAAGATAAAATAAAAATCTTGTAAGTCGTTCTCGTAAGTCTTGGTACTAAGAAGTCGATAGTTTCATCTCCAATCTATAATTTCTCATTAAAATGTTTCTTTCTCATCATTCTCATTAAAACTAGTTCTTTAACATTTATAATTATAAATATAGTTCATTATAAATATATACTCTCTGGGAAAGCACTGCATAGGTTCAAAGCAGTTTAATAGCAGCAGGTCCAAGTACTGCAGGGGTTCAATTGGGACATTCGATACATGCGATATCTTATCGATTACTCGAAAACTCGTTTTAATGTTACTAAACTTTCGGCGAGGGTATAAGGAAAAATTGTAAAGTAGCCCATAATTGTGCTGTCAAAATGTGCAAAAGCGTGGTTGTCAAATTATAAATCATAAAATTGCAACATCAACTTATCTTTTCAAAAAAAAAAAAAAAAAAAAAAAAAACATTGGCTGTGTTATTTTTTATCAATAATATTTTCATATTATATGTATTTAAAGAAAAAAGACGACGGCTTACGCCGTAAAGTAGCGCTGTCAGAGTTACTACAAAGCATATATTATATACCACGATCAGAAAGCAGAGCTATTACAGACCGCGCATGAACGGTAAACTTACGTGGTCAGGAACAGCTCCATTTCTGCCGTACGAATGTCACATAGTACTAATTCATATTTTTACGCATTTTGGACACACGCAATTTTGTGTTTAGTCCATACTATCTAAGTCACTCTCTATTTTCACATCCTGTGTGCATAGCAACATATTTTGCACAGTTACGTTAAAAAAACTGGTTTTTCATTAATAGACTGCGTATGATTTATGAAGCTAGTTACAGCAGGAAGTATCAAAAAAAAATTTTTCATTCTCCGTGTGTATATTTATACTGTACATATACACACACGAATATATAATGTAGACCAAAAATTAAATGAACATTTGTTAACTTTATAAGTGGTCACAAATGATGCAGTCGCTTCATTGACATTATTACTACTTTCAGACAGATAACTTTCTTTGTCGTATGCATTATTTGTAGTGGTTACGTACGAGTTAACGAAAACTTCGATTTACGATCTGAAAAATTTACGGCTCAAGACAAAGGCGAGGAAAAACGTGACTTTTTAATGAATTTTTATTTATTACTCATAAAGCTATATTCGCTTGCATTTCTGCTGAAATGATGCAGTTAAATTGATAATGTACTGTAAAATATTATCGTAAAAAAAAAATAAAACTCTTTATGTGCACGTAATATTTTAACATTTATAACTTCTGTTGTACTGGTTATGTGTAATACTTCTCTCTAAATCGTAATATTATTCTCACGAAAAAATTTTCAAGTAGAAAAAATTAAATTAATTTAATTAAATTATTAATTAAATTACAAAAAATGAATTATTCTCTGTTTAATAAATAAATACGCTTTTGAGCAATATTTGTATAATACGTGTTACTCAGTATTTTAATTTCCTTATTACATTCATTAGCACACAACTTCCTTATACATTTCTCAGCATTTTTATTTATTCGAGCATACTACAGTTTCAGATGTTCCGTAACAATATTTTGTTATTTTCCGAACACCTTTTTCTTAGTTATTGGGGCATTCACACTGATGGTGTCATCGGCATTTTGCGGGAATACTGCATAATGATGTCAAGTAAGAGGCGCGAAGTATAATGAATTTCAGGAATATATGAGATAGCTGTATGAATTTCCAATTATTGAAATAGTAAATGAGGTTAAGTAAACTTTGAGACACTATTTTTTTGTAAATACGTTACTTTGCATGAAACTACATTATCACCTGCGTTAATTTTTTCCATCATAATAAGTTAATTTGTACAAAATATACAGATCACAAGTATTTCTGAACGTAGAGTTCTATGTAATAAAACTGATGCGTTACGTGATGGAGCCTATGTTTATTCGCATTGTAATTGGGCGCAACTGACCGCGTAGTTGCTTCGAACAGGTAAATTGAAATGGAAATTTTTGTAAACGTTAAAAATAATAATTGCTATTTGGTGGTTTAACAATATTTCTTCCAAGAAATTATTACCATTTGTACGTTGAAAAATTGTAAAATATGATTAAAAACTTATGGTAAATTTAAGTGTGAGGTTCCCCCTATTAGGATGCTAATACAACGATATCCATACAAAAATTACTGTTTAAAAAGATCTGATGGTAAAAAATCAATAAAATAATTAAGAAACTTTGTCGATTCCACTTTTTACCGGTAGTAATTATGTACGAACAGTTTCCTCACATGTAGGTAGCGTTGAACATAGAAGAGAATACGATGACAGTTTAATAAAAAAAAAAAGTATGCTTAAAAAAGTACAAACATTTATTTGATACACATTAGTCTTACATTTTTTTTTTTCGTTAGATTAATAGTCATTGACTCAACGTATACGTTTATAAAATAAACAACTTAGAAAATAATATTAAAAAATAATTGTACACTGTCGCATGCAGACTTACGCTCCACAAGATAGTGACAAGTTCAAAATACTTTGAAATCTTTAATTTAACACGTACAAACAAGAAAATTGTACTAGAATCTTGTAAGTTAACAATGAATAAACACCTTTATTCATAAATTAAATTCTCTTTTTAAACGATCAATGCCTATTTACATGAGAATTATGTTGGTGTCATGCAATAATCGCAAGTTTTTATACGGATAAAGAGATAAATTCTACTGTAAATAAGCAAAACAATTATAAAATTATTTCAAACAACGTACCAATTCTAATAAATTACCATTAAACTTTAGGATCTAAAACAAGTTTGAAAAAACATTACATTTATAAAAAAATTTTAACTTTTTTTCGTAGCAATATCATACGTAACGTTAATACTTCATACTTTGCATTAGTTATATATTCATTCAACGTAAAATATGACCTACAGTAACTAATTTGGAATTTAACAGATATTGAAAAATTGATTAATAATACAGAGTTAAATAAATGGATGAGCTTACAAGGGTGAACACTTAGCTTATACATTTGTTTGAAATGATTAAGGGAAAAGGATAATGTCATTGCAATCATATTGCTTACACCAAAATATTAATAGTATTTTTATCTGTCTAGTTAATTTTTATCAACAAAATTCGTTTTTATCGTTATTATTATAAATATAATTATAAATATGAGCATCATACTTTCTTTTTGCAAAAATAGACATCGTCGATGTAATTAGCTAATAAAGCAAAAGTTTGTATAAAAGCTTTTAACATCCATAATTTTTAGAAATAATAAATAAAATCAAGCTATTCTACAGAAACAAATTTTTGTACTTCCAAGAGATTTCAAAAGGACCTTATGAGATACGCTTAAAAGAGAAATATTTATCACAGATTTTTGTACGATCATAATAGAAAATACTCTCGTTTTAATACTCTTGGTTACAATAAATACTAACAGTAGTTTGATCTATAGATTAGTACTGTTAACAACCTTATAAATGGATTTCATATTTATTTTCAAGAATCTTTGTACGTCACGAAAAAATAGTACATTGGTGACGAAAAAATGGTAGCGTAACAATCTAATAACCCACATTTACTTTGTGTTGTTACAGGAACTGTGAAATTCCCTTTTCTATCAAATCACAGTTTCATTTGTATAAGTCACATGCTTAAATAAATAATAAAGGAAAAGCTTACAAAAATCAAAGTACTAGAAACGAGAGATAATAAATATTGATAGCTGGAACCTAACTCAAAAATTTTACGGATTTAAGACACTGCAACCTACTATGGCGGTTAGTTGATCGTTGTTTTTTTCTTGGACTCTAACAACAGATAAAAACGATTCAATATCTATTACTCTAAGGCAGCTGGGCAGACAGATTAATTCTAAAGCGAAAGTACCAAAATGTTCGAAATCACAGATTTCTAATGTTTCGCTTTGGACGAGTTTCCAAAATTTTGATGAGGAAAAGCGTGTAGCAGAATCTGCGTACTTGGGCTTGCTGAAAGGATCTTTCTTCTTTTTATAAAGTCTCAGAGGCGTGATGCAATCATCAGGAATCAAATCGTACAACGTAGAGAACATGAGTTCTCCATATTTTTCCAAAAAAAGATATTCTTTGCCCATAAATCTGTGGTCCATAAAATTTGCAATCAAGCTGATTGGTGTTAAAAAATATTTCATCTCTTCTTCGATGAGTTGATGAATATCCTCTGATGAAATGGATTCATGGAATAAATACATCATTTCATTTACAGCTTCACTCATAGGTAGTTTGACACTAATGTTTGTTTCTACTTTACAGATTAACTCTGCGTATTTGTGGTAGTCTTCGTAGCTAGCATTAATTTTGTGCTTCAAAGAATCAATCGTAAGCTTAAAAGATGGCAGCAAGTGAACAGTTATTGTTTTTTTTTTTTTTTCGGGTTTTTCTTCGTAAACAATGTCCACTGATATGATGTCGCCAACTATAATGTCACTCTGTATAAGTAAGTATTTTATCGTCGCGCTATGTTTTTCATAGCTCACTTTTATTGCTTCCTTCAAAAAACTTTCCATTTCGTCATTAGTATTCGAACTGTAATTTAATGTTTCAGAGTGTATATAAAAATATCTATCGTTTTTTATCAAAAAAGCGATAGCGTAGAACACATTACGTAATTGTGCTGTAAGTGCACCCATAATATGAACAGCACCTAATTTGTGCTTCGCACCTATAACATTATCATATGCATCTTTCACTGTAGATGAAAGAAATTCATCCTGACATGGAGGCTGATAACTTGCATCCACCACTGTAAGGAATTGAGTTACAGCTGGAGAGGAGATAAGAGCGATATCCCAGTTAAGTCTTGCAAACATAACAAGTAGTGATGAATCTAATTTGATGTGTTGTTTTGGTCTCGCTTCTGCTGTCTCTTTCGGTGGGTTTCGAGCGACCTGAAAAATATAGAAAAACTGAAAACTGAAATACTTTTTGCATAAAAAACTTGCTTTTTCAGGATACAGGAAAATAAAAAATGTTCTAAAACAGCATTATGATGTTGATAGAAAGATCTAGTGTTCACTTGTAGTTTGAATGATTACTGATTTGTCATGATGTGTTAAGAGCAAGGTGCATTCTAAAAGATAATATTCTTTAGGTATCGATAACTCAGAAATTCAGAACGTTCCGGAAATGAAATTTTGAAATTATAATAACACTTTGTAAGCAGCCAAATAGGTTAAAAATACCTTCTACTAGTTGTAATTATCCATGCACTTCTTTCACTTGCTCCTTTGTCATCATAAATAATATTGAAAACCACAGCTTGGTATTCAGAGGCTTTACACTATTTACATAATCTTTTACACATAATCAATATTTCGCTGTCCTACTGACAGCCTCTTCAGGATGAGAGATCATGTATAGGTGCCAAAAAAATCCTGAAGAGGCCGTCAACAGGACAGCGAAATGTTAATTATGTGTAAATGATTATGTTAATAAATAGTCGGACTTCTTAATACCAGGTTGTGGTTGTCAATATTACCTTCTACTAGTATCATTAACAACCTAGATAAAGAAAAAGATAACAAAAACAATTTTTATGTTTTCACGCAGCCCATACATCGTATGCATAGCTCGCAATCACCCTAGTTCCGAATTCTGATGTTTATAAATTAAAATCCTAAAGGAAGGCCCCGCTGAAATGGATAAATATTTCTTATAGCGTAAACAATAAATTAGAAAAAAAAAAAATCATTAATCGATTTCAAAAAAAGTCCTCGACAATTTCGTTTTACCGTAGAAGACCCATAAAAATTATTAATTTTGGACAATTCAGCTTTTCATTCAAAATAAGATTTTTTAATATTTTCGATGGTTGAGTTGTCATTTTTTAGTTTTCAAACATTGAATGTACGTTTATTAAATATTAGAAGAGTGCAACTCTATTTATAAACATTTTCACTTTATTTCTTCAAAAATTTATACATAATGTTACTTTTTCAAAATTCAAAAGGTCACGTGACCTCTTCTGTATAGCCGATAGCGAAGGTCCGAATTTTTTCCCTTGTTCAAACATACATATGTATCTCCTTACACATATACACACTATTTCTAGTAGTATTCCAAAACTGGGATACGTATGTATATGTATGTAAATATATTCAGATCTTAATGCTTCCTGTTAATGCTGCCGTAATAATGAACGGTAAAATAGTATATTACGCCACTAGGGCGGAAAGTGCTTCTTCCCGCCCGCGGGCGCAATTTCCGCCCGAGGGCCGAAAGTACTTGAAGGGCGGAAAGTGCGCTCAAGGGCGGGAAGGCCTCCACCCGAGTCGCGTATCCTATTTTTCTCCTTAAGGGCGCAAAGTAAGAACGTATTTTGTCTGGTTAATGATCACTTAAGAAATTTAATACATGCATAACAGTTTTTTGATTACCTACCTATCAATTTTCCTAAGTTTCAATTGTTTGTTTCATTGGAAATACTATTACGTGACTTACATTCCCATTTTACAGTCATACTATTCTTTTATTTTATCTAAGTATTTTAGCCGCGGTAATTGGGTCATGAAGTCGCGGTTACTAGATCAAGCCCCACGGTAATTGATGCATATGACTTTCATATTCTGAATTCGTTTTACAAAATTATTTGTGTATTTGAAACATTAAGAAACATTTTTTCAAGTACCTGAAGGTACCTACTATCGACTAAAAAAATCGTTAATTTATTTTTTGAAGATTAAAAAATTTAAATTCAAGCTTGAGGCTTGGTTTACGTTTCAGCCCGCGGTAACTAGGTACATACTTCACCCTATGGGCGTATAAGCCATGCGCTGCGAAAGGTTGTACTCAACTTGCTAGAATTCACGCGAGTGTTTATTACTTGTCACAAAAAATTATGAGAAATATCCTTAAGGTGATACAGTTTCTTACAATTTTTATAAAAATCTGAAACACATCGTATAACCAGAAAAAAATAATAACCTCAAAATATCAAGAGAGAACAAGTTAAATTAAGAAAAGACTGTTAGAAATTGTCAAAATTCCTAATTTTTTACTAATAGCATTACTCCATTACGTTTTGAAAACATTTGTACAAAATCTCAAGTCAAAATACTTAACAAAAATAATTCTAGAAGCAATGTCGTCAAACGGTCTTATGCCACGCCGCCACGGGATTTTTTGTTTACATTTTCATTTTTAACTTTATAAATGGATGGTTGACCTCGGGACCTTTAAGTAGTTACAGTGCTAATCGATTCTACGATTTATTCGCTCTGAGTATGGAGACCTGCAGCATTCCAGTGAATTTTTTTCAAGACCTAAACGTGTCTTAAGCCAACTGTTGTGCAAACTTTAACTTTCATTTATTATAGGCATATTTGCGATTAGATTAATCGTAGGGGTTGAATATATTCTTACATTAATTTTTTTGCAACAATAAGACACTGCCAATTTATTGCCACAACGCTTTCTCATTCTACACAGTATTAATTAATTGTGTTCTATGTTTTTTTGTCATTTCAAAAGTTGAAAATTATGGAGTAATATTCGTACGTTTTCAAGCATTACTAATAACAGTCATTATTTTTTTAATTATAAAGAGAACTATCCTAACAATAATTCGGAAAAAAGTATATAAATAAATTGTTGCCTATGTTTTCAAAAAATGTTATTTCCAAAAATTTAATTAGTGTAATATGAATGACAAAATTATAATATTTAAGAATTCAAAATTTTTTTTAAAATAAACACAAGAATTTACTTCATTAAAAAACAGTGAACATTATAAAAACGCCACGAACAAAAGGAAACACAGAAAGAGGCGAGTGCGTTAATTTCTTTTAATACACGGGAAAAAGAGCGTTTATTGTGAAACCCAATGATAAAACACCACGTAAGTCATTGGCTTCATAATGTAACTCAAATAAAGTAGAAAACAGCATATCACGAGCGCGCGGATATAAAAAAACGTATTTAAACAAATCTAAATAACATTCTCCAGAAAAATTTGATAATGTTCGTTAAATCCTTGTCAAAGAGTAAAAACAAAAAAAATAGAACTGTGAATCATGTTAATTAGTCAACAGAACAAAAGATGAAATCAGAGATGCAGTAAAAAATTTTTTTTAACGAAAATCAACTTAAAAAAATCAATTTTACGGAACATTACGACTTTTTTCATAGAATTTTAATCAGAGCGAAAAGCAAGTAAAAAAATTCGAATTACACAAATCGATCGTCTTGGTCAAAGATATAAGCAAAAAAAAAACAATCTCAATGAAAAAAGATTCAGTCAGGAAGTTCGATATAATCGAGTCCTCACTAGATCACCGAAATATATAAAATAAGGTTGAAATCCTCAAGACCTGTTACGTGGATTAAAAGATATGAGTCATTACACACATACTTACAGACACACCCATGCACACACTTACACCCCCCACACACAGCCGTCTTAAAAAAAAAAGATTTTTCGTCTTTTTCACGTCATGAAACATGTAAATAATGTATAACTTGAAACTAATGAAAATTTAAAATCGATCATCACAAAGCTTCTTTTGAATGATAATGCACATGGAAGTCATGCCACTATTGCAAGAACTGTTTTTGTCATAGTGCCATCTGATAACATTATTTGTTGCTATAGTTTGTGAATACATAGAAATTAGTCATAATTACATCAAATTCATTTGCATTCCCACCAACCACTTTCATCGAATACCTACTTGGACTATTTAAAGAACTGCAAAGCATTATAATATCAAATGTTATACTAATAATAACAAAATGAAGTGAGGTAGATGTGTATATTCATTTTTAATTACGTGGACACTAAATATGCATTAGTGAAAAGTAATTTCATACATAAAAATACAATTTGTTGTTATAAGATTTGAGAAATCCGGAAATGGTATATTGAAAATTGTTTATGAATTCACGCCATTACCTACAGTGATCTAAATTTTCGTATTCAATAGTATATATATTATGCACCTAGAGCAAAAAACTAAAGAATGTCTCAGATTGAATGTATACTAGCTGCCAAACTGTCAAACATGCAATCCAGGAAGTTTTTACTTTTTCTTGTGGTGAGTTTGCTATTTTTTAGCCTGACTTAATCTAAAAAGTAATCTATTAAGACTCTATTACTACTTGATTCTCTAGAATATTACCTGAATGAATTATTAAATGGCAATAATTGGATGGAAAAACTTGATTTATAGATAACATATTTGAATACTCACAGTCTTACAAACTCTCGTAATTTTGGGTGGTGAACATATACTTTCATCTTCATCTTCAAGATCAATTGATGTCAAGTTTTGTTCAATAGTAGGTGATCGACTAGGTGTGTTTGTACTTGGACTAGTATCGGAGATACGTTTCGATTTTACTGGACCACAAATAATTCTAAGAATACATACATGGAATTGTATAAGATATTGGATTAAAACGAGTCTTCAACATGCAATGATAAACAAATTTATACATACTTATGTCTGATCAGAAATTCCGACGATGTATTTGCAAAACACTTGCAACACTTGTCACACTTAGCCTTGGCTTTCCCATCGACTTCAAGTCTCTCGAAACCATCCCAGTGTCCATGCAATCTGTTTGGCATGACTACAAAATAAATATAGCTTTATAAAATGCTAGACAATTACATAGCATTAGATGACATTTAAAAATAAAACACAATCATTGCAGTCAACACTGGTGTCTGATGCCACTACTCTTAAAATACTTCTACTCATGCAGTACAGTGTATACCTGATAAACAAAATGTTATTGACAAAAAAAACACAATAGCTGTAAATATTAAACTATCTTAACAACGTCATGTAGGAAATAGAGTTATTCAAACTATCCACATGTATGACTGCGCATTACTGATAATCTGCACAGTAATGAAATACACACCCAGTTCACTGCAGTGGCATCAGCAATCACAAAATCTACTGCTGTAAAATATTTACCAAAGAAAAGCTGTCAAAGTCACTATTATATTGTTTGATGAAGAAAAACTAATGGTCAGCTTTTCAAAACATAACCCTAAACCTACTATTACAATGTAAATTTTTTGCAAGCAGGAGAATATAGCTAGGAGTAAAAATGATTTTCACAAGTGCAAGAAATCACACAAATCAAAGAGTCAACTACACTTTTGCAGTGTGTAACACCAGTTTTACAAACAATTGTGTATGTAAATAAATGCCATCTAATGACATTTTCAGACACACTTCAAATAACTATTGGAATTATCCTCAGGCTTTAATTAATACTCACTTGCACAAATGAGGCAGCTTTACAGATGCGATTGACTTAAAATTGTCAACCAGTTGAACAAAACATCTTTTTGTCAGTATAAACAAGACGACTTGAGCGAACGACGAAATATATCTAAAGTATACATAGTATATGTCGACATCGACCCAAGCATACATGTATACATAGATTTCTCAACCCTGATTCCTGCACGTTCCTTCTAAAAGGCCGCAAGCTCTCGCACAAACTCTGTATCATTCGCATTCCCTCCGCCATACCCTTATCCCTAAAACCTGCATGCAGGTTAATTCAGCTTTACACTCAGCATATCCAGGTCAACAAGGTGTGGCCTGCACCTCAAAGCAATCACGCAAGCTTGCAAGCTGACGCATAGTCCCCAGGACCTATACAGTCTGCAGAGCCAACACGCGAGATCCACATCACCAGACCCAGAGAAGCGTATAAAAGGGACGGACACCAGGAGGCAGGCAGATAGTCGAACTTTAAGTTCCATCGATGCCAAACTGCTGCAGAGCTTGCGACGCTTACTTTGGCGCTCTTCTACAAACTTAAAGGCACGTGCACCTGTGTATACGTTCTACGCTTAGCCAGGGTAGTCAGAAAATCAAAAACGGGTTTCCAGGCCCAGGTTGATCAGCGTTTGGTTAGGCGGATTCAATATCGGAACTTTTTCCCTAGATCGTATATATAGCTACACGATCTGGGGAGAATGTTCCGTCGAGCAGACAGCACAGCAGTGAAGAGACATTGCCAAAGACTCGCGGAAATTAAAAATTGTAATATTATAACACAAGCGCCTATCACCCAATGATCCGGGTCGCTAACTGGCCTCTCTATTAAAAAATAAAGTATTAATTATTACACAAGCGCCTATCACCCGATGACCCGGGGTGCTTACTGGCCACTTTATGAAATAATAATTTATTAATTAATAGCACAAGCGCCTGTCACCCAATGACCCAGGGTACTTACTTTCCACTGTATAAATTAATAAAAGGTTAATTAATAACCCAACGGCCTATCACTAAGTGACCCGGGGCGCTTACTGGTCGCTTTATTAAACGATATATATTATTAATTTATAGCACAAGCGCCTGTTACCCGATGACCCAGGGCGCTTACTGGCCTTCTCTATTAAATAATACAATATTAATTAACAGCACAAGCACCTATCACCTGATAACCGTTGTGCTATTAATTAATAATATACATCGTTTAATAAAGTGACCAGTAAGTGCCCCTGGTCATCGGGTGATAGGCGCTTGTGTTAATAATTAATACTTTACTCTTTAATAGAGAGGCCAGTTAGCGCCCCGGGTCATTGGGTGATAGGTGCTTGTGTTAATAATCAATACTTTATTATTTAATAGAGTGGCCAGTCAGCGCCCCGGGTCATTGGGTGATAGGCACTTGTATTACAATATTACAATTTTTAATTTCCGCGTGTCTTCGGCAATGCCCCTTTACTGCTGTGCTGTCTGCTCGACGGAACATTCTCCCTAGATCGTATAGCTATATATACGATCTAGGGAAAAAGTTCCGATACTGAATCCGCCTAACCCAACGCTGAGGTTGATAACCTGGACATTATTTGCATGAATTCTTGGAAAATTGCTTTCCATCAAGGGACCTAACAACTGCCCCGAGTACCAAGTGCTTACAAGCACGGAGAGACCAACCTCCAGTGCAGCAGATACTTTCCTGACCGTGAACTATCACTTTTATGCTTAACCAGGTAACGAACCCACCCTAACAGCGCCATCTGCTGGACGAACAACGCCTTCGGCCTTCGGCCATCAACAACTTCGTGCTCTGCCAGTCTGCACTCTGCCCGGCTCTGCGCCTAAGGGTAAGGCGGTAAGGACCAGGTCATAACAATATTTAGATACGCTGTGCGTTATGGCAATCTTGCTGTATAGGCCCTTAGTTTCAGACGTCTTAATAGCAGTGTACATTAGACGACACAAATCTCCCCCATCGTGTGGAAAGTTACACTTCTGAAGTAGACGAATGTCATAAATACTCCTAAGAAAATGCAGTCTGTACTTCAGACATTATTCGCGTTTCCTATTAACGTGTTAAAAAGGTATACAGAATTTTGTTATAGAGCACAATGAAATTGTTAAACTTACAAGCATTATTTTGGTAGAAATTTATATGTTCGTTCAACTTGTTCATACGAATCAGATGGGAAAACAACCGTTACAATTTTGAACAAAAATTTTGATTACGGTCTGATGATAGACAATGTCAGTGAGGTATTTGTAAATAAAATCAGATTGTTATCAACGTTTATAGACGCTAATAGAAGCAGTCACCCAGGTAGTGAGAGAAATCCTCAACCATTGGGGAACATTAAATGCTGTCTATGCAATACTTACATGCTTCTTTAAGCTTGGTTAACAGTACTACAATGCTGCCTTAGTATATATATGAACGAGCAACTTGTTAACAAATTGTTTCTCAAGTTTTGAACACTAGGGTGTGCTTCAAGAAGCATTTATATTCGTTGTCACTATTTTAACCTATTAAGTTACAGTGATCTTTCAAATGACAACTTTTTCTCAAAGTAATATTTTTTAGTATGGATTTATTTTAAACAACGGAATTAAAACAATTGGACCAATGATTATTTTTCCAAAAACTATGTTAAGTTGGAATATAGCAAGATCATCTGATATGAATGAAAAATCATTTTCACTCCTCTTTCATCTTGAACCGAAGCTTGATATTTGTGTTGTTGGTTTAGATGATGACTATCCACGTACTTCTGAATTTTTACAAAATTTACAGTTAATTTTTAAAAAATATCAAATTCCTGCAGAAATATTACCAGTCCATCAAGCATGTTCAACATTTAATTTTTTGAATGCTGAGAACAGATATGCTGCAGCAGCATTGATACCACCAAAAGTGAAATGTCCTAAAGACATGCTACTTTCAAATTATAATAAAAAACACCTTGAAGAAATTGAAAAGAAATCAGATCCATTTTACACACATTGTTAATTATATTGTCAAGCTTTGAAAACAATAAGCCAATAAATCAACTTAAAATAATATGTATTCCAACCCCAACGGAAAAAATTGATGTAACAAAACGTAGCAAACCGTAACTTTCTGTGAAGTAATGTAAAGTTTGGTTGGATTTCGGACCACAGGTACAGTTTGTTATGTTTTGTTATGTTTGATTATAGTCTACTACAACCCAACACATTATCTTACGACTTGTTACATTTTATTATAATTCTAAAAAGATACTTGAATCTCGTGGAAAATCAACGGTAGTAAACTCTAAGAAACTGTAAGGTAGTGACATCTGTAATATTTTATAACAGCTTACTGTTTTTTGCAGTTTATTATACCTTTTTATATTTTGTTATAATTCATAACTTTTACCTTAAATTTACCTTACATGAAAAAAAATTAAGTAATTATTATGAAAAATTATTAGTGTAATAGTATATGTGATAAATCATATCAAAACGTAAAGAAAATGTAAGAAAACGTAACATAACATAATAAAATGTAAGAAACGTTCGAAATCCTAAGAATAGTACAGTTTCCTACATTTTCTTACATTTTCTTGCGGGTTACGGCATATTATTACTCATGTTAACTTTTTCTTACAGTTAGTTACGTTTTCAAATTGCCGCTGGGGTTAAATTTTAACAAGATTATGCTGTGAATATTTGAAAGACTAGTCTAAATCTATTTTTTTATTACAGATGATTTGTAGTCTTTTAGAATATTCGTGTAGACAACTAATTTTGGAAATACCTTCATCTGAAAGAGAAATATTTCTTGACATCCGCTTACAGGTATCAAATAAACCTGTTTTCAAATGAATTATATCACCAAATAATTTAATAAACTATAAATAACACAAAATTGATATCATCCGTTTTAATTTTATATATATATACCCCTACCCCTCTCCCAGAAATGGGAGGCTCCCATTTCTCTTCCCTTCCTTCTCCCAAGTGCAAAGTGCCCAGAGTAGTAATGTCAGCAAACTAGATGAAAACTACTTCTATTTGATGAAAATCCAGACTAGGCCAAAAAAAATTTTTTCTGCATACCCTGCCGAAAGTGCTTTATATCTGACCTGCTCCAAAACAGATAATCAGCCCTTTCGGCGAGGGTATGCAGAAATATATAGTATATTATGCACCTAGTGAGCGAGGTTAAGAATGTTGCAGATTTCACGTGAATAAACGGATAACGTAAAATCTAGAACATTTCTTCTCCTCCGAACGTGGTGCGTGTACTATTTTTCATCATACTGCGCCGAAAGTAGGAACTGTCGTTTCACAGGATAAAAATCCCTTCTCTCGGCACAGGATTGATGAAAAACCTAATACGCACTACGTTTGGAGGTTAAGAAATGTCCTCGATTTCACGTTATCTGTCCTCGACCTCGCTCAGGCACTTATTCGCGTGAAATCTGTGATATTCTTAAACTCGCTCACTAGGTGCGTAATATACTATTGTATAGATTTTGAGCCCGATAACAAACGTAACCACTTTCAGACAAACCAAAATGTCAGCAAAAGATCCAACAAAAATTGTAAAAATGGCAAAATCAGGTTATTCGCTTTTATCGGATAAACTGTAATTCGGCGAAAAAAACGTTCCATATGGAAACGATGCGCTATTTGAAGACGAACAAAATAAGCCCTGGTGAAGTGGTGAATTCAATATAGCTTAGGGGCCATCCATAAACTACGTAACGCCATTTAGGGGGGGTAGGGGTATAACAAATTGTGACATTAAGTTACATGGGGGGAGGGGGGGTTGAATCAAAAGTTACGTAACTCCACGAAAATTAAACAAAATTAAATGCACTATTATACTTTTCCAAATAGAGCGCGTAATTGCAAGTTTCTCAGTCGTGCCACGCTAGGCGCTGTATTGTACGTGTATACTAGTGACACTACAACCAATCTACTCGTATTATGCGGTGATCACGCAGCAGGGTTTTGTTTTTCTTGTTGACAAGTAGCGACGAAAAAATCAGTCGATAGCAGAGTATTGACACATGCATAACAAAAAAACAGTTTTTTGTTTTAATTATGACACAAGCGCAGTGTATTATTTAATATTAACATATTAAGTTTAGTGTATAGTATATTATTTAATGTGCAATAGATATTTATTTTGTAATATCTTGGTATACAAAATTGTATGAAGCTTACAAAAAGTGTAATGCAAATAATTTTTCTGGACAAAAAAATCCAATAAAACGTAAACGAATTATGGAAAAGTTTTAAAGAAGACAAAGAATCATTTCCAGGTAACGTGGAGAAGATAATCAAGGAACTTCTTCAAGAAAAAATAAAAAAAGATGCAGAAAAGATTATTGTCTTAACACGGCAAGTAACATTAATCTTCTTTAAAAAATTTTTTCGTGTTTTCTAAGCTATGAATAAAACTTGAAAAAAATTTTGTATGATCTACATTGACGTTAATATTATTTATATTCATTATAAAATGCAATTAAAAAAATTTTTCTTTTTTTTTCAGAAATGTGGAAGTAAACAAGTTCCCGATACTAGTCCTTTTGTTTGCGGTAACTCAAACTCCGAGTCGGTATCGAATTCGGTACCGATTTTGCACGAACCACTTCATGCTCAAGTCGAAAATCCTCCTAAAGGTAATAAAATTTTCATCTGCAAATATTAGCACGCATTTTAACTTTTAATTTTTAAGTCTGAATTGACACAATGTAATACAATCTGAACGAAAAAAAACGTTTTTTCTTTACTTTTAATCTTACTTTAACAATATGTAATTTCAATTGAAACTTTAATATCTACATTTTCTACGCGTTAACGAGTTAATTTTATGATGATAAAAATAATGATTTTGAATCAGGAATTAAGTGTGGAAGGAGCACGCCTATCATCTCGAGCAATGGCGAAGAAGATGAAGAAATTCGTAGCCCTAGCGTAAATCGCCAATACTCTACTCCCGCACAAGATAGTATTAAGATCAAAATTAATTTATTAGAAAAACAGTTAATTGTAGCTGTTGAGGCTCGTGACTCCGGTCTTGAATCAGAAAGTGTACAAAAGGATATAGAGAAAACAAAAAAAAATTTGAAAGTTGTAGAAAATTGCTGACAGCAACAATTAATACAGCAAAACGCAAAAAAAAATACCGAGATGAACGTCAGGAAAGTCTTAAAAAAATAGCGATTGATTGACCAGATTTAGCAAAAAATTTGCACGCAAGTTTTTAATTATTTAAATTACATACTATCAAATAATCAATTTAAATGCTTTAATGTTAGTGTACTAAAATTAATGAAAGTAAAAAAAATATTAAATTTTAGTTTCGCAAACAGCCTGGTCGACCTCAATCAGAACTTGATCAACCTGAATTGTTGAAAACAATATGTGACATCACTATGTTTGGAGGAGCTGCTGATAGTCGGCGACGCTCGGAATTAATTCGGAGCTAAAAAACATTAAACGACTTACATGATGAGCTTCAAACACGTGGTTTTTCAATTTCAAGAAGCGCTACATATCTTCGATTGCTACCTCGAAACTCCCACACTAATAAGGGTAAAAGGCACGTTCATACGGTGCCAGTAAAACTTTGCAAAACTCAAGCTGATTCTAGAAGAGAACACCTTGACCGTAAATTTTGTACAGCTTCAATTAGGTGACTATAGAAACATTTTTTCTCGTGTGAAACGATATATGCTCCGATATGTATGAAAATAATATTTTAATATTTAAAATTAAAAAATTAATAAAAATATTTACTACCTAGGTCGTTAGAGCAATTAATTTCAGTACTGGGTGTTCGTTAGGTAGCTGTAATATCGGAAGATGATAAAAGCAGAGTGCCAATTGGTATCACTGCTGCAAATAAACAGGCACCGATCTTAATGCACTTAGAATATAAAGTAAGTCTACAAGACCACGATGGGTTTGTAGCCCCAAGTCATAAGCTTATTCCAAGTGTGTATGCAGGTATTAATATAACAGATGGCAAAATTGGTGATCCAAAAACTGTAACGCACTCAGGGCCTACTTACATTGCCATCCGCAGTGCCAAGCACTCGACGAGTACAGCAGCAAACTCACGCTTATGATTTTAGAAGATTGTTAAACTTGGAATCTTTTAATGAAATACTTTGTAAGAAAATAATTGTTTACACGTAAAATTTCTCACTCTAATTTTGTTTTACAATTTAATTTAAATAATGAATTATTTAATTTTAGATACTGATAAAGAAGTAAAACCTATCGTGGTTTTGATGTCTGATGATGGACTAGATGAAAATCCACGCTACGCCAAAGTGATTAGTTATGCGATTGACCATTTTAAGATCTGTAATTTAGATGCCATTTTTATAATAACTAACGTACCAGGTCGAAGTGCATATAATTGCGTTGAGCGGCGTATGGCACTCTTAAGTCGTGAGTAAGCTGGCTTAATATTACCTCATGATAAATACGGATCTCATCTATACAATTTGGCCAAAACGATTGATAAGGAACTCGAAAAAATAAAATTTTGAATTTGCAGCTCAAACGCTTGCAAACGTATGGAGAGACCTAGTCATTGATGGCTATCCAGTGACCGCAGAATTCGCAGACTCGGAATGCATTGCCAAAGACGTAAGCAACGTATCACCTGAATTGTATAGCTTACATGTAAAAGAAAGTCAATATTTTTTTTAGGTATCAACGAGACTTTTAATATTAATTTTTTCATATTTTTCTGTAAATAATTAAAAAAAATAGTTATTTTCGATAAACAATCTATTTGTAAATTGCACATAAAAGTAAAGTTAATATTTTTACGCATACGTAATTTTAATCAATTTTTTTTGATTGTAGATCGTAAAATACGATGAAAAATATTGCTGTGGCGAATGGAGAAGTAGTTTAAGGGATGTTCTTTCTGTCACTAACGGTTTTCTGCCTCCTCCATTTCCATTGCACAGAAATCATATCGGACGACTTGAAATCCTAACCCCGGACGATACAAAAGAAAAAGATAGCTTCCCTGATTTGTTTGTGAGACTAAGTATTGGTTTAAAACCCTAGATGACCACTGGTGTTCCTGTACCATATGATATTATTACTGCCCTTCAGTTGTTGATGACATTAAAGACAAGTTTTTATCATTCTCAAGTGTAATTATAATCTTTCAGCTCTAAATCATACGATTTTTTTTTTTTCAGCTAGGACATGTGATTTATGTAGGTTATATTTTGCTTTAAAAAAAAACAAAAAAACTTGCACACCAAAGAAATCCATGGAAAAGTCAATAATCAAAAGCTACGTGCAAAAAAAATTTTAGCAAAAAGAGAAACAGAATTACTTTGTGAACTTAATACTCTTGAGCCAATAATTAGTTTAGGCGCCAGGTAGGGTTCCGTGGCCTTTTCAATTAGAACGGACCCACCAAAGTTTTTTCAATGTATTTTTGCCTGCTGAACACGATTATTGATGGTGGGTCGCGATCTGGATGGACAATTTTTTTTTATCAACAAATTTTATGAACAAATAAAAATTATTCATTATTTTGGAAAAAAAAAATTTTTTCCTATTCTTTAGCTCATTTTGAACAAAAAAGTTTATATACACACCATATGCCTAAACCCAATACTTTTCCCGTAAAAAATTCGACAACTTTCAAAAAATGCGTTTTTTGCTATTTTCAATAGCTTGCTACTTAAAGCCCGATTAATATTTTTCAACTCAACACCTCTCAAATTGTGAGCCAAACATAGTATTAGATGAATACGTAAAGACCAATTGATTTTATTTGGTTGTTCTTATCCAGCGAGCTTGACGGTCTGTGCCTTTTTAATGTGACCGTACGGCCTCGGCGCAATACAATATATTCTGGCATTAAATGTTTGTTATCTGGATAGCAATACATAGATTGTTTTTTATGTATTTTTGCCTGCTGAACATCATTATTGATGGTGGGTCGTAATATCGAAGGTGATCAATGTTTTTTTATTAACAAATTTTATAAACAAATTGCAAAAATGTAATTTCTTCTAAAAATAATGCTTTTTTTTGCTTTTATTATATTTTTTTACTAAAAAGTTTTTGATTCTCCAGTTTATATAGGGGCTTATGGTAGTATATATATAGCTATGTAGTCAGTTTCTTGTTGTCAACAAATTAGCATAAGCCAGTAATCAAAAGTTTTTGATCTTATCAATGTGTGCAAAATAAAATTTAAGAAAATATAACAGGACAACCCCAAAGTATAATAATGTGATAATACGTAGTTTATTAAGGTACGATACATTTCTTTGTTTAGAATCTATTTTATAGTATACTGCATCTTGTACATACATACATATCTTACGAAGTTACCACAATTTTTGTTATTTTATTTTCCACTTTACTTATTTTTACATGTGTTTTCTTTTTTACAATTACAAAAGTGCAGCATGGTATTTGTTCTGCAACACATAAGCAGGTTTTTCTACTGCATACTTTACAAGAACAAGGTTGTAATAATTCTTCGTAAGGTGGAATTAAAGTTTCAATTTTTCGTGGCATAAGGAGATCGTCACACTCTATGTAACCAAACTCTTTCAAATCAAATTGTTTAACATCAACATTCAAACATTTAATTTGATAATATACTACGAAATATGCTCTTAAAATGTGCAAATTGATAGAATTAGAGGTCGGAGGTAGATCTTCAATTAAGCACTGTTTTTAATGATGATAAGACCATACACGCAATTCATCAAAGCTATTGCATTTTGAATTTTTATTAACAACACATACCAAATACTCTTCAGCCTTGGTGATACTTTCATTCAAATTTGACTCAGAGTAATCTGAAAAATATAGTAATATAAAAATAACACCGAATACTGTTATCGTTAGAATATAGTCAAAATTTTCATGAAAATCGATAAGCTCTATCTTCTAATGTTTTTAGATATATTAACATGTTTTTTTTGGGGGGGGGGTGTTACTGGTATTTGCCATTACTAGAAAATACACTGTCAGAGAACTTACAAGAACGCATCGGACTGCACTCTGAACTGCATGCAGAAATACTCGCGCTCACTTGTTTAAACACAAGTTTAAACAAGTCTGAAACGCTACAGGGACTTCCCATCGTTTCGCGGGAAAACAACGAAAATTCAAAATTTTAATGTCTCAAAAATTGCATTGCAATTAAAATTTTACTTTGCTATCGAGTCAAGGGACACATTGATCAATTTACTTTACTAATTGATTGTATACGTAACACAAATAAATTGTTTCCGAACGATTTTTGTAAGACAAAAAGTTAGACAAAAGAAGGGGATAGTATTGAAGACGTTGGGCTGTCTTGCATTTTTCTACTTAGAGTTAAAAAGCATGAAGCTGCTAAGTTCACTGAACAAAAATAACAAACGAATAAAATTAATCAACTATAAGACATTCTTAAACCCCTGCATGAACTGGAGAATTAAAAACTTTTCAGTAAAAAATATTAATAAAAGCCCCACGTTGCAGCTGTGTGAAAAACGGAAAAAGTGAATTTTTTACAGTTCACGTCTTTTTGTGAAAATAGTATGGGCTCAACAGATGAACATTATACAAAACTTTTTGTTTAAAATAAGCTCGAGAAGCAGAAAAAACTTTATTTGTAGAAAAAATTTTATTTTTGCAATTTGTTTATAAAATTTGTTAATAAAAAAACATTGATCACCTTCGATATTACGACCCACCATCAATAATCATGTTCAGCAGGCAAAAATACATAAAAAATAATTTATGTATGGCTGTCCAGATAACAAACATTTAATGCCAGAATATATTGTATTGCGCCGAGGCCGTACGGTCACATTAAAAAGTCACAGACCGTCAAGCTCGCTGGATAAGAACAACCAAATAAAATCAATTGGTCTTTACGTATTCATCAAATACTATGTTTGGCTCACAATTTGAGAGGTGTTGAGTTGAAAAATATTAATCGGGCTTTAAGTAGCCAGCTATTGAAAATAGCAAAAAACGCATTTTTTGAAAGTTGTCGAATTTTTTACGGGAAAAGTATTGGGTTTAGGCATATGGTGTGTATATAAACTTTTTTGTTCAAAATGAGCTAAAGAATAGGAAACAATTTTTTTTTTTCCAAAAAAATGAATAATTTTTATTTGTTTATAAAATTTGTTGATAAAAAAAAATTGTCCATCCGGATCGCGACCCACCATCGATAATCGTGTTCAGCAGGCCAAAATACATTAAAAAAACTTTGGTGGGTCCGTTCTGATTGAAAAGGCCACGGGACCCTACCTGGTGCCTAAACTAAATAGAGTGGCTTGAAAAAAAAGACGTAGAAATTGAATTTTCTGATCTCACAAAGAATGATTTTACAGATGATATAGCTTTCTTTTCTGTAATCAGTGATATACACGAGTGGCTAGTAGCACCTTTTGAAAGTGCATGTAATGTAGAGTTAAAATTAAAGTTTTATTTAATAATAAATTTAATTAATAACTCAATTTTTATTTTTATAAAAAAAAAAATTTTTTTTTTAATAGAAAAAATTACATAACATTTACTGGGGGAGGAGGAGGGTCAGGCAAAATGTTACGGTAAGTTGCGTGGGGGTGGGGTGGGGGTCAAAAAAGGCCAGAAACAGCGTTACGTATTTTATGGATGGCCCCTTATATAAAAGTAAATTTAATGGCTTTCAAGGCTCCAGTGTAAAAAATTACTTTAACATGCGTTGTGTGCAGAGCTTAGGATAACTCTATTAATAATGACTAAAGTTTGCAACTTTCCGTGCAACGAAAATACAAAAAAAGTTTTTTTTTTTTTAATTAAAATGTTTTAAACGCTTTAACAAGAAATCAGGAAGGCTCCCGTCAATTTTAAGATTATAAAAATATACCATTCTCAAGATATAAGAGTTAAAAGATATAGAGTTTAAGTAAAATTCATTTAGTCTATATAAATCAAAGTAAGTATCTGTCTACGCAATGACTCACAAGAACCACAAAAAAAACAGCTCCTCGCTATGATACCGGTCACGAAATAGCAATTACTAATATAACCCAATTACTAAACAAAAATAAAACAGGCTGTATATGCATGCACAAATTACTTGAAAAATCAAAAATCATCCATACCAAAACTATATTCTTAGTGTTAGTAAAATAAAATAACTAAAAATCTACATATCTGGTCCTGAAAAACTTAATAAATTAAATATTTAATTGTACAAATGTCCGTAATACCAAAACTTCGAGGCGTTCTAATTAAAAAAACACCGTGCGCCATTAAAGAAAATGTACAACTATAGCACTTTTTTTCTTCCAAACATGTTACTTAATAAAGTTGTCATTAAAAAACAGACCAAAAAAAAACCTACACTGCAAACAAATCTTATACATCACAAGCAACACGCCACTGATAATGCCTAAACATACAGTGATATTATTAAGTTAATTTGATAGGTAATGAGTTTCAACAATTTTCGTCTTCCGAAAATATTAATTTCGAGTGTAATATCGCACAAATGACCAACAAATGTGGAAATTGAGGACAAATTTATTGTCACGGGCTTTACACTACTGACAATGCATAGACATTTAATAATATAACTTGTTACATATAAAAATAAAAATTTCAAACATCTTTCGTCTCCCGGAATAGTTGAAATCAAATGTTGCATTACAAAAATAACCAAAAATTATAAAAATTTAGAGTAACTTTATTCCTACAGGCTACACGCCACTGATAATGAATATATACATTTATTGATATTACTAAGTACATATAAAAGTTGTCAGTTCCATTAATTTTCGTGTCCCGGATTAATTAATTTCAAGTGTAATATCGCAAAAATTACCGAAAAATACGAAAATATAGGGAAAATTTATTATCACAGGCTGTACACGACTCATAATGCATAAAAACTTTTTGGTAATACTTTGTCCATATAAAAGTCACAAGTTTCATTTGTTTTTGTCTTCCAGAATTAATAATTTCAAGTGTTATATCGTATAAAAGACCAAAAACTACGGAAATATAGGGAAAATTTATTATCACAGGCTGTACGCTACTAACAATGCATAGAAGTATTGTGATATTACTCAGTGCATACAAAGGTTACAAGTTCCATTAATTATCGTCTTCCGGAAATTGTAATTCCAAGTCTTATACAGCAAAATAGTCATATGACCAAAAAATCTGGAAATTTAGAGAAAATTTATTGTCACGGGCTGAATGCCATCACTAATAAAGCATAGAACTTCATAAATATTATTAAGTGTATATATAAGTTACAAGTTCTATTATTTACTTTTCCAGAAATTAATAATTTCAAGTTTTATACCGCAAAAATGACAAAAAATACCAAAATTTAAGACGAATTTATTATTATACTGTTAGCCACTCATAATGCATAGAATTTTATTCATATCATTTAGTACATATAGGGGTTGTCAGTTTCATTAATTTTCGTCTTCCGGATTTATTAATTTCAAGTGTTATATCATAATAATGACTGAAAAATATAGAAATTTAGGATAAAACTTACTATCACAGGCTGTACGCCACTGATAATGCAAAGAACTTTATTAATATCACTTAGTACATGTAAAACTATCGAGTTCAAACGATTTTCGTCTTCTGGAATTATTAATTTTACGGTTTACAGCCAATAATAACTGAAAAATACGGAAATTTAGGGAGAATTAAATGTCACAGGCTAAAGGCCCCTAATAATAAATAGAAATTTATTGATATTACTAAGAGTATATAAAAGTTACAAGTTTTAATAATTTTTGTCTGCCGGGATTATTAGCTTCACGTTTTAAATGGCAAAAACAACCGAAAAATCCGGAAAGTTAGGGAAAATTTATTGTGACGCGCGGAACGCCACTGATAATACATAGAAATTTATCAATATTACTTAGTACATATAAGATTTCAGATCTATTAATTATCGTCTTCCGGAATTAGTAATTTCAAGTTTTGTACAGCAAAAATGACAAAAAAATACGGAAATCCAGAGAAACTTTATTATCGCAGGCTGCACGCCACTCACAATGCATAAACATTTATTGATACAACGTAGTTTACATAATACTTATCAGTTCCAACAATTTTTGTCTTCCAAAATTGTTAATTTCGAGTGTTATATCTTAAAGTTGACCGAAAAATTAGGAAATTTAGGGAATACTATTTATCACAGGGAGTACGCCACTGATAATCCAAAAAAATTTATTAATATTACTTAGTTTATATAAAAACATTGAGTTTCAACAGTTTCCGTCTTCTGGAATTATTAATTTCACGTTTTACATTGCAAAAATAACCGAAAACTACGGATATTTAGGGAAAATTTATTGTCACTTGCTAAACGCCGTTCATTATGCATAGAAATTTATTGATATTACTTAGTGCATCTACAAATTCCAAATTTTATAAACCTTTTGTGTTACAAACTAATTAATTGTAAGTGTTATTTCGAAAATTGACCAAAGAATACGGAAATTTAGGGAAAGTTCATTATCACGGGCTGTACGCCACTCATAATGCATAGAAATTTATCGATATTACTTAGAATATATAAGAGTTACCAGTTTCATTAATTTTCGTTTTCCGAATTTATTAATTTCACGTTTTATATCGCAAAAATAAATGAAAAATACGGAAGTTCAGCGGAACTTTATTCTTACAGGCTACATGCCACTGATAATGCATAGAAATTTATTGATATTACTAAGTCTATATTAAAGTAATAAGTTTCAACAATTCCTGCATTCCGGAATTATTAAATTAAAAGTTTATATGGCAAAAATGTCTGAAAAATATGGAAATCAAGAGAAACTTTAGTATCACTGGCTGCATGCCACAAATAAAGCATAGACATTTATGAATATTATTAAGTGCATATAGGATTTACAAGTTCAATTATTTTCGTCTTCCAAAATTTTTAATTTCAAGTGTTATACAGCAAAAATGACAAAAATACCAAAATTTAGGACAAATTTATTATCACACGCTGTTTGCCACTCATAATGTATGGAAATTCATATGTATTACGTAGTACATATAAGGGTTGTCAGTTCTATTCATTTTCACATTTCCGGAATTTTTAATTTTACGGTTTACACCTAAAAATAACCGAAAAATACAAAAATTTAGGGATAATCAATTGTTACGTGCGGAACGCCACTGATAATGCATAAAAATTTATCAATATTACTTAGTGCATATACGAGGGTGGATTGATAAGTTTCCGGCCTGACCAAGAGATGGTGCCACTAGGCCTACCTTGAGGTGGCGTTCTATAGTACCATCCTTAGATAGCTTGTAGCTATAGTTTCAGTCCGATCGCCATGTTAGTTTAGGTTTGAAAGCACGCTGAACAAGACGCCTCTGTGTTTTTCGTAAAAATGGAAAAGCTGGAAAATCGTGCTGTCATCAAATACTTTTATTTGAAGGGGTTAAAGCAGAAGGAAATTAAAGAAGAGATGGACTCAACACTGGGGACATCCTCCCCATCATATTCAACCGTTAAGCAGTGGGTTTCCGAGTTTAAAAAGGGTCGTGTGAGCACCTCTGATGAGCCTCGCTCAGGACGCCCCATTGAGGTCACAACTCCAGATATGATCGAAAAAATCCATCAAATAGTGCTGAAAGACTGCAGATTAAAAGTGCGTGAGATAGCTGAGACCTGTAAGATGTCATATGAACGTGTACAAAATATTTTGCACCAACATTTGTACATGGAAAAGCTCTGTGCAAGATGGGTGCCGCGTTTGCTAACAGTCGACTAAAAATTGATTCGAAAGAACATTTCTACCGCCAATTTGGCGTTGTATAAGCGTAATCCAAGCGAATTTTTGCGTCGATTCGTAACCGTTGACAAAACTTGGGTCCACCACTACACTCCTGAAACCAAAGAACAGTCTAAACAGTGGATTGGACCAGGGGAACCAACTCCAAAGAAGGCAAAAACAATTTTTTCAGCGAACAAGGTTATGGCTACTGTTTTTTGGGATGCAAGAGGTATTATATACATTGATTGCCTTGAAAAGGGTAAAACTATCACTGGTCAATACTACGCAGACTTACTGCAACGTTTGAGCCACGAAGTGAAAATTAAACGACCTCATCTGGCGAAGAAAAAAATCTTGTTTCATCACGATAACGCACCAGCGCACACGTCAATCGTTGCGATGGCTAAAATCAACGATCTGAAGTTTGAATTGATGCCGCACCCTCCCTACTCGCCAGACCTAGCCCCGAGTGACTATTATCTGTTTCCTAACCTCAAAAAATGGCTTGGCGGTAAGAGATTTGCAGACAATGAAGAAGTAATCGAAGCTGTAAATGGGTATTTTGAGGAGCTTGACGAATCAGTCTATAGAGATGGCATTACTAGACTAGACCACCGCTATGAGAAATGTATCAGCCTTGGAGAAGATTATGTTGAGAAATAAAAAAAAAATTCTTAAAAACGTTGTTTTTCTTAGCCAGGCCGGAAACTTATCAATCCACCCTCGTAAGATTTACCAGATCTATTAATTATTGTCTTCCAGAGTTAGTAATTTCAAGTTATATATAGCAAAAATGACCTAAAAATACGGAAATCGAGAGAAACTATATTATCAAAGGCTGCACGCCACTCACAATGCATAAACATTTACTGTGGCATTTATTGTGGCATTATTGATATGGCATAGAAATTCATTGATATCACTTATTGCATTTGTAAGTTACAAGTTTTATGACCTTTTGTCTTCCAAAATTATTAACTTCAAGGGTTGTATCAAAAAATGACTAAAAAATACGAAAATTTAGGGAAAATTTATTATCATAGGCTGTCTATAACTGATAATGCGAAGAAAAATATTAAAATTATTTGGTACATATGGAAATATTCAGTTCCAACAATTTTAGTCCTTAGAAAATATGAATTTCACGTTTTTATGTCACAAAAATAACAAAAAAAAAACCGGAATTAGAGGGAAAATTTATTGTCACGGGCTAAATGACACCAATAATGCGTAGACATTCATAAAATTTTCTCAGTTTATTTAATAGTTATGAGTTCTAACGATTTTTGTCTTCAGAAATTATTAATTTCGAGTGTTACATCGCAAAACTGACCAAAAAATATGGAATCTTAGGAAAGATTTATTATCACAGGCTGAACGCCACTAAGAATTCATAGGAAATTATTATTATAACTCAGATTATATAAAAGTGATGAGTTCTAATAATTTAAGGAATTCCTAATTTCGACTGTTATACCGCTAAATTGACAAAAAAATACGGAAATTTAGGGAATTCTTATTATCACAGGCTAAACGCCACTGGTAATGCGTATAAATTTATTGATTTAACTCAGGTTGTACAAGAGTTACTAGTTTCATTAATTTTCATCTTTTAAAATTATTAATTTTAAGTATTATATGGCGAAAATGACCAAAAATTACAGAAATTTAAGAAAAATTTATTATCACAGGCTGTGCACCACTGATAATGCATAGAAATTTTTTGATATTACTTATTTTATATAAAAGTTACAAGCTATATTTGTTTTCGTCTCCCGAAATCAACAATTTCAAGTTTTAAATCGCAAAAATGTCCGAAAAGTTCAGAAATTAGGAGAAAATTTATTATCACGGGCTGTACGCCACTAAGAATGCATAGAAGTTACGAAAATACAGGGAAAATTTAACATCACAGGTTGTACGCTACTGATAATGCATAGAAGTTTACTGATGTTACTAAGTTTATATAAGAGTTACCAGTTCCATCATTTTCATCTTTCGGTAATTATTATTTTAAGTGTTATCTCGCAAAAATGACCGAAAAAAACCAAGATTTAGGAAAAATGTATTGTCGCAGGCTGCACGCCACCAATAATGCATAGACATTTATTGATATTCCTTAGTTTATATAGAAGTTTTGAGTTCCAACAATTTTCGCCTACCGGAACTTTTAATTTCGAGTGCTATATCGCAATAATGACCGAAGAATTCAGAAATTAAGAGAAGATTTGTTATCATATGCTGTATGCCACTGATAATTTAAAAAAATTTATTAATATTCCTTTGTTTATCTAAAAGTATTGAGTTTCAACAATTTTTGTCCTCCGGAATCATTGATTTCCAGTTTTATATCGCAAAAATAACTGAAAAATATGGAAATTTAGAGAAAATATACTGTCACTCGCTAAACGCCGTTCATAATGCATAGAAATTTATTGATATAATTTAGTGCTGATTAAAAATACAAGTTTAATTATTCTTTGTCTTCTGGAATTATTAATTTTAAGTGTCAAAAACTTCCGATCCACCTTTGGCAAAACTTTTTCATGCTATCTGACTGTATGAATTTAACTGTTTAGTACCGTCTTTTGTATATTCCTGATATCCAGATATTTTCTGTTTCAGGATTGAAAATGCTAATTTCTTTATAATCTAAATAGATTGACAGACCCATATCAGCAAACTTACGTAAGGAGGGTAAATTTCCGACCAAGTCCCGAGCACAAACTACTCTGTTCACCTCAATCTCGTTATTACTTTTTCTAAGAAGCAGACTTTCTACTCCTTTCGTTCTAAAATCCGCAGATGAGTCTGAATTTGCACATTTAATTTGTTTAATTTTTCTTCAGTCAAGATTTTTCGTAAATTGGTCGGTTGCTCTCAAATCAGTGATAAATTTAATTTTATCAGTTTCATCCGATTCCCAATGATTTACTCAATTTGCACAGTTTGAAAACAAAGTTATGAGAGGCTCAATCAACGCCAGAGGCTTACCTTTATTTTAACCCGACGCGTTTTGTTTTTCCTTAGTATTCTGGTCCTGGTCAGAAACTTTCTGCTTTTTGAAATCTTTTCCATCTTTGACGTTGCTAGAGTCTCTTTTCTGCCCAAAACCTTGGGAATTGGAGCGCCCCGACCCTTGCCATGGGCACGGCCGTGACTATTTCGATTTCCTCGACTTTCTCGCTCCTGCTTTTTAAAATCCCATGAATCTGACTTAATTTGCTCACTACATCTTGAACTGCACTTCTTGTGGGCTGGTATGTTATTTACAAAAGTGCCACAAGTGTAGCACTTTTTCAGCCCAGTTCCAGCCTTCGAGCATCTATCGGCTATATGGTCCCAGTCGTCACATTCGAAGCACTGAAGGCGATCCTGGTGTCATGACGCTGTCAACGCCCTCCTCGCAGATCGGCCTCTAGTGGCATCTGCCAGGCCTTCCGGCTCAACCTTTAACATGTACGACATGAGCTTTTTATACGTCATACCCTTTCCGTCTCTATTTTACATTTTAAGCGTGAAGTCTGTCACCTGCACGCTAAGTACCATTCCTACTACGACGGTATAAAAGGCATCTCGCTTTTCTTTTTCAAAAAAGGGACCAGATGTACTTATTATCTCATAATTCCTTACCAATTCATCAAATCTTTTAATAAACTTAGACACCGATTCTTTCCCTTCATAAAATTTAATTTCGTGCAATTGTTCAATCCATTTATTGACTTGAAGCTTTTAACCGACGGATCAATAATGTACAGTAGTCCTTTTGACCGGAGTTCTGACTTCAATTTACTATAAAAGACTTCAAATTTAACATCTTTGGTTAGATTATGATTAATGAAATTATCAGACTCACGTCCGAGTCTGGAATTAATCGTATTTGAAATGGTTGGAGTAATAAGTTCCGCACCACTTTTAGATACGTTGTCTGCCTTTGTTTCGTCGAAGAAATTTTCTAGTTTTTCTTTCATGCTCACCTGATTTCTTTCGGGTCTTAGCGTGGAGTGTGAGAGTGGACCGGAGTTGGCTAGTGCTTCGAGTTTTACAAGCCTCTCATTCCACCTGTTCAGCCTTTGGTCGAAATTTTGTAGGGCTGTATAAAATTCCTCCCTTGCCCGCTCTTCTTCCTGCCTTCTTTCTTTCCTCTGCAGCCTTCCTATTCTCTTCCTCCTGCTTTTTGAACATCCTGTCAAATTCAGCCATCAGACTTTCTAATTGGCGTGTTGGACTTATTTCTGAAAATTTAGAAATTTTATTTTCGTCTGATGTCATCGGTCGTTTATTGACTTCCTTCGACGATTTGTATTTATTTGGCACTATTTCCACTTTCTTTATATTTATTCGAGAAGTTTTGCCTGTGCTTAATCCGAAAACGTCTTATGCTTCTTTTTCCAACATGTTCTCAATGCTTGCCTTTCCGTCTAATTTCAATTTCTCGTCAGGTTTTCTGCCATTACCGATAGCATTGAGAACATTTGTATCAGACGTTTTATAAGCCGGCTTTATCTTATCAACTGTCTTATTCACATCAACCGAATTTACAGATAACCCGGGTTCAGAGTTTTCATTTTCGTGGTCTTCCTTAAAAAGATCTTCTGGTAGTGTTAGTTTTCCGCCTTTTAGGTCAAGAAAATTCAGCAAGTATAAAATGTCGTTTCCAATCAAGAATTCTAAAACACAACAATCAGGAGTCTTTAGAGAGTTAACCTAGACCGACCAACCACCAGTCGTTTTTAGTTACCCGGCCCGGTGCACATAAACGTACTCGAATACAAAGCACTATTGTGTGCTAGGCACCCACATATCCCTGCATTACCGAACACAAGCTTTACATGTCTGTGCAGGTCACAGCGAAAAATTTTTAAGAATGTATATAACACACCTTTAACATTTATGACTTCATGCCCGACGTGTGCCCTGATACCGCTATCGTCTACCGATATAATGATTTTTGAACCTCGTGCATTCGGCCTCTCACATGCAAACAAATCACATGTCAGACTCTATATAGGGCATCGAATGTCCACTCATCTAAAATATTTTTTTCTGCCTTTTATACCGAAAATATTTAAGGAATTATCTCTGACTTTTATTTAAAATGAAACATTTGCCTTTGTTGTATCGATCCCGAAGTTTTTATATATCAGCTTTTCTGCCTTTATTTGAAACAAAACAAAACACTGACCGGGCACGCGCACGGATACTAAAGAGGAAAGCGAGAGAGAGTAAAAGTTTTTTTTTTGCGGTTATAAGTCGTATAATTCTGTACAATGCGCGCGAGAAAGACCATGTGATCTCACGTTAGTAAGACAGAAAGCGAGTGCTTCCTCTCTACTTGTAACCTCCCCCTGTATTTTTCCTGCACATTCGAAAACAACCGAGCACGTGGCCACGGCGCTTTTGTCATCACGTGCGAGTAGACAGTTCTATTTTGTCATCACGTTCGAGTAGGATAGTTCTAACTTTCCCGAGTTCTCTAAGGAACTCGCTGATCTTCTCCTGTTTAACTGCCTCTCGCCGTAGCACTGCCTCCAAGATCCGACACAAAACATTTAATGATATTGCTATCGTTTACCAACATTTTCAACCTCAATCCGAGCTGTCTTTGCCACCTCGGGTGATCCTGACGACAACGCCATCGCCGTGGCCTCATCCTTGACCAAGTGATGCTAACAACCAAGAGTTCTCGCGCAAGCGCAGAACGATTTTACTCTCTCCACGTCAGGCAGGCACTGTCAGGCAGTGGAGGGAAAGCTCCCCATACCGTACATCTAACTTAAGCCTCGCCCACTTTCACAGCTTAAATATAATCTAATACTAGTTCCGTCCGTAGCGGTCGTAGCCGAGTGGATAAATTCTTTTTCCCGCATGTTGAATCTGACAAATTCAGATTCAAACCAAAATCTCGCGAAACATTTTTTTTTCGTTACTACTTATACAAAATTTTTTTTCGGCTTATTCCAACGCTGCAAATCAATTGAAAATAACTATTTATAGCTTTTATTATTGCTTAAATATGATATACAAAACTTACTCTACTATTGTGGAATCTTTTTTTTTTTTTTTAATAATAATTAATGATTAATTAAAGAATGATACTGCTTCCACTCTACCATGCGGTAAGTATATTGGTGCATTTTTTTTTTTTTTTTTTTGAAGAAAAAGTTATGTTATTATTATAATGACTAGAAAGTTGAAAAGGAATAAATAATATTGCATTAATATAATTAATACTCAAAAAACTTGCTTATGATTTGACGACTACTGTAGCTCTTAATTTTTTCTTCGAGTGGTTTCCCATGTAGGCCTAGTCCACTTGTTATTATGTCTGTATCAATATAGAGAGTTATAAGTTAATGGAAAAAAAATGTTAAACGCAACAGATGAAATAATGACGTACAAAATGCAAGTATTAATAAGCTTCGTTAAATTGTACAATAAAATAATATTTACATTATCAGTAGATAAACTATGGCGATTCTGGACCAAGTGGGATCGAGTCACCAGGCGATTTCGGCCCACTCCCTCTCCGCGATGAGTGGCCCCTCTTTTTGGTTGGAGTGGTCCCTGCTGCAGCCAATGGGTGAGCAGGAGCTGTGGCTTCCTCGCATTCCTTGTGCGTGCGCTGCTTCAGGTTGCGTGCGCCACCTGCAGTGCTGCTTGAGTTTGCGAGCGCTGTTTGAGTTTATGCGCAATGTGCATTAGCGCCTGTAGCGCTGCGTGCGCCAGTTGGTGACGTGCAACGCAGTTTGAGTTTGTGCGCGATGCAATGTGCATAAGTCGTCTGCAGTGCTGATTTGCGTGCGCTGTGTAAATGTGCGAAATCGTGTGCAGCTTGTGCACGTGGTACTTATATGCATACAAAACTTTTTTTTGTGTTAGCGAGCACGTTGTATGATAATGTAGGATGTGGAGTGGTAGGAAAAATAATTGTTAAAAATTTAATGTTTTATTTTTAAAATCAATTTATTTTAAATGAAAAATGTACACGATTTACAAAACGATTTTGTTAAACATGTTGTTCTTAAAATACAATACAATGCATTCTTACAGCTCTATATTGTTATTATTATCATCATCATCATCAACATCAACCCATTCCATATTGAAGTAAAATTTTTTCATTCGCTTCACATTATGAAGAGCACACATGGATTTGTAGGCTCCGTTGTGATGTGTGCAAGTAGTAACTAATCTTGGGAGTTCGAACGGTGGATAGTCTGTCATATCAGTGACCTTAAGGCCAAATCTTTCAAGCCACTTTTTTTTTAAATCTCCAATGATATGTATTGTATCTTTGTAGCATTTTTAAGATTCTCCCGTAAAATATTTCCTATCTCTGTATACTCAATTTTTCCCGAGTCCTAGGTTAGTCCATGATAGCAAAGTTCAAGGTATAAATTTTCATGTTTATACTTTTGGGGTAACTTTCACCAGCTGAAGGGTGCTTTAAAAAGAAACACTTGGGCTTCTGCATCGTTAGTACTGAGCCGGAGGATAGCCAATTCTTTGAGCACATAATCATTACCCGGTTTCTTGAAACCTTGCATGTCCACAAAATACTCCATCTTTCGCAATTATAATATTTAATTTTATTGCTTTTTTATTTTTTTGTAACCTTGATTTTTAGGACAAGATCCTTTGTTGGTTGAATATTTATCGACGAAGTTTTTTATCCCAGATTTCTTATTTCTATCATCATCATCCTTAGTTGAGATTTTTTGATACTTAATATTAGTTGTAAAATTACTCGTACACGGTTTATGTGACATATTAATTAAAGTAAACCTTATTAAATACATTAATTTTCAAACAATTTTACAGTCTTCATCTTTCGATATTTCCGCAGATTTTGTTTTATTAACCTTTATGTCTTTCTTCTCGTTTCTTCTCATAAATTTTTCCCACTCTTCTTGTCGTCGTTCGTTTTCTGCTTCTTCCTTACTCCAGCTGTTGCTCCGACCTTTATCCATTGTGGTTGAAAATAAACTGATACTACCAAAGCCCTGAATCAACTTTTTATCTACACATGTTTCTTGACATCCCCACTCATTGGACTGTATTGAACTATACGGTCGTGCACAATAAGGCAATAAGCTGACGTATTGGTAGGAAAATTTGTATGCGACTTAAATTTTAGCCTCACATCTACTGGAGCATTTTTCAATGACTCGCTTTATTTCGAACAATTGAGAATGATTAAAGGTATTCGATTGAGAAAGTGCTGTTTGCTTAGTGAAGGTGTACAATCTTTGCCATAGTATGAATTTTGAAAATTAGCATACATATGATATAGCAATGCATACTGATTACGCGTTATATCAAGATTCAGATCACTATAAGGATAATATTGTGAATTTAAGTAGAGTTTTACATTTCTTATGTTACAGTGATCAAACATACTAGCGCTTACATTTTTCTGATTTTTACGGTTAGTTTGAAAGGCTAAAATAACGTAACGTGGCTTTTCCAACTGATTTGATGTTTTAACTGTCCATGTATGTTTGGATGTGCTAGGTAACAGGGGATACTCATATAATTCCCAAGTTCGAAAACTCATAGGTACAAACTTGTCTTTTTGTAGATAATTTAATAAACGAATTTTATGAGAATCTGACATTACCACATATGGCATAAGCCACTCGAGCTTCAATATTACTATTTTAAAGTCTTCCCAAGTTGCTACGACCGCGGGATCAGCAGCATTAGCATTAACTGGAGTTTGCAACACGGCATTTATATCGTTTCTTGCTCTTGTAAGTATAAGCTCATGTTTTACATGAACAACTATCTTACGATAGTCTTCAGCAAAACCCAAAATCATATTCAGTCGAAGCATGATATCAAAGTAGCCGTTATCATTAGTAAGATCATCAGCTTCTTCTCCAACACCAAGCCAACCGGAATTTATCATACATTTTTTATCAGGACGAAGTGATAACCAATTTTTCATAAGGGTTGTTAATCCAACATTTTTGCACTTGTCGACCTCTATGGCATTTATCTCATATCTTATTTCTTTAAATAAGTGGCAGATTGCGTTGTTTATCAAAGTGGTATTTGTTACTGCTGTATTTCCATCTGCTTTGACCAATCTTCCATAAAAATGTAAAGAACTTCTGGATGGTAAAAGACACAAATCTTGATGTTGAATTAAAATTCGAATTTCATCGCTGTTACCATATGTTGAAGATGCATACGGCTGATGAGCATGAATCTCATAGTGTGCAATAGATTCATCAAATGCGACTGGAGACTGAATACTTAGAATCTCGTCCATTTTTTATACAACAAAAAAGTATCCAACTTTTTATAAACTGTATGTTTTGATGAGTTAATTTATGACGTGTTGGCTGTCTTCTTAGATGTCTCGATGCTTTTATGGACTGTTCTTCCTGACGTCTCAACGGTTTGAGAGCTCGTTGTTGACTGAGTGCTGGAGTGTATATTGAGCTACCTATATGATTTGTTTAATTATAAATGATACCCATTATGAAGAGGGTTTTATATGCAATCTTATAGTTATGACTTCACCACGAAAATTAACGAAATTACCGTCCTGATCTACTGTACGTACTTGAATATGATTAGTAATATGTCCAATAATCGGTAAATAAATTATTTGTGAAGGAACTTCAATAATTTTATATCCTGGTGATACAGCTGGAAAAAATTTATGAATTGTGTGCACTTTAATGCTATTTATGTAAGCTCCTCTCGTAATGTTACATTCAACTCTTAATGCGTTTATCTTTAGAATAGCTACAGGTAAGTTTAAAATGTGAGTGGTATTATTTTTTAAAACTTTCGGAGTGACAACGGCCTATGATCAATAGTATGACTGCACTTGATAGCACTTCGAAGCGTATTATTGTTCGGCATAATATCAAGAGTTATATTGCGAGGTTGTAATACTTCAATTTAAAATGACTTAATATCTTCGATCTCATAACCACCGGTTGGTAATACAATAACTTGATTGTCAACGCAAAATTTATTACAATTTTCATCAATATTTGGAATTGAGTTAAATGACAAAAGTTCTACTAAGCCAAGAACGTAGCTGTGTTTTGGCGATAATTCCATAGGTGGAAAATACTGTGCTTCTAAAACAGAAGAAGTACTAGAAAAGCTTAGTGTTAATGTTCCTTCCATTGTTGTCAAAATATAACTAAGAGGATTTTCTTGATGTAAGAAAGTTATATTTGTTTTGAATGAAACTTTAAGCACAAATGACCGCAGTTGTAAGAGTTACATTTTTGATAACGCTTATGATTATATTTCACCTTATTAACTTTAAGATATAACATTAAGTCGATAGGTGGCTGAAAATCTTCAAAACTGTCAAAATATACAACATTATTACAACGTTTTCGATAAGCCACCCAGTGAGTTCCAGGTCTATTCTTATCATCAAGATTTACTATAGCTGTTTTAGAAAACTGCAGGCCATCAGCAGGTAAGTTGTTTCTCATGAATACTCCACGAAAACGCGGGATTCATCAGATTTTAGAATATTCCATCAAATCTATGTTGACCAGAGCTCTATCAGGTAATTTTACTGCTTCGAACTTTTTTGATTTTTTTTTGTTTTTTTTTTTTTTTCTTTAAACCTTTTCCAACATAAGGCTTTAAATAGACTCCTAATCCAGTTTTATGAGGTTGAGATAAAGACCTTTCCCGAGGGCAATAGCTTCCATGGTTTGATTATGTCTCTGACTCTCAGCTATAGCTTCTTTTTGGCTAACTTAGTAGCATTGATGCTTTTAATAATTCCTACTATTCCATTGGCTATAGCACCAGTTGCGCTCAAACCAGCAAACAAGGGTATCAAAGGTAGAGCTCCACCAATTTGAGTAGGAAGGCGTCAGATGCGAGGAATTTTAACATGCTCTTTACCACCTTACTTTTTAATAGCAGTACGAGCACCTTTCAAAGCACTATTAATAAAATCTTGAGCTTTTATGCTATAAGTATTGATGTCTTGTGAAGCAGCTTCAATAGTTGCACTTAAAGCACTACCTTGTTTTTTTAAGCTACTCTTTTTTCTTTTACTTTTGTTAGCACAATGTTTCTTCTTATTCTTCTCCTTCTTCAGCCCCATACCAAATTTACTTTTAAGCTTCATAGCGCCAGTCACAAAGGTAGCTTCTGCTTTTTCACCAATACTTGAATCTGAAGCTTTAACTCTTTGCCAAGCCAAATCAGCTAAAATTTTACCTGCTTCGCGTCTGGCTTTTAAATATTGTCGATTTTTTGAGTATGCTATATCATGCTCTTTACACGTGGCGTCCAGCGGATTAACTCCTGGATCTCCTCTAGTAAGACGCTTAGCAAGATTAGTACCAGGCCCACAATACTGATATCCAGGCAAATGAAGCTCTACTGGTAAAGAATTTATGATTTTATTTACAAGACCTCGTCCTCTCTTACGATGCATGATCATGATGATGCATGATGATGATTAGTCTTCCGAGGTTGGATTATGACTAAGCGTTCGAGAAAATAAATAATGTATTTATAGTAGATGAATTCGTTACAATACCCACCTGAAAAAGAAAGACGGAATTCCATGTGTTATTACTTCTCTAATACCTTGAAGAAAGCCATGTGGCATTACATATGGTTTTATGTATGGCATTACATAAGGGGGTTTGGCTTGGTAATGCCATATGTAATTCCATTTGAAAAAACACATAGAATTACAAATCGTAAGAAGGAAAGAAATTTTGTCATCTAGAAATAACTGCAGAATACTGTAATGCGTCATTTACTGTGAACACTTAGTGTTACCATCAGGATGATAACTCTAAAACAAGGGGATTCAAGTTATATTTCAGGAATAAAAAAAAAAAAATTGAAAAATTAAATTTTTTTTTTATAGAAGTAAGATCAGCTGAGCCCCCTTGTTTTGGAGTTATCATCCCCATAGCAAGACATATTTTTAACCACAAATAACTTATTATGGTATTTTTCAGTTATTTCTAGATGATAAAAATTTTTTCTTGTTCCAATTAGTAATTCTATGTGTTTTTCCATACGGAATTACATACGGCATCACTAAGCTAAAACCCTTTATGTAATGCCATATTTAAAACCATGTGTAATGCCATATGGCTTTCCTGAAAGTATTACAGAAGTAATTCTACATAGAATTCCGACATTTTTTTCAGGTGGTTAAAGAGCTCAAAATATAAAAGCTTTGTACTGTTCAATTAAAAGATTAGTTGTCACTCATGCTTCATACCGAGTAGACATGGAATTCAAAGAACAATCCATAGAATTACAAGTTCCGAATTTTGACGCTATTGTAAAACAAGAAAAGCGTTCGAATCGACATGGTGAACTACTACCCGATAGTATTCGCGCTGTATTTTGCGGTCCATCTAACCGTGGTAAAACTAATAGCTTATTGGCTTTAATCCTGCATCCCAATGGAGTTAAGTTTGAAAATGTGTATGAGTATTCTAAATCGCTGCATCAGCCAAAATACAAGTTTTTAAAACATTTTTTGGAGCCTATAGAGGCTGTGAAATACTTACCTTTCAGCGAACACGAGACTGCAGTTTCGCCCGATAATGCTTTACCAAATTCTATAATAATTTTTGATGATATAGCTTGTGAAAAACAAGACAATGTAAAGGCCTTTTTCTGTATGGGTAGACACAAAAATGTTGACTGCTTCTATCTTTGTCAGTTATATGCTCAAGTACCAACGCATCTTGTTAGGGATATCGTTAATTTTTTAGTTTTATTCTGTCAAGATGAAGTTAATTTGAAACATGTGTATAATGATCATGTAAACTCCGACATGCCAAACATTTAATTTTAGAATTTATGTTCTAATTGCTGGAATGATGATAAACATGGATTTGTTGTTGCGAATAAAGATAAACAAATGAATAATAGCTGCTACAAAAAAGGCTTTGATAATTTTGCTGTACATTTAGGACATACTTCGTGCAACCATCACAGTCAGTCGTAAGACATTGAAGTATCATCATCATCATCATCGTTAGCATCATTATCATTGTGTATGAACAAGAGAAAGACGTTCTACATCAGTTAGTGATGGCACGTGAGGCTGTTAGAAAAAAGTACAGACTATTGAAGTTTGGGAAAAATGAGGCTGAAAAACTGCTTAGTGAAACTTTTAAACCAATTACAGACTGTTACGTAGGATTAAGAAGCTGGTAAGGAGGTGCGTCACGAAAAGAACTTAACTTGTTGGTCAATTATTTATTAGCTTCTTGGAGGCAGAGGCGTGTATGTGTTTCGCGCGGTGTTTTCTACTTATCGTTCGGTCTCTTGCCTAAAAGACGCTCGAGTGCCCCAATTCGTGTCTCGCAGGGCCTTATGTAAGCTCGTTCCCCCTATTGGTGTCCTTTCCTAGCGTAGGCTTGTCGTTACTAGGGTGAGTCAGAATGATATGCCCAGCATATTGTACGTAACACGTCCGAGGCCGCGACGTCGTTCGTCCTCGACGACGCTGAATTGTGTCTGGTGGCCGTTGTACCTATGATTGTGTGTGATGCGTGTGTTATGTTGTTTGTGTTGTTTTTCTCACATACGGTGGTTCACTCATTCTTTCTTTCTTTTAGAATACCACCGTTTTCTGTACATTTTCACATTCAATCGTCCTTCCTATTCTATACTTGAGTATAATTGTGTATGACAATTCTGTTTATCTATGCGCTCTGCCTTTTGTTACATTTTTGTTTAAAAAAATTTAGTGAATTAGTCATCTGTTTACTACTAGTTTACATTTAATGATGTATTTCGTACTTAATCAATATATTTATACTTCACATGTTCGTGTTCACATAAGTATCTATCATTGGAGATTTTTTTTTTTTTTTTTTTTTTTTTTTTTTTTTTTTTTTTTTATCTTCACTTATTTTCCAAACTACTTGTAATTTTGTAAAAAAAATTCTTTATCCTTGTCCTAAGGACAGCGCCCTCCGTTATAGTCAAGCGACTCCCAGTGCTCATTCTCGTTCTCTTATTATCATGATTGTTATTCTTATTCTTATTATGATTATCATGATTATTATCATTACAATTACTGCAGATTATGATCAACGACAATTTTTTTTTTTCTTTTTTTTTTTCTTTTTTTTCCATACATAATTAAACCTAATATATCTTTCTTGTTATAACATATTTTAGAGAAAAGAAAACTCTTTCTTAGTCTCGTCCTGTGGACTGCGCCCTCCGATATAGTCGAGCGACTCCCAGCGCTCATTCTCTTTTTCACATTAAAATGGTATTCGTTGTTATTATTCTTATAATATTACTATTACCTTAATGTCTATATAATTATACAGTATTATTATTACCTAATTTTAATTATTATTGTTATTATTATTATTACAATGCTTTTTCCTTATATTTTACTTGTTATTCCGTATTCCTTAATTTTATTATTTTTTCTTTTTTTTCTGGTAGTAGGAGTCACTTGTTACATCATATGTTTTATGTGGGCCCAAGACCCGTGGAGGATGCTCCCGTGATGGTTACCGGGATGTTAGCTAGGTGTCTCGGTGTCCTCTTCTGCATTTCGAGGGATGTCGGCTGAGGCGCTGAGGGACTTGTCGCTGCAGTCCCTTCCCTTTCTGCGTTGTCTCTGCGTTGTCTACCTGCGAACATTCTAGCCAGATTTAATATCAAGGGGCCCCCCCCATTTTAGGAACTCGAACGACCCTGCCGCCATGCCTATAGTTATCTCTGCTGCCACCCACGTATTCCTTCCAATCGTATAATTCGCTTTGTGTCTGCAAGAGTTCGCACACGCGTTGGACTATGTTCACTAATTTTGTGCCAGTTTTTAAGTTCTCCTCAGGCCCATGCTCTTGACTACCGAGTTCCTGTAATCCGTCCCTTTTTATTATTGTGCTTATTAGTTCCTGTAACTTGTCTGTTCTTATTCCTTTTATACTCTGTATTATTTTCTTTATATTTAAGTTTGAGTTTTTTAATTAACCATTTGGCTCTTGCCCTCCTCTGATCCTGGGCTCAATCTTGTTTCTGATGCTTGAGCCGTGCAATCATCTGATAGATTTATTACCCCTGCATCTATAACTTTCAATGTTTCGTGCTCTGTATGCTCGCATTGTACGTGTATTTTCTCCTCCACTGTGGTACTGAACGCGTGCTGGTTTCTTGCATGTAGGCGCGTCCAATAAGTGCCATTTAATTTGGCTAGTATAATTGGGCATTCTTCCGGATTTTTTTATTGTGTAACCCAAAATTAATTTTATTTTGCCAGGATGGTCTTCATCTATCTCATGTGCGGGTTCTATCAGTGTACAAATGCATGTTCGTCCTATTTTCTTGCATTTTTCAACCGTTCGCTGTGATATTGGTGCGAACCTTTCCGCGCTCATGCTGACTGCCACGTACTCGTGTGTTGGTTGTAGATATGGCACGATGTTTGTTGTATTGAACCCTTCCTGTTCTACTGGTAGTGGTGATATTCTGAGAAGATCAAAATCCTCTCTTGTTACAAAGGGTACCTCTATGTAATATACTATTTTCCCATTAAATGCTACGGTTGCTATCTCCAACGCTTCTCCGATATCTTCCCCTGTTGTTGCATTATTCTCTCCTGGGAGTTTGAGGTCCGGTCTTATCTGTCCTGCTAATACTTTAGCCTCCGATATAGCTATCGATGCTTCCTCCGGTAGGTGTATCACGCCCCGACTTGCCAAGTATATTATATCGGCCGTTTTCCTAAATTTTTCTGATAGTTCGTTGGCTATTTGTTGAAATTTCTTTACCATATTTGATACTTTGTCTTCTCCTGTTATTAGGTCTGCAAATATTTCTAAACCTTCTTTCGTTATTTTTCCCGCTTTTTCTTCAAATTTTATAATATTTTGTAGCTCTTTTTCATGATTACCGTACGTTGTGACTGTTATTTGTTCCGCTAAATATTCATTTATGTCGATTGTGGTAGTTGGTTTTGAGACTATCAATTTTAGTATTTTTTCTTTTTCCGCTACTGTTAATTGCCCCTTAATTACTTGCACGGCTGCGGTTTGACTAAGAATTTTTTGGCCCACTACCGCTCTGTACGCCTCTTGCGCTTTTTCTTTCGTTTGTAGAACCTCGTACGTGGCCCGACTTATTTGTCTCATGCATTCTCTTTTCTTTCTTAATGTTACCGTGCACTTCCAGCTTGCTTGCGTCTGCGCCCGTAAAAATTCTTTCGATTCTATAATTAGCTGGCTCCAATCTACGTACCATATGACTTTCCACGTTGATGTGGCTGATTGGATTGGGCCCAGGTTTTCTACAATTATCCCCGTATTTTTTTTTTGATTAATTCTACCTCCCCTAGTTGTTTATTTCCCTGTGCGGCCTCTGCCCTAAAACAAAACAACAACAAAAAAATGGATACTTTTCTATATGATTCTTGCGTGTTCCTTCTCTTTATATACATTTTTTTTTACATGTGGATACGTGCTTATACACCCGGGTAGTTTGTCCCTATATTCAGTGATTAGGACTATTTAATAATTCGCGTTCACGTAATTGCTTTAAGCTGCGAGTGTGGTTTTCCCTGTACATGTGGATTTCCCTATGCACTCTTAAGTGTTAACTTAATTTATATATTGGTACGTATATATACATGCTATTACGTTTGCTCATGCATATGTTCGGGTGCGACTTTCCCTTGCTGAGCTTTATCTAATGCCGTTCAATTTTCGTGTCTTTCGTCACTTCATTTCTTATGCCCTATCCTCTATGTGTATTACAAGTGCGTACATACTAGGCTACGTTACACGCATTTACTTATTCGGTTCTTTACCAGCGGAGGCGAGTGTGGATATGAGAGGGAGAAGAAAAAAAGGGAAAATTTTATTATTCTGTATTATAAACCTCTGTTTCCCGACGCTGTATGCTACGTTGTTCTTATTTCTTCCTTATTTCCATTTCCTTCAAGTGACTCACCTAAAGTGGGAAAGGACTTACATAGGTGTACGAATCTGCGTTTGCTTTTTCTCAACGTTACTGCTAAGTCAGAGTATTCCACGTCTCCTTACGTGCACGATCTCTGCAATTAACTTTGACAGTCATGGCCGGTTTCAATCAATTTTTGATCGCCTTATTGGGTTTGTCCGGTTGCCTTTAGGTGACTCGCGATCCACGCGCTTCGTTGTCGCCGGTGGTGGTGCGTGTGGGTTACTGTTGGGGGCTGTTCTCCACGAGGAAGCCGCGTGCGCCGTGCCAGGTTGCCAAAGCGTAAGTATCGAAGCGACGTTTTTTTTTTTTTTTTTTTTTTTTCAAGTGTTTCATTTATTGGGTTGTAGGTTACGCGACTGTATGCGTGCCGGGATGTCCCCGCTGTAGGACGGCCCCCTGGGCAAAGCATTGTTGTGCTCAGCGGGTCGACCGCGCTAGCGCCAATATATTGTGGGCAGCATGGTTCGGTAAGTGCTCTTGGCTTTCGTCATATTTTTTCTTCTTATGGATTCTTTATTTTTGCTAATGCAATTCTTTTTTTTTTTTATTATTATTTTTTTTTTATTTAGCTTGGGGTGCGACTGATAGTCGATCCCTACGCCTTCTTCGGTGTCCCGGTTCCTCTACTGTTACTGGGGTGGCCTTCCGGCACGTTGCCACTGCCAACCTTGCGCTACCCCTATCGAGGAGGGGTAGGGTCCTGCGAGGTGCGATGCCCTTCGGGGTCTCCATTCCTCGTGATTGGGCGGGAGGAGGAGAAGGCGCCCGTCCCCTATTTTACTGGGAAGGTGTTGTGGCTGCACTGCCCCACCTTGGTAGGGGGGGCTTTCTACTCTCTGGCAGTCGGCTGTAGCTGTCACGGTACCATCATGGTGCTAGTGGTGGACGTCACCCTGGAAGGTGCCGCCAACTATCCTCTCGATCACCGACCGGTTATCCAGGTAATCTTCTTTTTTTTTTATTTCTTGTTCCTTATTTCAATTTGTTTATCTATTTATTTATTTAATTCGTCTTTTCCTTCTTTTTTTTTCTATTAGGTGCAACGTTCTGCCAGCGGATGCTTCGTCCCTTCCACGCTGATCGCTGCTACCACTGATTCTCAGCCCAGCGTCGTCGACTGCCTTCAGCGGTTGCAAACGCTGCAGCTGGGGGAGGGTTCTAACAGGACTTCTCAAAGGAGTGGTTTGGGTCGTGGGCGGCGGCGAAAAAAGGAGGGGATGAGCCACTCGTGTGGTTGTTGTAAGGGCTGTGGCCCCCATTAGTTTAAATGAGGAAAAAAAAAAAAATAAAATTTTTCAAATACAGTGTTTTCATCCTTTTATTATTTCCCTTTCACATTCCGCACTTGTGGTTTTTTTTTGCATCGCGTACAAACGCATCCATATATATATGTAAATACACACACACACACACACACACATATATATATATATATCTATATAACGCGTTTTGAGAGAAAACCACACGCGTAACTCTCCCGTTGTCGTTAGAGTTTTGTATAATTAGTAAGCGTTAAACTCGGTGACGAAACATTTTAATTTCTTGTTTCGTGTATTAAAGAGGAAGAGAAAAAAAAGGGAAGAGGAAGAAAAGGAGAAAAAAAAAATTTTGTGGCCCGTCCGGGGGCCACGAAAATTTTGGCGAACCCTAATTATTTTGACTGTTGGTTTCCACTAATTATTTTATACGTGCTGATGCCCCAACCCTAAAATTGTATATTTGCCTGTAGGTACCCACGTGAGCCTGCATCGCTTGAGTCCCGTCCCTGAAGCTATACCCCTGTGTAAAACATGCGTATGGGATTCGGCGACTGCGTGAGTCACGCTTACTGTTGAGCCCGCTTGGTTTTCTTTACTTCCTTCTTTTCTCGCACCATATCTCTTTGATTTAGACTCTCTCCTTATTATCCTCGTGTTGCATTTTTAAGACGTATGCTTTCTTAATTTTGTCGACATGCACCACTCTTACTTCGTCATTCCTCTGCAACTTTACATTATGACTCATATAATTAATCCCTGTTATTTCGCTTGGGCCTTCGTACTGGCAATCATACTTCCCTTTCAACGGCTCTTTTAATGTGTACGCCATTTCTCCTTCCATAAAAAATTTGGTGTTAAGTTTCCTATCGTAGTAATATTTGGATCTATACTTGCTTTGTACCTGTTTCAGCGCTGCTATTGTTCGCATTTGTGTGAGGGTATCTGTGATTTGCTCAAAGTATTTGCTATACGTTTGATCTGTTTCTACCCGTTTAAAGCTCGAGGGGATACGTGCTCTCTGTCTGAAGAGTAACTCGCACGGAGTGTATCCTGTGCTCTCATGCTCGGATGTATTATATGCGAGCATGCATAAAGGTATTAATTCATCCCATTTTTCGTTTTTGTCGACGTACGCCTTGAGATAATAGCATAGCACATGGTGCATCCTTTCTATTGCTCCATTACTCTGTGGGTGGAATGCTGTGCTGACAATTTTATCGATTTTGAACAATCTTGCGAACTCTTCCTGTGCAAGATTTGTCTTGCGCGCCCATGCCCTCCCCTCACCCTCTTTCTGCTCAAAGAAGAGGGAGCTGCTGCTCGCTTGGTCTCTGCCGGCGCGAGCGAACTGAGCTTACGAGTGGAACCAACGTGTGTGCACGCCTCGACCTCCTGCTTCGCTGGGGACTCTCGAACCGGACCTCCACGTCGATCTGCCTACTCTAAAATATCTGTTACGGCTGATCTGGCGATCTTGTATTTACTCGACGTCCTAATAAAGAATAATTTAAACATTGGTCCTTCAAGCCGGATAGCGTGACTGGGACAGACAACCGCCAGAACCTCATCGAGCCCAGGACAGCCAGAACCACTGTGCTACGTGAAGCAATGTAAGTAGGACGATGTGAGATGCGATCATACGAAAATACATTCTTTACGTCCGAGAACGTATCGAGACATTGGGCCTCTGTTGCAAGTGATGCAATCGTGCAGAGCCGCGCCACGTGGTAGAGCGATTTGAGGTTATGATAGCCTTAACAAGATGCGACAGGCGAGAGACGCTCCACCGCGACTGCCGTGCAGTCCGCGTCGTGGACCTCGCGTGCGACCGCGATTACTCAGTCAGTGAGGCTGTCGAGAGGTTTTAGGTTGCAGATTGCAGGCTGCTTCATGTTTAAACCGCGGGATTTACTAGTTCACGTCATCCCGCGGCTGGTCGGGTCGACAGATTCGTTTGCGATTCCTCACGCCCTTTTTCTCAATATTCTACGTAGACTCATTTGGCACGCACGATTGCACCACAAGTAACAAGGCGCCGTTTGAGAGACAAGCATCGAGCTCAGCGCGTGACTAATTTACAGGGATAACGAAGGCTGGCCCTCGTTGCTGGAAACGCAGTACGCCCTGCTAGAGGTTCTCGCGGAATTCACTCAATCCACCAAGAGCGTCGAAGTATGGAGCATGGGTCTCGTCGACGCCAGGTTCGAGCTACTCGCTGATTATTGGAATGACTTCTAAGCCAATCATAAGGATCTGATTCAGGGCACACCTGTGGACAAAGTTGCCTCCTTGAGAGCCCTGTACAGGTCCGCAGAGGGATACTACCTCGACGCTAAAGCGTGCCTGTATGACGCTAGGAGTCGGCTGTTCCCGGCCATGCCAGGAGGTGGTGGCCAGTTACCACTCCCCGGATCGCTCCCTGGACCGCACTCGGGCCCTCGCCTGCCGAGCATCAATATCCCGCTCTTCTCTGGCCATCGCGAGGATTGGCAGTCTTTCCGCGACCTGTTCCAGGCGCTAATTCACCAGGATGCTCGGCTCACCGACATCGAAAGGCTTTACTACCTGAAGGCAAACATACAGGGTGAGGCAAAAGCAGTTCTGGACACCTTGCAGCTCGTTGGCTCCAATTATTCCACGGCCTGGAGTCTTCTTGTCTCGCGGTTCGAGCATCGCCGCCTCCTTGTGCAGGACCACGTCATGGCACTCCGAACGCTCAAGCCTCTGCGCGAGGAGTCCGCTGCTGGTCTGCAGGGCTTGCTCGATGCCTTAGAAAAGCACCGTGATCAACTGCGAGCGCTCAATCAGCCGGTGGAACATTGGGATGTGTGGATGGTCTCTTTTGCCTCGACCGCCATGGACCCCTCGACTCGGAGAGCCTGGGAAGACGAGCTCGAGAAGTTGGAGGCAGCTAGCTCTGCACAAGGGGAAGCGGCCTCCTTCGCCACTTTGTCCAGCTTTCTGTGGAGGCGCGGCCGCTCACTGACTTCAATGGAAGCCTCGCGCCCTCTCCGATCGATGAACGATCCTGTACGCTCGACCGGCAGTCGCCCTCTCGCGCCGACGCCACTCAGCCGCAACCACCAATCTTTAGCCACCCACGCAGTCAACGATGACTGCCCTGCTTGCCACGCGCCGCACTACGTAGGTCACTGCAGCCGTTTTCTGGAACTGGATGCGCTTGAGCGAAGGGGTTTCGTCGCTCAGCACAAGCTGTGCTTTAACTGCCTGAAGCCGGGCCACATGGCAACTGTCTGCCCTTCCCAAGGCGTATGCTAATATTGCAAGGCGCGGCATCACAGCCTCATCCATGATGGCGGTCGCAAGCGCAGGGCCGCGCCCGACTCAGCACTAGCTGAGGCAAAGCAGTGTCTCTTCACCTCGGACTCCAAGGACGGGATCGACGCGGCAGCTGCTTCACCGTTGTGACTAGCCGTCTTTCCCACGCTCAAGGTTCAGCTCATGGGTCCCGGGGGGCGGACAGTCACAGCAAGAGCACTCGTCGACGCTTGTTCGGAGATTTCAATCACGTCCACTGCCCTTGCTCGAAAGCTTGGCGCCAGTCCCGAGCCAGCCGTCACGAGCATCTCTGACGTCGGAGGCGCTGTCTTTATGCGCTCCCCAACGATTGCAAGTTTGCAGCTCCAAACCCGGAACTCAACCCGGACGTTGCGGCTGACTGCGCACTGCTTGCCCCAAATGGGACTCCGCACCCCCTCCGGACCGTTACAACCAGCCGTCATTGAACTCTGGAATGATTTACCAGATCTTTCAGACCCGACCTTTGGAATACCGGGTGGCGTCGATATCCTACTTGGAGCCGACGTGTACCCCTATCTACTACGGCTAGGGCAGTTATTCCGTGGAGATATCGTTGGACAGCTCACCGTTGCCGGCTGGATGCTCGCCGGTCACGCACCGGGCCAAGCGACCTCGTCCTCGCCGGCTGCTTGCATGACGACACAGGACACCTCAGCTCCGCCTTGGCACGAGCAGTTAATCGCACTGATGCAACGGTTTTGGGAATTGGAGGACGTGCCACGGGTAATTCGTCAATCTCCTGATGACATCGAGTGCGAGGTCATCTTTGCCGATCATCATCGGGCTGCCGACGGGCGCTATGTCGTCCGCCTCCCGCTCAAGCGCGACGGAATTGAGCAACTAGGAAAGAGCTTAACCGGCGCTAGAGCATCCCTTCGTTCGCTACAGCGCAGATTGCGGGGTGCCCCGGAGATGACCATCGAATATACACGCTTTATGGACGAGTATCTTAAGTGCGGGCACATGCGGTTACTGACCGACGTGGAGCTACGCGAGTCGTCGGGCCTCGTGCATTATATCCCGCACCATGGCATCTGGCAAGCTGGCGACCACCGGAAGAAACTGCGTGTCGTATTCAACGCATCGCGACCGACATCCACTGACTATAGCCTCAACGATATCCTGCACGCCGGACCGAAGCTCCAAGCCTGCTTGCCGACTGTCTTGCTCCGCTGGAGAAGGCATCGGATTGCTTTCTGCGCGGACATCCAGATGATGTTTTGGCAGATCTGGATCGACAAGCGTGACGTGGACCTCCAGCGTATCCTGTGGAGCACTGATGACTCTAGCCCGCCGAAGCACTATCAGTTGCTCACTGTGACCTACGGTGAAGCTAGTGCTCCCTATCTCTCTCTACGGACGATTTCCCAGCTATGCGAGGATGAAGGCCATGCTTGGCCCGAGGCCGTGCCTGTCGTCAAACAAGATCGATACGTCGATGATATTCTCTCTGGCGCTGACGTTGAGACGGCTCGACTTCGCCGCGACCAGCTGATCGGCTTGTTGCAAGCTGGGGGCTTCCCTCTGAGGAAGTGGGTGGCCAACGATCCGGAGCTGTTGCGTGATCTCTCTCCAGATGCCCGACTAAGGCCGACCTGGCGACAGCTCAGCGCAGACGGTGCCCTCCAATCTTGTTGTGCTGTTCAATGCACTACGCCAAATCTGCTCGAGAAGTTCTCAGACCTTGGCCGTCTCCTATGCTTCCTCGCTCGACTGCGTCGCTGGATCCGTCTTCGGCTACGTCGAGATCCCGCTCCCTCGCCTTTCGCCCTTCTCACGACGATTGAGCTGCGCGATGCCTACCTTGCCTGCGTCCGCCTCAGCCAGCGACAATTCTTCGCGCTAGAGATTGCGAGCTTGCAAAAGGGCGGCCGTGTCCCTGCGAAAAATCCACTGCTGTCTCTAGACCCGATCTTCTCCGATGACGTCCTTCGAGTTGGCGGTCGTCTCCAACATTCTGCGCTCACCATCGATGAGCAGCATCCGCCTATCCTCGACAGCCGATGCAGCCTCGCTCGGCTCATTATCCAGTGGGCTCATGCTCGTGCTCTTCACGGAGGAGTCAGAGTCACCAGCGCCTATGTGGCTCGCAAGGCCTGGATTGTTGGCGGGCGGCGGTGAATCAAAAGCATTCTCCAGGGATGCGTGGTCTGCGCCCGACTGCAGGCGCGGCCCGCCACTCAACACATGGCACCTCTACCGGCCGCATGGGTAACTCCTGCTCGACCTTTCTCTCGCACTGGAGTTGACTACGCTGGCCCATTCAACATTTTGTCTGCTAAGGGCCGAGGCATCCGCACAAGCAAGGGCTACGTCGCGATCTTCGTCTGCATGACCACCAAGGCGTCACACCTTGAGCCCGTTGGTGATTTCTCCACCGAGTCATTCATTGGAGCGCTCACTAGATTCTGCGCCAGGCGCGGTCGGCCCTTAGAGATCTGGAGTGATAACGCCACCTGCTTCCGCGCCGCAGACCGTGAAATGCGCGAGGCTCTCTAGGATGCCGAAATAAAGTGGGAGCGTGTTGCTGGCTCACTGGCTGAACAAGGCGTCACGTGGCACTTCATTCTTCCACGGGCGCCCCACTTCGGCGGACTATGCGAGGCCGGTGTCAAAGCAATGAAACATCATCTCCGTCGTGCCCTTGGACCGCGCAACCTCACCTACGAGGAGTTTTCCACCGTTTTGGCCAGCATCGAGGCGGTCCTCAATAGCCGCCCTCTCACTCCATTCACCGGAGGCTTAGATGACCTGGACATCCTCACCCCTTGACACTTCCTCGTCGGTGACCCGCTGAATTCTGTGCTTGAGGCCAGTACCCCGCCCGAGAAGCTCGATCGCCTAAGTCACTGGAAGCTAGTCCGGGGAATCCCAGACCAGTTCTGGAGCCGCTGGAGCCGCGAGTACTTGAACACGCTCCAACAACGACCCAAGTGGAAGGTCCCACGTTGTAATTTCCAGGTTGATGACATCGTCACCGTGGTGGACGCCATGCTCCTCCAGTCTAGCGGCACGTGGCCGCTCGGTCGCATCATCTCGGTTCATCCCGGACCCGATGGGCTCGTTCGCGCAGCCACCATCCAGACCGCCACTGGTGAATACACCCGTCCCATCAGCAAGCTCTTTCTACTGCCCGTCCGATCGCCTAGTGCCGGCGATGCCGCCTCCAAAGACCCTGTGGCCGAATCTGACCCAGGTACGGCGGGCGGAGACTGAGATCGTTCACGGAACGAGGCGGGCGGGTTGTGCAAGATTTGTCTTGCGCGCCCATGCCCTCCCCTCACCCTCTTTCTGCTCAAAGAAGAGGGAGCTGCTGCTCGCTTGGTCTCTGCCAGCGCGAGCGAACTGAGCTTACGAGTGGAACCAACGTGTGTGCACGCCTCGACCTCCTGCTTCGCTGGGGACTCTCAAACCGGACCTCCACGTCGATCTGCCTACTCTAAAATATCTGTTACGGCTGATCTGCCGATCTTGTATTTACTCGACGTCCTAATAAAGAATAATTTAAACACTTCCATTGTTCTGTTCATAAAGTGTCTCCCCTTGTCTGATAATAATTTTTCTGGGGCTCCAAAATATGCCATAAAGTAGTTTAAGAGAGCTTTTACCGTCTCTTGCGCCATTGCTTGCTGTACCGGCGCTAATACTATGTATATTGTAAGCCAGTCCTGGATTGACAATATATGCGTATTACCATGGTCTGTAGCCTTATTTATTGGTCCATAAAAATTTTTGAAATTTTCTCAAATGGTCTGCTTGGTGTGTCAGTAATAAGCATTGCCTGTTTGGTTTTTACTCTTACCAGTTTTTTCGTTTGGCACGATTCGTTTTCCGCCAGAAATTGCCTAACTTCGGGTCTTATGTTTCTCCAGTAAAAATCCTTTACTATTCTATTATAAGTTTTGTTGATCACTCTATGTCCTCCCACTGTTGACTCATGATACTCTGTAATAACTTTGAATCGTTGATCTACCGGTGGCACAATAAGCGTCTTTGTGTACAGAGTAATTATAATATTCATCTCCTTGAAAATTTCCTCTAGCTGCTCGATCAAATACATCCATTGGCTTATGTCTAGAATCGCGAGGTCCCTTATTATACCAATGTTTTTTAAACTATTGCTCCTCACTAATCCCTGGAGTGATTTTAAGCATGTCTTGATGTCTGTTCTTAACGCCCTGTCATCGAAGTGTTTTTTCACGTACATGCGCATGACCGATACTTTCCTTTTTCTGGAAAGCATGGCATTTCCGACTGCCCTCACTTCGTGATTCATCATTATTGGATCAATGTATCCTCGCTCGTAGAGCGCGTCAATTGTCTCCGTATCTGGGACGTTTTTCACCACTGTACAGAAGGCTAGATTGTCTAGGTATCTGAAGGGGTGATCCTCTACTTTCTTTACTTTTTGAAACGGAGGGGGGTTTGATCTATCGCCTGGGACCCATGGTGGCTTATCACGCGGTAGTCGGGTCCTGCATACCCTATATTTATCTAGCGCGCTTAAGTTCTTGAGATCACTCCCCTCCTTAGGATTGCTTTCGCTTCCCTCGACTAGAGCTTGGTTGAGTCCCCTGCTCTCTTACTCGTTTTCCGAGGCTATTGTCGATATGCTATCGGAATCAGGTGGTGGTGGAGGGTCGGGTGGTGGTGTATCCCTGTCCTTGTGCATCTTCTCTGTTGCGCTCTCTCCCTCTTTTTGTGCGAAATTTTCATTGCTCGTCTGTCTCTCTCCTTTTCCTGACTCATCATTGGAGCTCTCCCCGTTGCTCATACGTCTTACATCACTATCTCCTGTTTCATGTTCTTCTTCGCTCTTGCCCTGTTCACTAGTGCTGACTCTAGCACCGTTCAAATCTTTCCCACTAGCTGAGCCCTTTTCACTATTTTCTTCGTGGTCTGTTGTCAGATGGTTGCCTCCATCGTATTCTATCAAAGCCTGATAATGATCACTTTTGAGGCGTATGTGTTTAAATGTTTCCCCTTTTTTTCTATAAAATGTTGAAAGATTGTTCTTTCTCTTGATAATTCAAAGTGGATGCATATGTTTAATTTATGTATTTGAGAAAATACAAAGGCGCATTCCCCGTCCCCAAACGCGTGGCTCTCCTTTAAGATATTTTTTGTGCCCTCTGGGTCTTTACATTTATTTATCCATTCCGAGCTTAGGAGCGTTTTTCTCAGTCTGTCCTGTGACATTTCCAATCCATATAAAAGTATGAGGCAATGAAAGAGACAGCTTCCGTCCCGGGGTACATCGACTAACGTGAGCCTCTTATTCGGCTCTGCGCAAGAATCTCCACATTCACGAGTCTCCCTATCTTCTTCTTCGCTCATTTCGACCGATGTTGCATAATTTTTCCTTAACTCATTTGTTTGTGGCGAATCGTCCCTAATTTTCGTGTTCTCATTTCCTTTTTGGTTTTTGCTGTCCATTGAACTTTCTAGTTTTTCTACTCTGTCATTTTCATCTTTCCATAGGTCTATTCTTAATCCTTGTTTACCTTCAGCCGCTTGTTTTTTACATTAAGTAGGACTTTTTCCCGAAATCCGTCACCAAGGCCGTCTATTAGATCGTAAAGGTGTGCGTCATGTCGGATTGTGCCGTTTACACGTTCAGTATTATTATATATGTTGGTGCCGTCGGTGAGCGGCCTATTCATCGTATGCTCATCCCGTGCTAGCTCCTCTTCGCTCTCTGTTTCCTTTGGTTCGCTTTGTGCTTGGTCGGCTCTCTCCATAACTTCGACCTCCCTGCTTTCGAAGACGCCTTTCTCCATGATCTCGGTCTTTTCTGCTGTTTTGTCTGTTTCCGTCAGCTTTCGGATATCGCTTGCATCTTCTTTGCCACTCTTTTTCTCCGCCGCTTCGGCTGCTGGGCTTGCTTGTATCAGCTGCTGACCCCAATCATCAAGTTTTGGACTATGGTTTTCTGAATCATCATTTGTTATTATTGGTGTCCCGCAGTTTGCAATTATAATATCTCCTGACGGACTTTCGTTGTGTTCTGTGATAGAAAACGGTACTTGCTTCCTGGTAAGTGTGTCTAATTGACGCTTACGAGTTTTCTGTTCTTTTGGTCCAATTTCGTTTTTCTCGATTGCTGGTGTGCTCGTCGATTTTATTCCCTGTTGCATTCGGTCCTCCCTTCACATATAGGCTAATTTGTCGTTTATCGGCCCTTGCGAAATAATTTCGTCTGTTGCTTCCGTGTCTGTTTCCGTTTTTAAATTGCGAAATATAATGTTCTTCCTTGGGTGACCTCGTTTTTCCCCGGTTTTCCTCATCTTGCTTAATTGTTCGCTTATTCCCACTTTTCCCTCGGATTTGGAGTCTCCATCGCCGTCGGCTTGGCCATCTGTTCTTATATTGCGCATATTTCCATCCCATCCACCGAAATTTTGTTTCTTTTTCTGTGTTTTTTCATCTGAATTTTCTAAATCCAGATAGATAATTTTTCCTTTTTGTGTGTTCCCTTGAATGCGCTTATTACGGGTCGCTCGTGTCTTAAAGATGCGCGCCGGAGGTCCGTCGCTATCGGCCAGTTCTTCGTTATTTTGTTCGTCTGCCAGTTGATATAGTTCTTGGCGTGGCCGTCCAGGATTCTCTTCTCCCTCCTGTAGTATTGAGTTACGTGATAATGCGTCGGGTGGTCTGTTGTTTATGCCCGGACGGTATATAACTTCAAACTCATATCCTCTCAGTTCCGCTTTGAGCCTGTTAAAACGAATGTCTGGTTTCTTAGATGAGTGAAAGTGTTTAAGCGGCTCGTGGTCTGTGACCACCGTAAACTTGCGTCCATATAGATATGGTCTAAATTGCTCTTTTGCAAATACGATTGCCAATAATTCCTTATCGGACTCGCACGGTCTATCTTTTCCGATTTCTCCCTGACTAAGGATCGCTCCGATTGCGTAATCTGATGCGTCTGTTGTGACGCTAAAGGGTTTTTCTAAATTCGGGGCGATGAGTACAGGTCCACTGCACAGTGTATCCATGAGGGTATTGAACGCCTGTTCCTCCTCCTCTCCCCATTTAAATGCGGTGTCTGCTTTTAAAAGTCTTGAAAGTGGTTGGGTGATTCGTGCATAGTTTTTAATGAACCGCCTGTAGTAGCCTACGAATCCTCAAAATTGTTTTATTTTCTTTGCGTTTGTCGGTCGAGGGTAATTTCTGGCCGCTTCGAATTTCTTTGGGTCAGTCATTATCTGCCCATTGCCTACAATATGACCGAGCACTTTCGCCAATTCTTTTCAAGAATTGACATTTCTTGGGCTCGACCGTGAGGTTTGCGGCTGCGAGCCGTTTTAGCAATTTTGTTAACCGTCTTCTGTGTTCTTCTAGATCGGGGGCAAAGACCATTATATCATTAAGATACACTTCTATTTCACGGCGTTGTAACCCCGCGAGTGCTAGAGCTATCGCCCTCAGAAGTGTTTGGCGAGTCCTTGCACCCCATTGGCATTCTCTTATATTGATAATGCCCGTCTGGGCTTGAAAATGCCGTCTTGTGTGCTTCGTCTTTGTGTATTTCTACCTGAAAGAATCCTGATTTGAGGTCCACTACCGTGATGTACCGTGATGAGGCTAGGTTTTCCAAGATATAGTTCTGAAACGGTAGCGGGTAACATGAGCCCACTGTAACCTCGTTAAGTAGTCGGAAATCTGTGACTACCCTCACCCTTTTTTCATTGTTCGGCCCTGGTTGCTTAGCCACTATCCAGGTGTTTGAGCTATAGGGGGAGGTGGAGGGTTCAATTATTCCTTGCTCCAGCATTTTTTTAATTTCAATTTTCATTTGATCCCTCATTGCCGGAGGGTATCTGAATCTTTTTGCCACAATGGGTTTATCTAATGTTGTAATAACCCGATGCTTCAGCAGGTGTGTTGCCTTGAGGGGTTCCCCGTCGAGGCCAAATACGTAAGGGTTTGACTCGATTAGTTTTCTCACGTGCTCTTTTTCTTCCTTGTTGCAACCAGCTGTGTCCACGAGTTGCATTATCTTGTCTACTCGTTTTTGTTTCTCTAGCTCCCCTTCGTTTTTTGTAAAAATTTCAATTTTTTCCTTGTCATCTCTTTTTTCTTTATTAAATAATCTTATCATTGCTTCCCCCAAGCTTTCGACGTCGTCCCCTTCGACGTCTTCTGCGCGCTTCCGGTAAATTTCCTCATATTCTAGCAGCTCTACTTCCGGAACAGGCACATATTTTATTTCATTACTTGTATTAATGCACTCTGCGACTATTTTACCATTAACTTTCCTGGCTATAAAGTTCCCTAACAATATTCCTTCCTCCATTTCTTAAAGGGGTATCCAGCCATTTTCTAAATTATTTTTGCTGTCTCTTATTCGCGCATAAATTATTTGCCTCGATCTCGCAGGTATTTTAAAACACTCCGGCCTTACCAGTGGTATCTCTACGCTATCCAATTGAATCGTATTCTCGGCGGCACTTATCTGGCCCCGGTATCGCTTAAAAATATCCCACCTTATGATTCCTTCCGCGTCAATTGGGAACTCATGGGGGACTACATGTAGCGTGCACTCTAATCCGTGCAACTGAGCCTGTACTGTGCCCAACGTTTTGCGTGCTGCGTGAGTCACGCTGATAATAGCTACTCGATACCTACTGTCTATTAGCATGTCTGTGCTTCGAAAATTAATCTTTACAATTGAAATCTCAGCACCTGTATCCGCATAAAAAGTAGCCTTTTCATTCTTTAACTGTGGTCCCTGTAACTGGACCGATGGTGGCATATGCCCTGTTCTCGCGAGTTTTATAGTTATCTTGGGAAGCTGCTCTATTTCTTCGTCGCGCTCTGAAAGCTTGGGTTCATCATTATCTATATGTGTGTCCGGCGCCTTTGTCCGATTACTCTTCTTGCGGGCTCTCCTGCCTTTTCTTGTGCGTTTACTGCTCCGTTGTATCGGAGTGTCATCTTGCTCTGCCGTATTACTTTCTATTTTTTCTTGCACTGTGTAAGTACTCGGACTGTTGTTGTGCGTTTTCTTCTCTACTATCTCTTTCTCTGCCTTTTGAGGCCTCTCTCTCGCACATTCTTCCTCACCGGACAAACTTTTCTCTATCTCTTTCTCTAGTTGATGCTCGACGCTTGTGGACCACGCCGAACATCTTGCGAGTTTAAAGCTACGGGAGGGTCCCTCCTGTTATCCGGAGTGTATGCGCCGCTTTCTCGCTGCTGTGGGCCCCTCTCCTGTGGCGGCCCGTGCCTAACTAGATCTCTATTATAGCCATTCTTGCTATCCTGATTTCTGTAGCCGTTACCATAGCGGCTTAATGTGCCCCTGCTATAATTATTGTACGCGTCACCGTTGCCACGGTTGTCGTAATAATTATAACCTCTGGAGTTGTAATCATTATACCTGTAATTGTGATTGTTGTTACTATTATATGGCTCCGTTGGGCCATTGTTATAACCCCTGTCGTAATTATTATAATTATTGTTGTTATAGTTATCAGTCCTACCCCTGTAGTTATAGGCATTACTGTCAGTAGGAGTATTATTTGCGGGTTGGTTACGCCTCTCGTTACGCTGTCTCTCCTCTTCCTCCCTGTCTTGCTTGCGCGAGCGGCAGTCTCTTGCATAGTGTCCTGGTTTTTGACAATAATTACAATTTCCCCTCAGTTCCCTTCCATTTTCTTTCGAAGCTTTTCTATCACTTATCACCGCTAGTAGCTTTCGGCATTCCTCAACTGAATGCCCGGTTCGGCCGTCGCAGTATATACAGCGTTTTTCTTTTACTGCTGCTGTTCCTTGTACTCCATTAGTGTTTTCTGCTGTTTTTTCTTCTTTTCTTGCTAGGTTTACGAGTGGTCCCCACTCTGTTGTTGTCTTATTGCATGTGAACAGTGCGCTTACCGGTATTGCATGCCGTAAACTAAGATCACTTTCAATTTTCAACGCCTGTATTATTGCTTCCCCTAGAGTTTTCGGGTTAAATCTTGCCATTCTCCAACTAAAAGTTGGAAGTAATCCGTAAATAAACTGTTTTACTACCTCGGATTCTAGATTTGCCTTCATCGCCTTGTTTTTGAATTGGGGGAAAGTATGGGTTTGAATCGTAAAACATTGTTAATCTATTGTATAATTGTTGTACTCGTCCCCCGTAGTTATCTATTGCTTCACTATCTTGCTGGGTTATTATTTTCAATTTTGCCATAAGCGAGTCTGCATTATTAATACTGCAGTATCTGTTTGAGAGCTCTTTGATGAACTCTTCAACTGTAGTAAACTGCACCAGTCTCGGGTCAAAATGTTCCGCTGCTTTCCCTTTTAGCCTATTTGCGAGGGTGTCCAAAAAAAAATAGTTCGTTTTCCGGGCCTATTGTACGTGCAACCATACGCACCATTCTTTCGAACAGCGGTAGGTTGATCGGGTCACCATCGAAAAACGGGATGTTGTTTGTCATATTGCTGAGCATGGACAGAATATTGTGTTGCGCATACTGCGGTCTGCATAGGTGGTCGTAATTGCGTGTCTCTTGTTCCTTTTCTATGTATGGGGTCATGGTCGGTATTATGTCACCCCGTCGTTTATCCTTATTCGCGTTAAAATCGACCTGATCTGTATGATAATTGGTTGGTGGTGGTGCCGTTGCCATACACGCGGCTTTCATCATTTTTTCGAATTTTTCGCTCGTATCCGTTATTCTATCCCATAGCTGTTGGTTGTGTAAGTCGCTTGCTCTGATTTGTTCTGTTTTCTTGACTCATCGCTTTCGTACTGTGATGCACCGGAAATTGGCAATTCTGGTTTCCCCCTACTCTATCCGTTCGGGCTCCGCGTCTTTCTTCGGCCCTTTTTATATTGCCCCCAATGGCTCGTTCGCCAGAGATAAGACTCACTTCTTTGTTTGCGGGTCCTATGCTTACTCCTACGTCGCGTTGTATGTAGTCGAAGTCCCTATTTGTCGGTGACAAATTTCGGATGGGCCCTGTGGTTGCTGTGAATGGCACGCCCACTTCCTCTGTTTTATTTAGCTTTGGACTAATTTTTGAAAACAGGCCCATTACTATTGCCTTCGTTCTTTCATCGAGGGCGTCTAGTTTCTCGCACCTTTCTGGATCGAGTTCTAGTTCTAACATCTGTTCCGCCATATTTTTCTTTTGCTTTTTATTACTAGGGTCTTGCCTGCACGTGTCGATTATCGTGTTATCTAGGCCTTCGTTCACGCTTTCTGACTCATGGGTAATGCTGCCAAGATGAATCATTTTTTTCCTATTTTTCCCTCCTTTTTGTATGTACGCGTCGCGAAACGTATTTTCTTTTTGATTATTACAAAGCTTATGTATTTTCCTAATTACGGCGCGACGTTTAATTACGTATAGAGCGGCTTAATAATAATCGCGTGAAAAGAATAGTAAGAGGCGAGACAAGAAAGCAAAGGAGCGGCGTGTGTCTTTTACTCGGTTTCTTTTAATTTTGTGCTCTCTCTTTGTTTAGTGATAAATAGGACGAAATATTCTTCTAGGAATATCTGTAGTCTGTTTTTGTTAACAAAAATTATAGTAATAAAAATAGTGATTTATATAGGTATGGTTTATTACTATTATATAATTATTTTCGAATATTTCCTATATCTGTGCAAGCCCACTAATAAGATCCCTTTGTTTTATGTTTGTTATGCAAAGTTTTATATATTTTGTCCCGGGGTCAGGGAAAATAAAAACGATATAAAAATTTAAACAACTCACTTACCAAGTCAACAGTACCCCCATTGCCAGAATGATTGTGCTGAATATCATCCTTCCCTGGTTACTACTCCCCTTTTTGGCGTTGAGCGTCAGGAATACGGATGTGACTGCAATAAACTGCTACCTTCTTGCTGGTCTTTCCCGAAGTTGCTTTGACTTTCTGTTTGTAGACTTCCCGATCGTTAATGTCGAGAATCGCTCGTATGAACAGCTACCCGTTTACCTCTGTCCTGTTTGGGTCTGTTCTGGCACTCAAGTTCGATTTTCGTGGATCGACTCTTACCGTACCCCAAACTTAGCACCAAAACTGTTGCGTAGGATTAAGAAGCTGGTAAGGAGGTGCGTCACGAAAAGAACTCAACTCGTTGGTCAATTATTTATTAGCTTCTTGAAGGCAGAGGCGTGTGCGTGTTTCGCGCGGTATTTTCTACTTATCGTTCGGTCTCTTGCCTAAAAGACGCTCGAGTGCCCCAATTCGTATCTCGCAGGACCTTATATAAGCTCGTTCCCCCTATTGGTGTCCTTTACTAGCGTAGGCTTGTCGTTACTAGGGTGAGTCAGTATGATATGCCCAGCATATCGTACGTAACAAGACCCTCTATTGGAAATTGTTGCCGAAACAAAAAAACGAAAAAATAATAGTAATAATTCTGTTACTCATAATTATTTTTATAATAAAAATGATGAAGAAAATAATAAATAAAGAAAAGCATCAAAAAAACAGAGAAAAGTTTAGTGAAAGTGATATAGCATTCGAGTCTGCCATTAGTGAAAGTGATGATGATACTGATTTGAATAATAATATTCAGAATCAATCAATCGATTCAGGGCAAATTAGTAAGGATTTATCAAATAATTTTTATTTACAAATACTTGATGAAAATCAGAAAGATTTATTAGATTGGAAGTATGGAGTACGAAAAGAAAATGCGATGTACAAGCTTGGTGATTCGCGAATAGACTTTGAAAACAATCGTATCAAAATGAATGATTTAAATTTTCCAATGACTCCTGGAATAATGAAGCTACTGTTTAAAAAGCATCCTAATGAATCTCCGTTGACACGGGAGGATTTAAAAAAATACTACATAATATTATAAACTTCAAATGTTCATAGGAAAAAGTTTTAAAAAACTGGAGCTCTACGAACCCATAATAGTAATAAGTTTAATGAAATTATCGCTCCAATGTTCGATATCATGGCCGGCAAAAAGGCGGCTTGTTGCTACCTTATTATAAAACTGCTCAAATAACGCAACAAGTAGATTATATACATTGGGATGATCCTAATGAGTTAGTAGATCGTTTACGCTTATTAACAGCTGAAAAGTCAGCAGGAAATACAAGTCTTGACAATGAAATTTTATCTAACATCGAAGAGCTTCGTGAAGGAGGATATATATATTGATGTGCACAATTTTTGCTTTAGTATCAAAATGAGTGTCGATGTATTCGGTCGAAAACTAGGTAAAACCGAAGGTGGTAGCCGAGGTCCTCCTGGTATTGGATATAAACTTATAACAGATGGGCAGTATGACTTAAATAACAAAAGACTGTGCAATGTTGGAACACTGAAACAGCCTCAAGATGCAGTAAATTATGCTTACTTGATTGAAGTAATTAAAAAGCTTGAAAAAGAAATAGATAGCTTTCGAATTTTTTGACTCAACTAACAAAAAAAATTCCCATTTATTCAAGCTGATTCAGAAAACTTAAACCTAGACAATTAATACATGGAGGAAATCGTTGAGGAACTGCATAAGGCAGCAAGACGTAATTACCCTAGCCGAAAATTCAATATACTTGGTTTAGATGAGACTTGGCAAGCAGACCTTGTAGAGATGCAGCCTTACGCTTCCGAAAACAAAGGATACCGGTATATGCTCACTGTAATAAATATTTTCTCCAAGTACGCATGGGTTGTACCCATCAAGAAAAAAACTGGTGAAGAAGTAACTGCAGCAATGCATTCGATATTAAAAAAAGGACGGGTACCGATAAACATGCAAACTGATGGTGGCTAAGAATTCTATAATGCAAACTTCCAAAATCTCATGCAAAAATATAAAATAAATTGATACTCAACTTACAGATATCTTAAAGCTTCAATATGCAAGCGATTCAATCGTACTTTAAAAGATTTGATGTGGAAAAAATTTAGTTTGCAAGGCAGTTATAAGTGGTTGAATTGGATGCAAACGTTAGTTAAATTATATAACAATAGGAAGCATCGAACAATTGGTTTGAAACCGAAAGACGTTACTGCTGAAAATGAAGTTCAAGTTTTGAAAAAATTTAAAAAAAAATGTAAAAATAGCAGTGAGCCAAAATTTAAAATTGGCGATAAAGTACGCGTGAGCAAGACAAAACAAGCATTCAAAAAAGGTTATACACTGAATTGGTTGACAGAAAAATTTACCATCACGCGAGTAGCAGCAACAAATCCAACGACGTATCATCTGAAAGATTATCAAGATCAACCTATTTCTGAAGATTTCTACGAGCAAGAACTGCAGAAAACAAAACATCCTGATGTATACCTCATAGAGAAGATTCTTCAAAGGCGTGGCAATCGAGTTTTTGTTAAATGGTTGGGTTTTAACAGTACTCACAATAGTTGGACGAATAAATAACTAAGATATTTGAATTACTTAAAGTTAAAAAACCATAAGATTGTAATATGTATCAAGTAATACTGAAAATGTTACATAGGAAGAATGTTTTAATTAAATACTTAAATTTTAGAGAAATTTGTAATTTTTTTTTTTACTTTTTTACATCACACATAAGAAAATATAATGTGTTTTCCATTGTATACTATAAATAACTTAAATTTATTTACAGCATCCAATCATTTATTATAGAATTTATCGTTTTTAAACAAAGCTGTACTTACTCTAGTCTGCAGAAAAATTTTAAAGTCATCGTCAAGTTCTGCAACTATCTTGGGTCCGAATTTAGTATAAACTTTTCTTAGTTTTGACACCATGTAATTTTGGTCGGGAATCAATTGTTTTTTCGTTGGCACAAAATCACTGTCAGCGATTTTGTTGAGTGTTGCAAGATCCATCTTTAACAAAACAAAAAAAAAAACATGAAAGTTATCATAAATTATTCAAACATTACATATGCTGTGTAAAAATTCACAAATATTAACTATAAAAAAAAAATGAAAAAATAAAAAAATTAAATAAAATAAAAAATATGTTACCTTGACTGTATTTAGGTTTTTTACGAGGTGGTTCACTCAAAGGTGATGTCAGCTTCTGTTGATTGAGTTCAACCTTACTTGGACCTCTGCTGGAGTGTAGAATGAGCTTGCCTGGTCGAGACGACTCCTTATATGGTACCGACCCCCCCACTGTAGTCTCATCTGCTAGAGTTATGTCTATTTTTGAGAGATACAATACAGGGACAGTCCTTGCAGCTTCTTCTACCTGATTGGCTACCCCTCCTATCGATCCTTCCCTCTTATTGGATGATTCATATCTCACTATGCTATAATGACCCCATGGTAGAGTATCGGTACAACCAGGTTGCAAAAATCGTTTGTCGTCATGTGCATTTAAAGCAATTTTCGTTTCTTTTTGAGTTAATAGTTGATGATGACGCGATCTAATAATTTTCTGCTCTCGAGTGATGCTAGAACTTTCAGTCAGACACTTGATTTAATCTTCAAAGGTTATCGTAGCTCCTACAATGGAGCTTTTTACACCTTTAGCTTTTTTTAATAGTTTTTGATTTTGAATTTTCACACTATACATTTTACTTCGCAATCCTACAAATTTCAACATAATATTACCACTGCATTTATCTTTCATAAGACCAACAATTTTTTGTTTTCACAAGGCATATTAAGGTCATTGTTGATAGGATAGTCCCACGTGTCAAATTCTCTGATATTCTCACGCATCATATTATAGATATTTTTATTCGTTATTTCATATATAAGACTATCAGTGTCGGTATAAAACAGTTTGCACTGATCCCCAATTTTATTTCTCATAAAATCATAATGAAATTAATACACCAATGTTTTGGATAGGTCCAAGACACTTAATCCTATGTATATTGGTTTTTTAATAAAAATATCAGTGCGCATTAATTGTATAGCAACAAGCTGCTTGTCAAATATGTCACAACTATTAAAATTGGGACGTGAAATATATGCTTCTGCCCCAAATCTTCCTGCCCACTCGATGATAAGCTTAACATCAATTCGCTTGCGCTAATTTTCCATTGTTTTTCCGTGTACTGCATTATTAAATAATTTGTACAACACCTTCTCAAAGTCATTTTTTGCATTTTGACGTTTTTGACTGTTTAAGTCAATGTATGTTTTTAACCAGGAACTTTGATGAAACTGTATGGCTCTATAGATTTTTGTTATACGGAGACCATGACTCACAGCTTGCTTGAGTGCCCGATAGTGTATTACATATCGTTTTTTGTCGTACAGAGAAGTCAATAATTTTTTTTGTTTGGATCCTGGAGGTGTCATGTGCTCAGCACAGAATGGCAAAACCTTGTGTGAGTTATGGAGAGTTTCGGGGTAAGCAAGATCTACTTCGAGTATATACTTGATTTCAGCATCATCTTCTACATTCAAAATACCTGTTGGGTTAATATTTTCAATCCATTTAAAACCAGCGTAAGGCAATGGTTGCGTCATGGCCCAACCATACAAATTATTGACATCATAATACATTAGATATTTTTCATCCATATCATCGCGTTTGCCTTCTTCCATGTATGCATTATTTGCTTTAGCATAGCGATTACAGCATTGACTGATGCCACCTCGTATGCCGCGCTCAATAAACATAAGTAGGTCAACATCAGTTAACAATTCAAGTTTCACCTTAAATCAATTAACATCATTAATATTATAATTGCATAATGAATTATAATTTAAAAAATATTTTCAAACCTTTGTATACTTCAACATGGCATCCCAAGTGAAACCAGGTGTTGTATAATAATGAGCCGGGTCTAATTCAAATGCTTCGAGACAATTGATTCGAAAATTTTCGAAAACTTTGGCAAGTAGTAGCACATCAGTCTTCAAGTATAAATCTGAATACTGCCCAAGTGTTTGAATGTTAAAAGTATTCCAGATACTTTTAGCATGCTCATACTCTTCATCAGTAATATGAGCTTCGTATAAGCTACTATAAAAATCTTGTTTTGTTGGTATCATTTTTTCCTCTAGTTTTCTAAACAAGGATATATAATCATATGGAAATATGTCTCTCCTTTTTAATAAATTTGTTTGATTCATATCGTAGTTATCATCGTTTGAGAATGTACTTTCGAGAATTTTCATTTCATCTAAATATGACGACTGTTAGTCGAAGGATCAAGGCATAAATTTGAAGGTATCTATGAATCGTAGATTAATATCAGTTCCTTCAACATATTTTGTCAAGGAAATGTACTTTTCTTTTGTCTGAGGTAAAAGTTGAACTCTTCCTGGGAAGTTAATAGCGAGTTCTTGTATAAACAAATAAGAATCATAACTACTCAAGTTATGAAAAATTATCGGTATCATTCGTGAATCATGATAATTAATATTACATTTGCTATGCGCGGGACCTCGAAACCTGCAATAGAAAAATATTTTTTTTTTTTTGATTTACGAAATAATAATAATAATTATTACAGTTAAAAAAAAATATGCGTACTTTCCAGTCAGATGACAATGATTTCTTATTTTTTTATCAACTAAACTGAAGGGATGGTTACATGTATGACATAAGGAAGCTTGATCATACATTACCTTCTCTGCTGTTGTCAAATCAATCATCTTGATAGGATTTTCATACAATTCTTCCAGTTTTAAAGCAAGAAGGTAAAGAATATTGACAAACCATTTAGCAGGTGTCTCATCATTATTTACATCATTTTGTCTATAACTTTTATACTCTGATTGACTATCATCATAACTGCACTTGATATAACATCCAATACTGTATGCTACATGATGTTGATACGCACGTTTATTTTCAACGGATTCCAATAAACATTCAAAGTCCGCATAAACAACAAAAGGTACTCGGTTCTTGTATATAAAATTTTAAAATTCAAGTATGTGCTCATTCTTCTCTTTTTTAGGTAGAACAATTTTGCAACTATTCATATTTTTGCAATCTTCTTCATGGGCTTTCAATTTATCTTTAGACCAAAAGTAATGAAGGCATCGGTCACATATGTTTGCGGCATGTTGATGTTCAGACAACTGTTTGCGTATTAAGGTGGTTCTTCACCTAACCCATTTACTTAAACTTACAGGGAAACTTGAAGGGATTGTTATTAAAGTTATTAGGCATCTTCTCTTAAAATTTCAAGTCCCTTTATCAGGCAAATTTTTGAAAACAAGTCAGTCAAAAAATGCACTTTTAACATGTATTCTTATGTAGGTTACTTTTCCATACTACGATATCATGTAATATCTCGTAAAGTAGACTTAAGATCGTAATAGAAAAAGTTTGTAGTGAAAGAAGAACTTTTCAGCTTTCTAATAACATAATAAAAGTTTGGGCTGATCAGGGAATTAGTATACGATATTTAATCGTAAACGAAATGTCTGCCGTGTAAACTGCGGCAACGTCTGCTTGAGTAGGAGCGTACATGCCATTTTCAGAACCTTGCATCAAAAAAAAATTTTTTTATAACTCTTACTCTGACTTTATTAGCTTGTTTATTTGTACGTAAATGCAATGATATTATAGTCAAGTGCCAGTAAAACATATTTTAGGTTGCAAATAATAAGCTAATCGAAAATTAGAAAACCACAGGGTCCCGTGTCGCTTTGATACGGCACCATCGTGAAGAACCACCTTAAACGTAACAAATTTTTAATCCAAACATAATATATTTATACTCTGTATTTAAATCGTTCTCAATATTGATTGTTTTATCATCCTCCTCATCAATATAAAAACTTTCTACAAGTAAAAGGTTAACATGATTTTCTTTTTTGTTTCCTGATAAATAACTAGGACAAACATTATAAGTATTACCTTTCTTTTTTAAAAAATATAAATTAACCGAAACATTATTTTGTTTTTCAAATTTAGAAATTTTTTTAGGGGTAACCGGGAACTCAATATAATTAAAATTTAACTCGTTTTCGTGTCTTCTATAATTTGAAACACGATTTACATTTTTATTTACTGGATGCAATGCTGATAAAATAGCCCATTTAAAGCATTGATTGTCTGTGTTAACAATATTTACACAAGCATTTTTTTTTTAATGTAATCTGGTAAATCTATAAATGAACTACCTCGCATAGGATTCAATTTATTGATGTTGATGACTAAATTTAATATTGAATGTAAAAACCAGCCAGAACCAGCATCTTCAAAGTCATCCATACTTTGCTCAATTGGCTGTTGCACATTCTTATTAAACCAATCGTCTAAATCAGTTGTTTGATAAATGGATTGTGACTTTGTGTTAAAGAATTTTATATCAGCACTTTCAATGTTATCTTTTACTATAACATATTCAGATGACAACACTGTATTAACTTTTAGTGCTTCATGTTTGCTTAGAGACTGTTGTATTCGGTTAAAAAACTGCTTCTCTGCATCTTTAAAAAAATTTCTCAAATCCAAATGTTTTAAATTAACAATCAATGCTGTCATGATTCGTTTTTCAAAAGCACTATTAACATCTTCGAGACTTACTGTTTTATTGTTCTCAGCAACTGGAAGTGTTATTGTTGACGGTATTTCTGCTGATGTAGATGCCTCTGCAGCTATACCTTCACCTTGAACGTATTTTATGAAGTTATTTTCAAGCTTGTTAGGTGACGCGAATTCTATATTATTTTCTGGTTCAAACACTTCGGGTTCATTTTCAAATGCTGTAACTGCTGCCTCAACTTCACGATCACTGTCTGATACAAAAACTTCAGACTCATTGATAAATATTTTTGCTGCTTCTACTATTTCTAAGCGATTATAAAGTAGTTGTATTAAAGTTTTTAGTAAAGCTATCGCTGATTGAAATTTTTGCAATTCGGAAGTTGATAAGTCATTTTTTTTTTTACTAAAAAAAAAAATCACTATCCTTTAGAACTGTAAGACTGCTATCTAACTGAATTTGGATATGAGCAGCATCATATCTATTTATAGTTTGCTGATATGTTTTCCATAGCTGGTGAGCCACATCTTTAAAATATTGAACTGTTGCCATAGCTAAAAACTGCAAGTTTACTTGCTCACAGATTACATGAAAATGAGCTGTTGAAGCAGCTCCAATCTTAATATAAAATAAATTTTAGGAAATAGTAGGCATATGGAGTGGGAAGGGGGGGGTACACAGTTGTTCATACAAAACTCATCACAACATTTTAGAATAAATTCATTTTATTTTGTTTTTTATTTTTTTAATTTACATTCAAATTTATTTAATTTTAAGGATTCATACTATCACTACTGTCACTACTACTACAACTACTACAACTACCACAACTACTGCTACTACTACTACTACTGCTGCTGCTACTACTACTACTACTACTACTACTACTACTACTACTACTACTACTACTACTACTACTACTACTACTACTACTACTACTACTACTACTACTACTACTACTACTACTACTACTACTACTACTACTACTACTACTACTACTACTACTACTACTACTACTACTACTACTACTACTACTACTACTAATACTTTTTATTTTTTTTTCGCCAATTGAAGAATTTGGTATAGTATCATTTTTTTTTTTCTCACAAAAATCATGTACATAATTTTCTTTAATAGGTCGCTTTCGACTTGCTCTATTTTTCGTGGCTGAAGCTAAACTCCGTTGCTTGAGCTTTTCTATAGCCTCTCTTTTTTTTTCTTCAGCTTTTTCAATTCTTTTTTTAAGCCGGGTTTCCTGTTTTAAAATTCTTTCACGTTCTTTCATCCGTTCGCTTATCATCTTCTTCATTTCTCGTTGGATTACCCTCGGCCTTTGGTTTTGAAGAGCTGTCTCCACCCTCAAGGTTAAAATATTCCGATCTTCATCAGTCCACTCTTGTAGATTGTTTGGCAGAAGCTCGTTGTCTAACGGTACTACCCGTGCTGCAACAAGTAAAGAATCTTCATGCTGTGGTGTAAGCGGTGGTTGTTCACTGAAAAATAGAAAAAAAATTTTTTTTTTTTTTCCTATAGTTATAATATTCAAACTTTCAACGTACCATAGCAGATCTTTTTCTTCTTTTACCATATTCATCGTCATACTTGGTATATGTGTTGGAATGTTTTCCCAATCGGCTGCTACTGCTGCTACTGTCGGCACTGTTTGATTCAGTGTATGCGAGATGTTTTCTTCTTCTCCTCCTTCTCCTTCTTCTTTTATTGGTTGTGGTCCCGTTTCAAAACTCCAGTTTTTGCTCCATCAACCACGAAACCGACGATGATAAAGCTGTTAAGGGCGTATCAAAAGCTAACACTTCCTCTACCCATGCAGCTTCAGACGCTGTAAGGGTGTTTTCTTTTAAGAAAAAAGAAACAAAATATTTCTTAAGAAAATATTACAAAATATGAAGATTCAATATAAAATAACAATTTTTTTCTTACTTTTTTCTTCTTCAAAAAAAAAATCTAATGTGGGAAGTGCTTCTTGGGCAACGTCTCCAAGAGGATTCATAGCAGCAGCAGCATCTTGATCATGATAAACAGCATCTGCTAAGGGATCCTCCTCCGTGCATATCTCATGACTCGCAGGGTCCACATGGTGTTCAATCGCCTGCTCTTCTTCTTCTTCTTCATACTCCCTTGCAAAAGTATTTATCGCACGACGAAAAAGTCGTTCGTTGTACCTTCTGATATCACCAGTTGATGTTTTTTTCACCATTTTTGTGCTGTAAAAAAATGTTACGTTCATAAAACCTATACTATTTTAATAAAAAGATTTTTAAATTTAAATCAAGAGGAAGGAAGGAAATTAAAAACTCTCAACATCATTTCTGCGGAGAAAGTTAGAACAGATCTTTACCATCATTTCTACAGTAAAAGTGTTGTTTTAATGAAAAAGATTTAAAAAAATTTAAAGAACTCTCAACATCATTGCTGCGGAGAGAGTTAAGATAGAACTTTTGCCAATTATTTCTGCGGCTAAAGCGATTGATAAGATGTAAAAAAAAAAAAATAAAAAAAAATAAATAAATAAAAAAAAAAAACTAATGAGTGTGAGAAAGAGTAACGCTTAATAAATTTTGAAATAAAAGTACCTTATTTTGTTAAAGGATGATGATTCCTAGTCGGGTGAATACTTCCCAAGTTGCTGACTCCTTGTGTGATTCACTAGGTGTGATTTGAAATTAAGGTCAAGAGCAGTTCTTAAATCCTCCGGAAAATGCATGAAAATGTGTGTAGAAGGGTGAAGGAGGGCGTAAGTTATTTCTGATTGGCTATTTTAAAATTTGAAAAACCTATCGTAGAAGGAAAAATTCATACATGCGAAAAATTTCCTGTATGCATGAGACCAAGGGAGAGGGTTTTTGCGCATACCATAGGTACAAAACAAAGTTTCGCATGCTTTGCACATTTTTGAATGGAGGGGACTGCGGAGGCGGGTGTTGCTCTAGTATCTTTTTCTAACTGCTGTTTTGGTATTGCACTTACATCCTTTTCTAACGCAGCTGTTATCTTATTGGATCGGAGTAGTTGCTCTAAAATTAAGAAAAGCAGAGTAGCACTTGATTTCAATTATTTCGAAATAGCACTTTGAACCATACAGTTGCATATTATCATTGCAATGGCTAGAACGCGACCAGTTTATCCGACAAGTGAAAGTGAACTTGAAGAGGATTTGGAGTTCCGGAATTTCTTAAACGAGATGCCGTCTAGTGTTATTAATATCTTGGACGAAATATTTCCTGAACAACTGATAGACGACAATTTTTGGGCAGACTCAATACTTTCATCAACTTATGATGAAAACTCTGCAGTTATGGGTAAGTTTTTTTTTTTGTTTTTTTTTTTTTTTGTTTTTTTTTTTTTTTTTTTTTTTTTTTTTTTTTTTTTTTTTTTTTTTTTACTATCCAAAATTCATTGAAGTTCGGGAATCACCGATCTCCCCATTCACGGAGAATTTCAACGCTCTTCGAGCAGAATGCGTTGCGGGGCAAATAGTTCCTATGGATCTGTCGGTTGTACTACAGTCGGCTGAAACTACAATCAATATCGACAACATTGAAAATTTTATAATTGAAGGTGAGTAATTACTTATAATTACTTTTTCCATTCTTCTTTAAATGTTTTTTTTTCTTATTTTTTCTTTTTAACATTATTTAAAAAAAATTTTTTTTTTTTGATACTACGTAGATTGTTTTCAAAATTATAATTCGAGACCGTGTTCTTCAGTCAGTGACATCGATGTAGTTCGAGAGTCACCGATCTCCTCACCAACTTCTTCATACACTGAGATTTTTGATGATTTTCGAGCAGCCACAGCAGCAGAATATATCACAGAGCAAACAGCTCCTCTTGATCTGTCGGTAGTCTTACAGCCGGCAGAAATCGAAACCACCAATGTCAATGTAGAAAATGTTAAATTTGAAGGTGAGTTTCATTACTTTTAATTATTTTCTCTCTACTTTTCCTAAACGTTTCTTCCTCTAACTTTTTTTTTTTTTTTAACATTTTTTTTTATTTTGTTCAACAGATTATGAGGATTCAAGTCCCTCAGGTGGTGAAACCGATATAGTTCGAGAATCACCGATCTCTCCAACACCATCGTACACGGAGACTTTTTATGCTCTTCAAGCAGCAATAGCAGCAGAGCATATTACGGAGCAAATAGCTCCACTTGATCTATCGGTAGTTTTACAGCCGACAGAAAGTGAGTTTGAACACTTTTAATTTTTTTTTCTCTAATCTTCTTAAACGTTTCTTCTTCTTATTTTTTCCTTTCTTTCTTTTTAACATAATTTTTTTTATTTTGTTCAACAGATTATGAGGATTCATGTTCCTCAGGTGATGAATCACCGGGCTCCCCAACTCTTTCATACACTGAGAGGTTTTACTCTCTCGTAACGGAAATTGGGAGTATTTCACCACAAAGAGTACCTCTAGACTTAAGCACATCACTCCAGTCAGCACAGGGGTCACAAATTATCGATTTGACCTCTTCGCCAGAAGTTGCGGTCATATCCATTTCTCCGTAGCTGAGAATCGAATCATTTCCGGAAATAGTTGAAGTTAAAAATTTATTAAAAAGAAAAAGGGTTGAGGAAAAAGTTGAAAATGAAATTAAAAAAAAAAAAAAAATTAGTCGCAAGTTAAAATTTGATATTGTATATAAATTGTAAAATATATTGTAAATAAAAAAAAAAAATTAGTCGCAAGTTAAAATTTTAATATTGTAAATAAATTGTAAAATATATTGTAAATAAATTGTAAAATATTTTGTAAATAAATTGTTAAATATATTGTAAATAAATTGTAAAATATTTCGTTTTTAAATAAAGAAACATTGTAAATACAACTGCATTTTAAAGATTACAGAGTCTTAAAATTTATTGTACTATATCCCAAGGTCCGACAAACTTGCTACCTGTATTTTATGACCAAGTACACATAGCCATAAGTTTTTAAAGTATAACACGCACGTCAATAAAATGTATACAGTGAAAATCTATTTTAAACGTATTGAGGTAAAGAGTTATGCTCAACTCACATAAAAGGATCGGGATACTTTATTAGGTATTTAGTGTAATATACTTTAATGCTTTATTCATTTGTTTGTATACCCTCGACCCAAGAGGGTATATTTCTCTTTTAGTGATGGAGTATATTGTAGACATTCAGGGTCTTAAGACTACAAATAATAAATTTCTTTTTAAAGAAATTTCATACGTCGAACTTGGGAAAAATACGGATTCCATGGCAGTTGTACTAGTGCTTAAGCCGCGTTTCGCGTGGAAAAATTTATCACATGCGGACAAGAAACAAAATCGTTGGTTGATAACCAATTTCCATGGTATAAGCTGGAATGTCGGAAACATTTCCTATGAAAGAGCGCTTAATATATTTAAAACTGATCTTGTTGACGCGGAAACGGTTTTCGTCAAGGGTCTTGAAAAAAAAAAAATACCTGCAAGAAATACTAACATGCAAGTATGTATATATGCACACATGATAAAATATAATAAAGGTGCAAGTCATTCATGTTTTCTACACTTTTAGAGTCGTTAATATTGAGGAGTATGGATACCCAGCGCTTGCAAAACTTAACGAAGCCTATTTGCCATGCAAATACCATATGCCTTTAATATTAACTCTTCATGTGCTATCAGAAATGTTTCTGCAATAAGGGATTGGATATATTTTAAATTAAATCAAAAAAATGTGCTTAGTTCGATGTATACAGTAGTTTTTCCTCACTAAAAATTTCTTTGCTCATAATAATAAAGAACTGTTAGAATTTGTAATTTATAATTCAAGAATAAGATGTAAAAATAATTTTTAAAAGTAAAGTTGTGCTTCTAAGCTATTCAACTGACCGATTATAATCACAAGAGCGGCTCAGGCACTTGGAAAGAAGAAAAGCTACATCTCATACTTGCTCACGGTGAAAGATTGCGCAATCTTACGGAGCGCTGTGGGTGGGCAGATGTCACTAGCTCCGATAACGAAAAGTTATAAATACAGGTTGTATATAAATATTCACTCAGTTTTACCCATGTGACACAAGTAGTAACAGCAACGGTGAAAAAGAGAGCTTTGTCAAATAAATAATATATTAGAAAAATAATTTTCAACTTTAATATTCACAATTTCAAAACACATCATGGATTTCATCATTAGTATCCACGGCTTTTATAATGCTGACAGACACTTCATACCGAAAGAATTTTCAGTGGTTTCCTTGCAAGGAAACGTTTTTGGCCATTGGATAATCAAGCCACCTTGCAATTTTAATGATTTACCGTCTGATATAAAAAAGCATAATAATCACCAGACGGTAGAAGTCCACGGAATCGAATGGTTTGAGGGTGATGTTACTTTAAATGACTTAAAATATCATCTTATAACTATTGCCAAGAACCTGAAAAGAATTTATACTTACGGAAGTGATGAAGCTAAGTTCATAAGCTCAATCCTGACACGTGAAGTTCATGATTTGTCCTAAACGCATCATACTTTCAAAGACATATCAACGCCTTAAACGACAAAAGCAACAGCCTACATGGATGACCGGCTACGACGTGGTTGGTTAAGTGAAGCACATAATAT